>NW_024745073.1:232500-629814 GCF_018991925.1 Homarus americanus
AAGTTACCTGTTCCAAGTTACCTGCAGTGTTTGGGGCGGAGGTTGGAGCAAGAACTGCGTCACCAATGTGGAATAGCAGGACGGGTGTTCAGTACCCTACACCAGCCAATGACAGACAGTAGCTAAAACTCATAAAATCTCGTCAGTGACTCACACTTTCCCTCTTAACTATCACGCACAACACCTCAACTTATCTCACCTCATGATCAACCACGCTAACTTAACCTAACCTAACCTAACCCTCTCCCCCAGGTAGCGTTAGGGTTGTTAATCATCAGGAAAAATAAACTGGGACTAAGCCTCAGGCGATTTAACTTGTGTACATAATAATTATCTATAACAAGAGACACGAACCAACGCGACAAATTAAAGTGATTGTTATGTTTGGTATGTGTGCTGTCATCCGCTGCCAATTATTTAACACGCATACTAAAACAACCAACTAAACCGGCCGTTGTTCATCTTCGCAGCCTCACAACTTTAGAGATTTAAGTAAAGTGAGAGCTGGCGGTGCCAGGAGAGGCTCGCTGTGACCATCGCTGGGTAATCATGAAGTCCAAGCCTCGGTGTTCCTCTTGGTCTTCTAAGTATATAACAATACAGTAGTCTGGTCCCTGACAATGAGAACGCGTGAGTTACCAGGCCATACCTGTGGTCGCGACCTGGGGGCACTACAGGTCAAGATATAGAAGGGTAACAGCAGAACAGTAAAGAACATCAATACATATCAATGGCTCGGGTGGCAACCGGACAGTTCCTTAAAACGTTTTGAGTGAGGAACATTCTCATAGAGAAAAAATATAGTGAAAAATTACTATCTGGCAACCCTCATGCAATACAAGAGCGGCTGCGCCAACCTCCCTTACTCCATTCACCTCCTGGCTCCAGCGGGCGGAAGTTACCATCTTACCTAATCCGAGTTCCTTGGGTGACTTATTTAGTGATCAAAGAGAAGTTTGATCTGTTGGTTTAAAATAGAAAAAAATTAGAGACGTATTTTAAATTTATCTAGTGCACAAGCTGTCTGTAGACATCGCTGATAAGCGCAGGTAACAGCTTCGAGAAAGCTCGTGTGTTAGAGATCTACTATTTGGTGCAACCCACCCAGACTATACGGTACTCTCGCTGTGACCTCCACTAAGACGGTTTTCATAAGTATATGAGCTGCAAATACACGTCTTATTAACAAGCCCTACGTGAGGAGGCTGTGTAATTTGATGAACCCAAATAACATAAGAAAAATAACTGGTTATACAGGAACATTATTGTGTTCCAACATAGAAAACAAGAAATAATAACCGTGTACTGTACATGGAAGCAATGCCCCATGCAGATCCGTGTGCATCCTGTGGCCGCTTATTAGATGCAGTATGGATGAGGTGAGCAACTTGTTGTTTAGATACCAGGACTATATAAGTAACATGTTGGGATTCATAGACACTCGGTACCGCGTCCACGTAATCACCGGAGACCGTAGGGGTGCTGGTACGGACGCCAACGTAAGCGTGGTACTGCATGACATTCACGGGCGGACTTCCCTTCCCATATCTTGCAACAAGACATTCAGCAACGATAATGAACGAGGCTCTACCACCACCGTGGACGTCAAGGTGGACTGCGGCCTCCAGGGGCCCATTGTGAGGATAGAAGTGTGGAGGGACAACTTCGCCGATATTACAATTTTTGGCCGCATCACAGAATACCTCTTTGGCCACCGGTCCAAGCGAGGGTCCGCCGAGTGGTTCCTTGACCGTATCGAAGTTGAAGAAGTGCTAAACAAGAGCAACTACACTGAAAAATGCCTCACCAACAACGTTAACAGTCAAGCTGAGGAAGCTTACAAGACTGTGCACAAGTCTGCCAGCGGTGGGCGGGTGTGGGTATTCCCCCTACAAAGGTGGGTCTCCGCTGAGAGGAAGTATATCCTAGAGCTACACGACTGCTTTCTTCCACAAATGGATCCCAACCAGCAAGCCCGAGAGATAGATATTCAACAAAAGAGGAAAGATTATAGATACGAACAGAAGGTGGAACATGGTCCAGCACAGGTAAACTCTTCACTCATCCGTTTCTCCTCTCAAATTTTGTAGAATGTAGTTACAAGCGTCTCTAGATCGAGGATTCACCTCTCTCTCTCTCTCTCTCTCTCTCTCTCTCTCTCTCTCTCTCTTGTCACGTTCCCCCACTTAAAAATTAATATTTTCACAGCTATTGACAAATATCAAGTGAGTGAATTGGTTGAGGTCTGATTAATTTAGTGGTAGAAGGTTGATGTGAAGTTACAATATCATTTTTTTTGTCAATCAGTGACCAAGGTTCGTATAATTCTGCTGACACAGTCAGCAACAGCAGCTCAGGTCATTGCACACGACGTTGCTGTAGTCAGGTCTTACATAACTGTGTTCATAGCCGCCGGGAGCCGTTCAGAGTTTACATTTACATGTCGTCAACTGTCATAACACAGCCATCCCGTGAACACACTCCTGCTGAATCATAAATAACCAGACGCGAACAGTGAAGTGCGAGAAGGGCATATGAGAAAGTTGGCGTGCCTGGTGCTGACGGGTGAGGCTGGCTGCACCTGGGCTCTCTGCCAAAGCCTTATCGTGTAATAACCACGTAAATAGACGAGGCACTCGACCAGAACTTCCATTAGTGTATTTAGTTCTTCACTGAATAATGTGCTAGTGCTGCTTGGACACGGGTGACAAACAAAGGGGTGGTACTAAATGCTTCAACGTTTATAATCACTTGCCCCATTAAATTTAATACCCTAAATATAACACTTATCATCTCCACACCCGAGAGCAGCCTGTGAGAAAGCAGAAAGAATGGTCTGCTATTATCTAACTGTGGGAAATGCAGAACTCCCCATGCAACAGGTGCATATTGAAAGCTACAAGTCATTACGAAGATTACTACGGGAAAGCGGTGGTAACAGTTGTGTCACGTGATGCAGTGTCGCTGGTGGTTGTGTTCCGGGCAGTTCAACATTTACAAAATCAAACAACCAACTAAGGTATTCGTCATTTTAAATGTAACTATGGCTGGTAGGTGAGGTCATAGGTGCGACCCTCTGATCCGTCCCTGAGGTCACAAATCCTACCAGCCAGCAGGTCAGAAACGGTGGGAGAGGTCCAGCGATAACCAACCTTCACATGACATTTATATTCATAAATTACGAAGGTGTAATGCTAAAAGACCGCACGAATTAGCCGAGAATATGATCGCTGAGCTCGTCCATTCTGCCAGGCCGGGAATTCCCGGATAAGTAGCCATTTCCTGTACGTAATATCACTAGGGGTGTACAAGTCCTGTCTGGGCAAGGATATAGTTACTGGAACACCATTATTGGCGATAAACAAAACCAGCCAACATTACTCCATTGAAATTAAGTGCCATACGAAACAGAACTATTGTATCTTTAAATATTATTACCTTTACTAGTGGATAAACGGGTAAGCAAACTGATTTTCAAGAATATGAATGATATACAAATAATTTTTTTTTACTTCTACAGAGTTAACATCTATACAGTACAGTACATTGTACACGGTTTCATAAAACTACATTTGCGGAAGCTTGCAGGTCTCGCTGGCTGACATATAATGATTACGCCACTTTATGTATGAAGAAGTAATTGTCATTCTGGTTCAAGAATCAGCCCAAAACGCACGTTCGTATCACCAGTTGCTTTATTTTATATAATGCCGAAACTAATAAAAATGCTATATTCTTTCATAGACGTTTGATTACAAATTCGATTAATTCAGTCTGGCTAATTTTTATTTTTACTCATCTGTCCTGCGGTTTTACACTCACCAACCAAAGTCGTGCAGCCTCACCTGCCTCAACATGAACCCAGAGATTCAGAACCTGTGAAGTCTCTGAATCTCTGGGTTCATGGAGAGGCAGATGAAGCAACATGACTTTTGTTGACTAGTGTACAGTATTTGCCCTGTGGCGGGTTCAGGCATGCATAACGCCCTGAAGTGTGTCCTAATTGGATACTGCAATACCTGCACTATACTTCCTTACGCTCTTTTCTAACATTACATGGTGTTTAAACAGATGTATCACCTGAGGATTAGCCCCCCCAGCTTATTTCCCCTATTGATTAACCATCTTAATGAGGGGTTAGGATAGGCAATCAGTGAAGTAACCTGGGGACCTAATCTTCAGATGATCCGAGCTGGGTTGTTTCATATCATCTTTTCTCACGAATCACTGAGCGTTTGAAGTGAGTAATCAGTTATTCATTCTCCTTATTAATGTTGTTTCTTTTTCCATTAAAACATCTGTTGAACTGATTACACTACAGTACTGTATTCTGTTTTAATAGGATTTTTTTTTCAGATTGAAAACTTGCCCAGTGATGAAAAGTTCTCAGAAGAATATTACGTAAGTATATTCAATGATACAATGGTTGAGACCAACATGTAATATTTTATCCTCTTCTCCACTGCTCAATATATATTAAGTTTTAACCACTGTTAAGCAAAACTGTGAGTTAATGTGATAATGTTTGATAAGACAGTCATTGCCTTTGGATAACATTTCAAAGAAGTACAATAATCCCAACACCCGCATTTTTCAATTTCAGTGGACATTTGCAACTGATAAACTTAACCTGCTGGCCCAGACCAAGTTCATCGAGTGGACAACAAGCAAATGGAACACCCTGGATGATCTGAAGAGAGTTTACCGGCAGAGTCTGGGAGAACCTACGGTAAGTTTCTGCATTAGTGTTCCTGGACACGAATTTTATTAACAACAATTATTGTAAATGGTGGTTGATTGATTTATGAAGTAATATTGATAAATATGAAGAGGTTAGGGGTAGGGGGGGCCTCTAGACTAGTGTACCCTCCTCAATGCAATTTTTTTTTCAGTCTATCCTTCAATCATAAATTACTGGTTTGTGGTCAGGGAATGAAAGAAGAGGGAATAACTGGAAAAAACACTATGAACACTGATCAAATGGCAGTACTGTACAGTAATTTCAGATCTCTACGTCCTTTGTAGACGAAGAAATAAAATACACCTTGTACTGTACTTACCGTAATTATGGTGCCATGGGATCTCTCAAAGCGACTAATGTTTTAGTTCACATTGTCTGCTATGCTGGAGTGTTCCCGGTCTTTGTTTATGTGTTCAGTATCATGCAAATATTATCTCCAGAAATTTTCCGCTCAATTCCATAAGTTTTTTCTGATGCTAACGGTATCCTCCACCTTTACCAATATGTCTTTATTCAGTAATGTTGATAAATTCTGATACAGTCAGTTCTGCTATAACGCGATAGTTGTGTTCGTGTAAAACATCGTGTTATAGAAATTCTCGTAATAGAAATAACAGGGCTTATGGAGAAAATAGGGTTAGGTGCAGATTACTACTCAAAATCGAAAAAAATTTAGTAGTTAGCCTAACACAAAGGATAGCACAGTCTAAATAAATGTTACATTCATATCTAAGAATGAAATCATACAGTAAATGTAACACTTTACCTTGAAAAAATATGAATATAACTTGATGGGGGAGAAGGGTGATTTTGAGGTAGATGACATCGAGCTTCTCTTCAAGGGTTATAGCCTTTCTTTTACTATCATCACCGGGAATGCGATCACCAGAACGCTTCATGGAGATATTCTTCTTTACCATATTCACAGTTAATACCACAAAATTGGAGAAATATTAAGCAAAAATCGCGTTACAGCAAACAAGCGTTCGCGTTATACAAATATCGTTCCTCTATTCATAAATCGCGTTAGAGCCAATTCGCGTTGTCAAAACACGCGTTATAAGCAGAACTCACTGTACTCGAACATGACACTGCAAGTTCTCCCTCATCTTACATTTTTCAAGTTCTTCCCAATATGACATAACATCCAAGTATTAATGTACATAATGTAATTAGTCATCAGTACTGAACTTTGTCCAATGAGCTTTGAGAAGTATGGTTAAGGATGAATCACATTATACACAAGTGAAATAACAAGTGTCCTTAAATTAGCCTTATGTAAATGTTGTCAAGTTTGTAACCAGGGCATATTATACTCGGCAAAGATTTAAATAAAAAAAAAACACTTCTTTATATTTCAGTGCATTGGTGTATGGAAAGAGGACTGGTGGTTTGGGCTGCAGAGACTTCAAGGAGTTAATCCCAATGTTATTCGTCTGTGCAAAAAGATCCCTGACAAGTAAGATGTGGTTAAATTCAGTCCCTCATCCTCCTAATTGCTATACTTTGCTAAATTCATCTCTCCATCTCTGTCTATCTCTCTATGTATTGTTACAATACATCTCTTTTAAGTCTTAAATAATACTTCATTGGCACGCTTTAAAACCAACAACCAAATATGGGGTACGAATTTAAAATTTATTGACATGGTAAGATAAAACAATAGATGCTTATCATTATTACTGTAGGTACAGTATTCCTCATAATTTGCCAGCTATGGATCCACTACCTTTTTTTGTTTTTACTATGATGAATATGCAAACTAAATATAAAAAATCTATTTAATTTGATACTATACTAAATGATAAACTGCTGTCAGTGAATTTTGTCTCCTTGTTGATTTGCAAGATTTCCAATGTAACTTCTCATTAAGGGGTCATAACACTCACCTCTTAATTACTTGCAGCTTTGCAGTAACTGAAGAAACTGTGAAAGGTTTCCTGGGAGAAATGTCTCTAGCTGAAGCTCTTGAGAAAAACAAGATGTTCATCTGTGACCTGGAAATAACAGATGGTCTGGTCTGCAAGGAGGGCAACTATGGGGTACGTTGGTGAATTACATACAGTAATTGTAAATGATACTTGAATTATGTGTGTGTGCACACTGAACAATATTTGATATAAAATCTGTAAAGATTATTCTGACACAATAACACTGAACAATAGTTTATAATTTCATTGAATGTTTATGAGCAGTTTGTTGATCAATTTCCTAAACTAATACAGCTATTTTGAGATGATGATGATAAACAGTTTACCTTGTTTCTTACAGTTAGCATCTCCTCTGGCACTCTTCCATCTAAACAGTGAAAACTCTTTGCTGCCCGTCGCCATACAGCTGAAACAAAAAAGAGGACCTGATAATCCTGTAAATATTACTCTAGTTTATTTCAATTGACATATAAAACTGATTTTTTTTCCAACTTGTATATAGAGTAGTATTTTCAATGTCCTGACCTTTTTGTGGAGAGAACATTTTATATTTGGATCACTTAAACCCCCCCCCCAACCCCCCCAGTTTATTCCACCTGAAGATTAACCAACCTAACACAACCTGGTGGTCAGCTTAGGTAACCATCAGGATGGTTAATCTTCAGGAGTAAGCTGAGGGTGAGCATACCTTCATGTGATCCTTCTTATTTTTCTTTTTTTTTAATGCAGCCTTTATGGACCACCTGAAGATTTTTAAGCTCCCACAAAGGCTTAACCAGCCGGAAGTTTAACCACTCCAAAACTATCTGGGGATGGAGCTAATCTTCAGAAGATCCATAAGGGCTAAAATCGTTGATGGTTTCGACTATCACCAGACTGCACAGTCATAACCACTTATCATTCATTGAGACATAAGAACATAAGAATGGAGGAAATACGGAGTATGTATATTAGTGGCTCAGCATTAGGTGAACACTATTTATTATCAAGTTTTATAGTCTTAAATAGTAAACCATTTATAGTACTGTTAACTATATTTAATCAATACTATAACCTTCAACCCTTCATACAGGTATACACACCAAATGACCCACCAAATACATGGTTGGTGGCAAAGATGTTCTACAACAACGTAGAAGCACAGCATCATCAGGCTCTAACACATCTGGGCTACACACACCTTTTGATGGAAGGAGTGGTCATCTGTACACACAGAAACCTCTCACCATCACATCCTTTGTTCAAACTGATGGCTCCTCATTTCCTGTTCCTGCTGGCTATCAACACGTAAGTTGGCATGTCTGTATCAGTAGCTTATTAAACTTTATGAATGCTTAAGTTTTAAATGCCCAAACAGCAGCATTTCAATATATCTGTTGAAGTCTTTTGTAATCAGGTTTATGTAATTGATGAAAGCTAATGAATGATTGTGCAGAAAAAGCAAAGTTAACAAAATTCTGGCTACCTCAGAAAACATCCAAAGACAATAGAGCTACAGTATAGATTAACAAATCTTTTATGGTAGTATTTTTGTCTGAGGAGGTACAGTATTTGGTAGCAGTCAGGAGGTCTCTCTCAGGTGTACCTGGGGTCTGAGGACTAAGATCACAGGAAATAAACTGTCAATTTCTGGAATGATAAGCCTCGGCTTATACAGACATGTCTAGGTGAACTACTAACAAGGGCAGAACAATTTATCTGATTACTGACCTTTGATGAGAACCCTGATAACTCGGTTAAATTTTTACGAGGAATTGTTATATGAGATTTTAAGTCCTCCAAAGTTATTGGTAAGAAATTCTCTAAATTACTCTATATTGTAAAGAAATTGGATAAAGATGTTACAATTTGCTGTACCAAATAAAATCAGATTCCAATAACGTACAGTATAATAATACAGTAATTTTACCTCTTTCAGGAGAGGACTGGAAAAGCTGGTAGCCCCTGGTGGTTGGGTTGATAACTGTATGACTCAAGGGGTGACGGGAATCTTCAACCTCATGAAGAGAGGTTTTGACCGCTGGAGATTTGACCGGGAGGGACAAGTTGAGAAAGAGCTGGAAGCTAGAGGAGTATTGGACAAGACTATTCTCCCATACTACCCATACAGGGATGATGCTATTCCCCTCTATAATGTCATCAAGAAATATGTTACAACTGTTGTTAAGCACCATTACGGTAAATCCCTCTTACCAGCCTTATTACATATTTATAATCTTTGCTCAGTAACAAACAACCCAATTCGTCTTATACTGCAGAAATCTTTATCTCTAAAGGAAAATTTAACTTGCACAGCTGAGTATGGGTCACTCGACATTCAACAGTCTCAACATTGCAAAATTTGACAGATTTTAACACTTTTCAACCTCACAGTTGTAAGAAATTTTAGGCATGTCCCATGTGGTATTTCACATATTACCATGACACAACTTAAGAAATCTTGAGCCAAAATTTTTAAGAACCATCAGTGAGAGTTATCTGTACTACCAGATGGAATACTGTACTGCTGTCTTCTCTGGCCAGGGTGTGGTGTTGTGGCACTTCAATTTGGGCAGAAAAATGCCACTAAACAATCAACAAAATTAAATTTCACAGAAAATTTCCAGGTCTACATATTTACACCAACATCTAATAACTCCTCCTGTTCTGCAGATAATTTTCGTCACTTGTGATCAATTACACTAAATAATGTTACCACTTGCACCTATCTTGAGCCTAATGTGAGTGGCTATGTGCCCCTTTTTTTCAGTATTCCAATCTGCAGAACCAACCAAAATTCATTTAAATCCCAGACTAGCACTATAAAATTCCATCACAAAGTGTTCTTCTTATAACACAATCTTCAACAATTGGGTTTTTAACTTCCTGCATCAAATACCTTCAATCTGTGGCAAGAGGAAACTTGTTAACCTCTCTCTACAGGGGCCTCTCTGCTCAATAAAATCGTCTATCTCTCACCAAATAGAATATTAAGCGTGTTGTAAAGTACCCAGAGTGAAGGGGTTAAATAATTAATTCCCACTTGTCTGATCTATCCCCGTGCTACTGCTGTATTGTACAAGAAAACATAAAGTATGACCCACATGTACCAGTATGTAGGGTTCTGACCTTTAGTACTTTAACTCCTTGACAGCAGTTTGCTCTGGGTGAAAATCATTAACGATGATGTTAGAAGACAGTAATTTACCCTACAGTTTTGTGAGCAATAAAAATCCTGTGGGATCAAATATGCTTTATATATTATGTTAATACTGTACTTCATAATCAATACCTGTACAGCATATTAATTTTGTTAATAAATAAACTTTAAACAGACACCCCAGAGAAAATTTCTGGAGACTGGGAGCTTCGGTGGTGGCGTGAAGAACTGGTCAAGTCGAGAGATGAAAATGGAGTTGGACTACAGAATGTCCCCGGAACAGCTGATGGTAAGGTTTTCAAAGTTACCGCTATAATAACAATGTACTACATTACTGTACCTGCAATTGGTGTTTTATTCCTCAAAAGCAACAGTTACTTTTAAAGGAAGAAAATATTGACTAACACTCAATATACAGAAATATGTGGATGTTTCTTTATGAACATTATATAACTGTGCTGTGGTGGACTTTCTGGTTAGTATTCAAAACATACAGTACCCCCAATAAATGTACACCTAGCAGACCCTCAGTTCCATCAACACCAATAAGTGGGAGTATGGTTATTGTAGTTATAATTACAAACACACACACACACACGTCTTTTACAGCATCATGGGATTTACACATTCGTAAGTACAGTGTACATACAGTACAAGGTTACAGTTACTTGATGGTTAAGTTAGTAGTAATGTACAAGTGAAAGTTGAAGGCAAGATATGTACCTCATATCCTCTATATTACAGTAGAGAATTTTTTTTTATTCTCAGGTTTTACAACTGTTGAAGAGGTGATTGATGTAGTAACTGTGATCATCTCCATTTGCTCTCTGGGACACGCAGCTGCTAACTTCCAGCAGTATGAACAATATGGATTTGTCCCCAACTACCCAGGAATTTTAATGCTAGATATCCCCAAGGAGAAGGTATGTACTGTACTCCTAACCCACCTTTATTATAATGTATATCAGCATCACTTACTAACCCCAGCTGATCCGGGAGGAACAGCTAGGTGTTAGATGACTTAAAAGAGAAGATATGGACTAATGCTTAGTATTGATTATAAACCATTACCATAAGATGGGGTGATTTCGGAGATTGTTTGAGGTTTTATTAAACGGCAGTTTAAATTTGAATGCTAAAAGCATGTTACGTTATTGGTGCAGCAAACTAATGGGCTAACCATACGTGACAACAGGGTCCAGGTAAGGAAAGGTTTCTCTCTGGGGGCGGTGGTCTGGCGGAAGCCATTTTACAGAGCATGGATGCACGTTTACACGGTGTGGCCTGGAGGGATGAAACTGCTGCGGCTAGGTCAAGCGTCATCTTTCCTCCCTCCCTCCCGCGGGTGGACACGTCATATTACTTTAAACCAATCACAGCTAGCAGCGGAGGGAGGTAAGGATGCATGGCCCAATCACAGTCCGATACGTCATATGACGTCACTGATAACGCAACAAAGACACACACTGCGCAACCTACTCGAGCCGCTTACACAACATGGCGGATGGCGGGAGATTTGGATCCAAAAATGGCGCGGCTCGCCAGCCGCTCTCCGCGTAAAGGGGTACACGCACCGCGGAAAGTGAGCATTCTGGTTTCGGCAGGGTACCGCGTAAACGTGGAAACGCGTAATGTGGGACCGCGTAAAGCGAGGGTTGACTGTAATTTGAAATTGGCTCAGTTTTCTTATACAGTATTGTACTGTATATACAACATGAAACAAGGGTAGCAGAGAGGCTGGAATGAAACTGAAAATTGGAGAGGTTTTATTGTGGGTGACAAAATAAAATATTATATTTTGAGTTTGTGCATGGAAAAGGCAATTAGAAGTGCTTCTGTGTGAGATGAAAAGGAATTTTTTTCAAGTCATCAATATGATATCAGGACATAGTGAAGAGTTAAGTGTATATGAAAGAAATTATGCAAAAGCTACAATACTTTATAGAGAGCAGCTTAACTTTCTATCTTTATTGGTTTTCAGAAAAACTACACAGAGGAAGAAATCATGGCCATGTTACCTGACAAGAGGATGACCCTGGACATTATGGTTATCACAAAGCTTCTGTCCAGCAGGGGGACCAAGAGCTTGGGTGATTTTGAGATGCAATACTTGTATGATCCAGTAGGCGTGCAAGCTGCAGAGGAGTAAGTTTATTAAGACATAATCATACAGTATTGTGGTTATTATAACTGTTTCTTCATGTTTGTGTTATGCATGTTACAGTATTCATATTTACCTAGAAGCTTGCTCTTGTTTATTTTACACAAAGCAAAAGGAAAGTAAAGTTTTAGATGATAATGTGGAAATATGAATGAAAAATATCGGGGCGTTGATGTAAATGTGACGCAAAAATTTCAAGTGCAATTTTTTAAAACTATTTTATGATTTTTAGATTCCAAAAGGACCTGAAGCGTCTGAGTTATGAAATGAAGGGCCGCAATATTGACCGTCCGTGGAAGTTTGACTGGTTGGACCCTGAAATTGTTCCCAATTCCATCAGTGTGTAGTAATGATTAGCTATTGGGGCTCAAGAGACAAGATAATACCTCACAAGGCACTCATACAGAGTTGGTAAAGCCGATTCTAACTACATAGAATTTCCAGTCCAAAGTTTTTAATAATGGTAAAAAAAAGGTTTTTTATAATTTATACTAAGAAAAACGAAAATATTTATAAGTTGATTGTAAAAATGTTTTAAATTACATTTAGATCACCATATACAGGTACAGTGCTCAGGTGTAGCCTTTACTCCTTGGTGGTAAGACAAACCCAAGTTAACATTAGTTAACTTGTTACTATCCTTTATAAAACAGAATAACAATTACTGTATTAGGACAATAATCTTGTTGCCTTACACCTGATATGATTTTTATAATCATTATGAAAGTTACTCTGTAGCCTACCTGGTGCCTGTACAGTACTGACGGTTTATTTAAAAAAAAAAAGCCAATGTAAGAACTGTACAGTACAGCAACTTATATATGCACGAATTTCATTCCCATATGATTCTGAACTGATTGATAATTACCAAATACTGATTTATTTTAAATAGGGATTACAGCAAAGTCCTTCCTAGAATATTCTTTAGTTACTTTATATTATTATGGCATTGTAAACTCAAAGAGTATTACTGTACTGTATGTACCAAATATTTTACATAAATGTATGCTGTACAGTATTATGCTGTTGTAAACTCAAATAGTATTACCATGTAGTATACAGTTGTGGAAATGTGGTCCTACACCCCTGTGGCTCCAAACGGCAACATCGCAGTAGTACTGTATCACTATTTATGAATACATGGGTATTGGTTGTGTAATGATGGACATGATTGGCGGATAAGTTTGTTATAGGTCATACAGGTTGGCCGTTTTGCAACACGGGTTACCACAGGGGATGTAGGAACACATTTCCACAATTGTACCAGATATTTTATATGGTACTGTATTATTATATTTAATAATATTAATACCACTGACATGTTGTTTGGCCTCCCAATGAATAGTAATGAGTCCATAACTAGTCTGCTGCTGATGCCAATCCAGTGTCCTAAAATATGAAATTGAGAACAGTACTGGGCTTCTAAACAGCCCTTGATAAGACTATCAATGGATCCTACACAGGCATGATGACTTCTAGCTTGGGTGGCCATCTGGTAACTAAATAATGATTGTATATATACAGTACTGTATACATCTGCAAAGTACTGTACTCACGAGCAGGTTACTAGTTTGCAGAAAGCAGTAGACATATAAAACTGGAATAATTTTATTCATTTCTACAAAACAATCGCCATGAAAAAGTACTTGATTGGAAGTTTTCACTGCAAGAATGAACTAAATCTTAAGGAATTCTCTAATACAGTAGATCTCATATCATTCTTCAGTTAAAATGGTACAGTACAGTACAATACATACACTGACTGTTTTACTTGGCCAGCCAGAGAGAACTGTGGCATCAGATACCATTCATATACGAGGTCTAACAATTACTGAATATATCTAAGGAAAAAACTGGGAGCCATCAACATGTATTGAGGGAATATCTGTACTACATAATTACTGTACGTATATCTTTTACTATCTTGAAAATCCAAGTAGTATTTTATACAATATGCTCCCTGTATCTATGACTGAAAACATAAAAATAATTATTATTTATTCAAATGACTCACTGAAACCAAACGATAGAGTACAATGAATTGTATATCACCTATTGCTTCTGTGTGCATGTCTGTATATAAAGGTTGGTTGCACATTTTTGTGGTAGGTTCTGTGATTTTTGTCAGGTTGACTGTGCTGCTAAATACAAGATGTTTCTACAGTATGTTGACACTACAGTAGTGTAGTGTACTGTAGTTGATCCATAAGCCTGTTAATTTTTAACTCATTTATTTAAGATTTATTCGGAACAAGAGTTGGAGTGAATTAAGTGAAATTATACTGTGTGTCTGTCTGTCTGTGTATATGGGCAATATTATTTTCTTTTTATTCTTTCAAAATTACTTATTTATGAGTGTAAATGGTTTTTCACTATGTGATGAAGATATCTGTTGCCATGTTGTACTGTTATTCTTATTGACTATAACAAATACATGTATAATGTATAAACATTGTGATGATCCATATAAGTAGACATAAGTTTACTGCTGTTGCTGTATAACAAAAATAAAACTGGCATCAACAATTTCAGTTTGAATACAGTACTATATATATATATATAGGGGTATGTATACAGTATATATAGCCTACTGTATATCCTGGTGCTTGGCATCTGCTAATTCCTTGTCTACAACCCCCCAACTAATGTACCAGAAGGAATATACCTTTTTTTTGCAACTGTTGATGATGGCTTACCCTAATGGTATGTTTTATTTTTATATCTGTAACATTTTATCAAGAAATAAAAAAATAAAAAAAATCACCCACTCGGTTTCCTTCAATAACTTCTGATGATCATTCATCCCAACTTGGCCAATCAACATGTTTACTACACAAATATCTGTACCTGCATCTATCACAGAAATAACAATACGAAAAAAACTCAACCCACATCAGGTTAAGCAATCTTAATAAGAGTTTCCACAAATAAGATGGCATGGAAGGCAACATACTTTATCCCTTCACCACACATCACAAGATAATATATTAAGTTGAAAAAGACTACGAGTGCTGTATTGTGTTAGTGTAGCAAGATCGTTGGTACATAAAAGAACAAGCAAAATATCACCAGATTTCTGTAATTGGTTTTATAAACACCCCAAAGGTTGAAAGCCGGTGATAACCCCAAGCTGTCGTAAGCTATCCAAACTCATGATTTTGAAGCCACGTGAATCTCCATGACAGTACTGTACCTAGTGACACCTGTTTACTTTGTCGGTAACTAAAAAAACAATCATTGATAAGGCCAATAAGATAAAACACACCGTATTACTTTGTCGCATTGGAAGAAATGTCTCATGTCTGAAGGTTTGGCGCATGGGACACTGGTATAACCTTGGCTCACAATGTTGTACTCATCTGTTTAAAGAATTTAAATGTATACAGGATACTGCTTGTAGTTAATCTTCCTCTTACTGGGGTTATCAGAGCTTAGGCGGAACGTAAGACTATACCCCAGCGGCCCAGCCTCAGTAAGCGTGATCTGTGGCAGGTGCTCACGTGACCAAGGTAACAGATGCTAACTTCTTCACTTTCATTCTGGAACATTGACTCCATGTCACTAATATCCCCGTTACCACCACTCTTAATGCAAATTATAAGTCTAGAGATTATCAATTTATCAATAATATCAAAGGCACTTTTTGTGTTTAAATTTTCAATAACATCGTGGATATTATTGTGTTAACACGTCTCAAATGATGCCACACAAACATGAACATCCGTCACTCACCACTACCCAAACAGCACTAAAGCTCAATATTGTGATTTGTGGTCAGATATTGCAACATCAAGCAGATCAGCTTGTGATTGGCTGAAGCTTGTTGTCTCAAAACAATACAGATACTGTAATCACCCAAAAGCTGGTTTCATCAAATGCACTTGTTTTGTGTTCCAGAGATTAACATTATTAGTATTTTATTGAAACGACCATAAACCAACAAGATACTGCGACACACCGCTGAATAATGTAACAACAAACGTGAGAATTAATACATCCGTGTCCCAGTTATTACAGTACGCGTAATTAACTAAAGCCCGTAAACCTTAACAGCAATGGACGGAGGAACACTCGAGGCCTGGAAACTTACACTAAAGATGTGTAGGGTATAGGGTGCTAATGCTCAGAAGTAACTGGTTATATTTTGTCACCAAAAGATATATACACAGACGATGCACTGCTGATCAGCCTTACACACAGTACTGTACCAGACTCATCACCCTCAAGATTAAGACCGTCAAGAAGCAAAGGCAAAACGACCTATAGAACGCACCCTCTGCTAAAATAAGCTTATATTTCTTTGTTTTTGCACTTTCATCTACAGCATGACGACAAGGAGGTGGTGTGTGTGTGTGTGTGTGTGTGTGTGTGTGACCCCCACGGTTGCGTCAGGAGGCATCCCTGGCATGCACTGTCGCCTCACTCCCCGAAACTATACTCCTGAGCGGCCGCTTTCTAAGGATTCTGTTTTTGTAGCCGCCACCGTTATTCTTGTTACATATTACAGAACTTCTTAATCTGGCTAACCTAATGGGATGCTTTAACTAGTGATATCACTAAAAGTTGCGACATTCCATAAAAGTGAACTCTATACACGAAATATGACTCCACATCATGAAGTACGATATAATCTACGACTGATAAGGACTACAACTTAAAAATAATGAATGTTTGTTAAGAAACTAGACTGGCCTTCTTGTAACGCCAGTTTTTTTTACCAGGCACAAGGTTGAGACAAGTGATTCATTATCTCCACAGCTTAAAAACACAGATCACAATCACACTATACACGAATAAGAAAAGACTAAAGACAGACAACAAATATTCAGAATTCCTAAGCATAAATATGTCGCAAGCAGATTGTTCATTCCTTGGGGAAGGATCTCAGTACAGTTAACTCACCCACAACAAAAACACCCCAGCACACTCGGGATTAACTGCCCGGCTACACTGCACAGGATATTATATGATCCAAAAGTTCCAAATCAACTTACATGATCATATAGTATCTCATGCCTTATTTACTGCAGCATCCGGATTTACTCTGAAGGATAAACTCCCCACAGAGAACTAACATTTTATATCAGTTTTAATAAGAAATAAACACATAAAAAAAGTTTGTGTTTCTCAATATCACGAATATAGCAATGGCTCCCCCCGCCCCCCGTGATAGTCCCACAATACCAGTAGATCATCCCTATTAGTGTCCTCGAGGGTGAAGGGGGCTGTGGAGACACGTACTACCCTGAGACCTAGACACGTACTATACCCTGAGACCTAGACACGTATTACCCTGGGACCTAGACACGTACTACCCTGGGACCTAGACACGTACTATACCCTGAGAGCTAGACACGTACTACCCTGGGGCCTAGACACGTACTACCCTGGGGTCTAGACACGTACTACCCTGGGGTCTAGACACGTACTACCCTGGGACCTAGACACGTACTACCCTGGGGTCTAGACACGTACTACCCTGGGGTCTAGACACGTACTACCCTGGGACCTAGACACGTACTACCCTGAGACCTAGACAGTACTACCCACGTACTACCCTGGGGTCTAGACACGTACTATACCCTGAGACCTAGACAGTACTACCCTGGGGTCTAGACACGTACTACCCTGGGGCCTCAGTGTAAAATTCAAACGTCCTTTTTTTTCCTAAATTATGATAAGTGAACCTATCTGTGGCTGTCTGTCCGTGTGTCGTCTTCATGCCGCAACTGACGTGTGTGTTTGGTGCATGTTTACTCTCACAAGTTGTGGGAAAATCATAACTCGATGAAAATGTAATATTCTGGGCGTTGACCGCATTGTCTTTCACTCACACGAAAAAAAAAGAATAGTGCCAAATAACCCGAAATACTGTATGATAAAATAACACTCTTGATAATTTTAACTCCATCCAACTCATAACCCTTGATTATGAACTGTTACACAAGCCTGGTGGAGCATCAAGTAAGTTCTCCGGATGTGATGATAATGTGGACAACCCAACAGGTGTGTGTGTGTGTGTGTGTGTGTGACCCGCCGCACAGAAACCCCTCAGGAGATGCCCCTACTGATAGGAACCAAATTGACAGTGTGGGAGACAGACAACACTGATGAAGAGTGGCTCAGGGGTGTTAGACTGTAAGGGTCGAGCAAATATATATATATCGATCATTAACAACGAATAAGAAATACAAAAATCTGATAACGCCGTCATTAAATGTTGAGAGAGATAAGAGAATTTCGGTCACCTCAAGATTAACGCCAAGCTTCTTTTTTTTTCACCTGATAATTACACGTAAAGTATGGCGTAACAGGATCTTTTAATCTCTTCCCCACTTAGAGGGTAAATGTAGTGGAGGAACCCTTGTAAGGTTCTGCTGTGTGAGTGTCGTTATCACCACTGGCAGTGACTGTGTTGTCTCTCTCAGAGTAGAGTCCTGAGGCTCGAGTTTACCACCAGGCCAGCACCCCACACAAAGGCCTCGTCTTACCACCAGTACTACGCTGTTGGTCGTGAATAATAAAACAACTAAATAACACGATGATGATATTAACCAATTCATGTAACTTCAAGGTTCAAACAGTAAAACGGATACAGGACCTGGCTTAATAACCACCCACCTGTCGCTACCTTAACGTACGAATGAATAGTGTTCTCGTCACCGTACTCTGCCACACTGCAGATTATACTGTAAGATAAAGGAAACTCGTCACCACTAGGGGGAAACATACAATATATAGGACAGTAAGTGTATGACATAAGATGTGACTGGGACAGGTCAACCATTAATTGTGGCTTCGTGTTTCACCGAGAACTATATAATTACCTATTACATCACCACAGAGTAAAATATTATGTACAGTACCAGTCATAATGTAACACGCGCTGCAGTACACACACAGGAGACCTCACCCTCATGCATCAGGCTCCGCTCATCACCAAAGTTGTCCCGTCCGTCATCTGTACCTGTCGTGAAGGTTGACATCACTGTATTGTAATAACCACACATGATAAGGTGCTAACAATAGCCGCCTCAAGATTTCACTAATCATCATTAACATGTAACACAACTACTGGTTATCTTGTAATGGACTTGAGAAAAAAATATTGGTGACGTTGTCTTTGTTAAGTGCGACAACACCCCGAGACACACATGTTAGCAGGAGTAACACGAGGAGCTAGGGCGTCATCCTCCTCCAGGACTTTAAATAGACAATCTTCCTCGTGTACCGCTGACGTAAACATAAACAAGAGAGTACAGTACCATGATTTACTGAACCCAAGCTATTGTAAAAAAATATCAAGAATTTCCAAAACCAGATATAGGGAAATAGTTCACCCTGAGTGGTCCCAAAACACATGACTATCCTACAGAAATAAAGAAAGTAATTACGGGTATAATTCTGATAATGTTCCCTACACCAACCTGGAACTCTAAGACGATGTAGAGATAATAAAGGCACGTGTGTGTCCACTAATTAATATTTCCACTGATTTAGGCAATTAAAAACTAGTCTCATGGACAGCAACTACGAGTGTAATTAATGGGATATATAACTCAAGCCTCGCTCACTGTATCAACCTGTAAGTAAGCCTAACCTAACCTAACCTATCCTAACCTAATCTAGCCTAACCCAGACCATAACACAGAGGAAGGAAGAGCAGCGTCACATTCACCGCACAAGCACCGACCTTGACCACCATCTTATACAGTACACACATTAAGGTAGACACACACCAACGTATTAACGACAGTGTTACCAACACCACTACCAAAAACACAGCAGCAGCTTTTAGTGGCGGTTTATGGTCAAATATTTACACCCTGCAGCTGCTGTTAATGTAAACAATGTGAGCGACCAGGGCCCGTCTCTCACCCACCCTTGTTGTTGTTTGAGTTACGTTGCGGCCTTCCTTAACCTAACCTAACCTAACCTAACCCAACCTCAGAAAACATAAACAGAATGATCAGAATGAATGTACGCACCAAGTTCAGATCAATAAAATTCTTGAAGTTCTGTAGTTATCAATAATTACCGACGTACCTACACAGTTAAGAAGCTTGCGGGCGACACACTTCCCTCCCCCTCCTCCTCCTGTGACCTTGCTGAGATAAGAAATAACTATTAGCTCGATTATCTTTTATATTTCCCCCTCTTGCTGTTTTTATGCCGTCTATAAGTGTCACTGTCTTCAGGTTCACGTCTCGGTGTTTACAAAGGCTGACACCACGACAACATAAAGCAGAGAGTGATAATAACAGAGGGAATGATCTCTCTCTTTCTCAGAACAGCATCTTAACCCCTACTACCACTATCAAACTCACCTCTACCACCACTACTACAACCACCACCATCAAACCCACCGTTACCACTACTACTGCAACCACCATCACCACCACTACTACTACCACCACCACCCCACTACCATTACCCCACCCCTACCACCTCTACCCCCTGTTATCACGTCGTCTCCTCCCGACTATAAATTTACCGTCCGCCACTAGTTCTCAGAAGACCTCGTAACACCATTGGCTGGTTAGTTGTGGGGCCTCCTGTACGTGTTGAGGTCATGTCTGTGTCGTGTGGTGCTGGGGGATGTCACATGCTGCTTAGTGAACACAGAAGCTCTTGTTCACCCCTTCAGTCAGTCAGTCAGTCTCATGCACACCTACAAACTCACACCCTTGAACATATGCACACAGGTAAATGTGCATCATTTCTCTCTCTCACACACACACACACACACACACACACACACACACACACACACACACACACACACACACACACACACACACACACACACACACACACACACACACACACACACACACACACACACACACACACACACACACACACACACACACACACACACACTGATGAAGTTACAGTGTGATGCCTGATGAAGGACCCCACTTTATGTTGTGTACTGATAAACAAAACTCTCGTAAAACGCCCGTCCTTACTGAGAGAGAGAGAGAGAGAGAGAGAGAGTTATTATTTTACCCAGGGCAGTGACACAAGACAGTAAATATACCTGTGACGCGGCAGTGTTTCTAGGACGAAGACGTGTCATGACAGATACATCTCACAGGTATATATATACACACATAAAAGCCACCGAAAATACCATGGGTTTCTCGATCATTTACACACACACACACACACACACACACACACACACACACACACACACACACACACACACACACACACAGAGGGATAAGTTAGGCGGGGAAAACTATCAAACTCCAATTACTAAATACATTTCAACATAACTCAAATTATCTATCGTTGCTACATACATATTGTCTCATTTTACAATTGCGAGGAAAAATATATAAACTTTGGATAATGAGAGCTGTGGCAGCGTCTGATCACCACAACACTGCCACACCCTGACCCACACCCCTAACTCGCTACTCCCAGGATGAACAAAGACTATACTGGCCACGCAGGTATACTCATAGTGAAACAGTTGATTTACCTGGGGGGGAGATACTAAATAACAACAATATTAACATAACTGAGCGGTTACATGACAAACCTAAC
This sequence comes from Homarus americanus, assembly GCF_018991925.1. Taxonomy (NCBI): domain Eukaryota; kingdom Metazoa; phylum Arthropoda; class Malacostraca; order Decapoda; family Nephropidae; genus Homarus; species Homarus americanus. Next base: position 254,031 of record NW_024745073.1, read on the forward strand.
CTAACCTAACCTTTGTCTTCCTTTCCATTAACGTTGTATTTGTCATGTTAGTAAATGTCAGCACACCAAGCAGAGCCAACCAAGTGAACCTGATCTAACCTCGCCTGATATATACTGTGCTCAAGGAAGTATTATGTAACATCATCAGGATTAATTAAGTGGTGTTGGTAAATACTTATTAGAAGTGAACCAAGTTGATCCTATTTTACTTATTTGTTTCTTTATTTATTTTCATTCCATAATCTATTAAGTCAGTTTTTCTTTTGTTTTTATTACACATCTTTTCATTTTGTTCACTGTTTACTTTTTCTGTCAAATTACATAGTGTGTTGTGTTCTTCGTGGGGGTAAATATCTACTCCCTAGGCGGGTTCGTGAGGGGTGAGGGGGTGGCGTGTGAGGGGTGAGGGGCGGGCGTGTGAGGGAGAGGCGGGCGTGGAGGGTGAGGGGCGGGCGTGGAGGGGTGAGGGCGGGTTTGAGGGGATAGAGGCGGGCGTGTGGGTTAGGGGTGGCGTGTGGAGGGGTGAGGGCGGGCGTGTGAGGGGTTAGGGGCGGGCGTGGAGGGGTGAGGGGCGGGCGTGTGAGGGGTTAGAGGCGGGCGGTGAGGGTGAGAGGCGGGCGTGAGGGGTGAGGGCGGCGTGTGAGGGTGAGAGGCTCGTGAGGGGTGAGGGGCGGGCGTGTGAGGGGTGAGAGGCGGGCGTGTGAGGGGTGAGGGGCGGGGTGAGTGTGCCCGCGTGCCGCCTCACAACCATCAGTGTTAATCAGTGTCATCATCATGTTACCACTTACAACATGCACGTCAGGGATCACTAAGAGGCTTATCCTGGGCGTCGGGCTCCTTACTCTATCTCTCAGTGACCTAAGCACTTCTCATCCTTGGCGCCAATGACGTCTATCTTAACAAAAATATTCCCTCTCTCTCTCTCTCTCTCTCTCTCTCTCTCTCCTTTGTGTTGTTCTATGAAAGCTCTCTGTCATGTCAACAACCACACGCAGAAGCCACTGGCCCTTGGGAGGCTCAAATCACAACTTAAATTTCTAGTGAAGTGTTGATATTATCCTCCTCCTATTTCCTCTCATCGCCTCCTATCACGAACATTCACTCAACAATACTTTATCTCCTGTTCGTACAATGCGACACCGTGGTCTACCTCCTCGTGCATGACTTTTATCCTGTCTAATTTAACCCAGTAGTGCGGCCATTACCAGTAACAACACATTTCCACCCCTGAAGTATATACGAGCCGCCCCCCCTCTCCTCCCCGTGTCATCCATCAATCACTTGGAGTAGGTGACTCAGGGTGGATGAGCGACTATCTGGGATCTTCCTTCTGTTGTTATCACACCTGTACTTTACCTGAAGGTTGGTGTTAGTTTCTTGCCCTCCGCCCCCTCCAAGAGCCAGTCAGGGGGTTCTCATATAATACAACACAACGTATGGAGGAGAAACAGCTACTGGGTCACACTACACGGTAATATCAATGAATGAACCCTTCCCACTCTTCCCTTAGCTCACCACCCCCCTAACTTCCCCTCTACGGTACAGTACACACATAAGCTGACTGTATTATACCATCGAGAATACAACTGATTACATTACAACACGCACTGTATCCCCCATCCCTCTGCTGGCGAGAACATGAACCAACCAAGTGATGATGAGAATATATGATGATTTATTTTGGGTTATAATACATCACTGGATTATGTTGTATTGTTGTAGCTTAAAAGACACAGATATGAGACATTAACACCATCATATTGTCTCTCTGTTTACTGATACCAGGAGGTGATGTTACCGTGAGGTGTTGATGTTCGAAAAATTCAGTAAAAAAAATATTATTGGGTTATATTTAAAGAGGACCCCATGCATAGGCACTGTATAGCCTCGAGAGACAACCTAACCTAACCAAACCTAACCTAACCAAACTTAACCTAACCACCTTCACTTAAAGTTAGTTACAGTACCTATTTACATCTTGGGAGCAATAGGAGTGAGCTAAGATCAAACCAGCGACCATTATTAGACCCCAGCCATTATCCACCCCACCACCACATCACACGTTAAGATATGACCTAAAAATCCAGCACTATCACGTGACGAACCATTATACTCGAGTCGTCAGTGATAAGAAGAGATAAGACAGTGAGAAACAATGAGGATTAAGCCAGTACACGTCGCTGCCAGGACCAATATTGACAATAATCCAGCCAGCGTTATGATAAAATAATCCTCATTACACGTTCACTTCAAGTACACAATTGATTGATTTTAACTAAAGACACAGAAATTAATTAAAACTACACCAAAATGACCTTAATTTGACACGTGTACTTAATTAGCTTCATGCAAAATTAATGAAGATATTTGGGAAGACTGGTCTCCGAACTGGTGTTATTTAAGGTGCCAAGTTACCGTAGAGTGTTACAATACTGTTGATGCCATTTTCAGACGTATATATTTTGTGTTTGAGATTATATCAACCTGTGTATAGTTTCACTGCTGTAGCCCTCCACTCAGTGTATACCTCCTCATGATATCAATTGCCCCACAGTCCCCAGCCGTCACCAACACCCCTTCCTCCTGACCATTAATATCCCTCCTTCAGACAGGGACTTGCCACAGACAATACGGAATGAAATCAGGTGAGGGAACCGGCTACTAGGATCAGGAGGCCGGGTAAAGCTTGGCCAGGTGACTAATATTTTGTATATTGGGCGATACTATTTAAAACATGGCGCAATATTTCCGTGATGTGATTAATAAATACTAAATGAGTAACAGTACAAGAGAAGATGTTCGTTCCCAGAATACTGTGACACACAGGTGTTCATTATTACAGCATCCACGATTCACTGCACTTTATTCAAGGAAAATCCTCCCACGAAGCTCCAGGTAGGGCGAGAATCATCCCTTATTGGGTAAATTACGAACCAGATTTACACCGTAAGTTTCTGAAAATTCCCCAATGTTCATCTTAGTAAAGCCAATGCCGTCAACCAACTAGCGAAGCTTGCCCGCGCGTTGGCCACGCCCGCCGCCCCCTGTGGTCACAACGCGCCGAGAAGCCTGAGATATATATGCTAGTGCTGGCAGCAACTTACTCATTCCGCCGCGCGCCTCAGTGGAGGAAGGTTCATGCGCACTTTGATTCTCGCGTTTAGAGAGAACCCACAGTAATACCCACGAGGTGGAGCAAATAGTTACGGGTCTTATAAAAGCTGAAGGTTTAAACTTTTTTTATTTAAGTGTCTGATGAACTGTATCTGATATATTGAGTAGTTTGGTGAGAAAAGTTTAAATCACCAAGTAAGGAGACAAGAAGACGCGACGCAAGACTGCCACTCCAGAACAACAACTCATCACATAAGGTAAGGAACCACTACTCGACTGTATATTATAACAAATAAATACATAAAATTTCTACATGACCGCGACAGCTGTAAATATTTCACACATAACTTTACTTAAAAGTTGTCCCCAGAAGGAAGAGGTAACGTGGAGGAGCCGTGGTGATTTAGTGTTAACTGAGAGTGGGGTACTGTGCAGCGGAGCTTTGATATAGTAAAACCAGGATATGAGCCATCATGCTTAGTTAGCACGCCACGGAAGCCTCTCTGTAAGATGCTGTGTTGAGCTACGTGTTCCTACCCTACAACCCATCCCCTTACTACAGATGTTACCCTTTTTTTTTATTTTAGAAAACTAAATTCCTTTCCATATAATAAGTGAACCTCGAGTTTACAGGACAATAATTGCACTAGCGTGTTCATTTAAGGCGCCTTGAGTAAGTAAACTAGATTGGCAATAATTGTCACACCTGTTCGTCTACACAATATAAATTAATGTTTACTAACCACAGGTACTGTACAACACATTCATCCACAACGATGTAAAGTAATATTTCTAATTAAACTTAAGTCAATTACCAGTAAAAAAAAATAATATATTTATATTCTATACGGTAAACACGGTACAGCCAAAATAATGCACGGTTTTGCATCCTAAGAAGAAAAAGCAATACCTTGTACTTCCTTATCAATGACCTTAAATTACCATGTTCCGGCTCCCACACTGTAGTTAAAAAAAATAGTCCACACTACCAAAGAACCTAAACCAACCACTATGTAGCTAAAGTGGTTAATTTGTGGGTCTACCGAGTGCTCACATGGCAGTCATCACTAAAGTTATCTTAATCAACTGAAGGACAACCCGCCTCTTTTACCCTTCCCTTGTGTCTCTCATGGATCCCACACTCCCCATTGTTTACATACACCGTCTTTCTGTAACAATAAAAGTCTCCGTTTACAATGATAAATAATATAAAATAAAGGTCTCGAAGGCGGAGAAATTTGATCATTATTATTTATTTACGTGTTGTGACTAGACTATCGCTGACCCACTCCATTTAATACACTCCCAAGGTATAACACAGGCATGACAAATGGGCCACACTCTCACTCACAGGTACACACATACTAATCCTTGAGATAACGATTAGGGTCCACTTGTTGCATTTAAGACAACAACACGGTGTTAGGGGAACTTCTCGCATAAAAAACAGAACGTTAGGTTAGGTTTACGTTAAAATAATACGATACGATACCACTTTGGAAGTCCTACATAAACACCAGGAACCTCACCTATCGTTGCTCACTTGTTTCCTCACCGCTGACGGAACGTGAACGAATCTCAATAATTTCTCACGACAAAATATTACTAATCATTTCAGAGATAAAACTAACGTCTTTAAATAACATAAAAAATTAAATGGGCAATATATTGGTATTTTTAATTAGATACTTTATCATATTGTTGAGGATAAAAATCAATCAAATATGTATAGAATAAGACTGTGTGTGTGTGTGTGTGTGTGTGTGTTAAACTGCAATAAATAAAAACTCCACGAATACACCTAGTTAACAAATACATACTGTACACAGGCTAGTCACCACACACTCCCCAGAGCTCGTCGTGCTATTGCTGTTATTACGCCTCTCAGGACCACCACCACTACACTTAACACGCAACACCCACCCCAACACGTGGAGAGAGAGAGAGAGTACTGTTTACTGCTGTGCATTATTGATGAGAAATTGACTTTACCCGCTAACATTAGTTTTTCTTCTCTGAGTCATAAGTTAATACACACTGAAAGGCGATAGATATTCTTGGAGTTTGAGTTGCTCTTGGGAAAACTGATCCGAGATAACAAAATACCTAAAACGTTAAAAAAAATAATAAAATAGATTGGGACGATGGTCATAAGTTACTCCCATAGACCCGCGCTTGAAGAAATGAAAACAGCCCTTGGGAAAATACGTTAAGATTCAGTTAATATAAGAACAATTCATACAGCAGTTACACACAAACCACATCAGACTCAATTACACTAAACTGCAGGTGGCAACCCAAGTACACCTATTGTATAATATATAAAGCTTTACCACCTGAAACTCCTCACCTAGTCAAGATACATACACCAGGCGAGCTAACTATTGTGTTTACTGAAGTGATTAACGTGTAAGATATGACGATACTGTAAACACATAGAACAAGAAGAGGTGGTGATAAATGCGAATAAGAGCGAAGGAAGAAGAGTAAGGGATAAGGAAGAAGAATAACACAATAAAGACGTGAGTAAACATATGTGTGAAAGATATAATTATGAACACATGAGACACACCAGTACAGTAAAACCTCTATATAACGAACTGTGTGGCGAGGAATATCCGCTATATCGAGGGCCCATTAAAAGTAAAAAAAAAAAACATCAAACGAACTATACAGAGATGAAAGTCCGTTATATCGAAGGTCTGTTAAAAGTGAAACCTCCCAGCTAGCGGATTATATGGAAAGAGAAGTCCGTTATAGGGAGGTTTTATGTAGTGCTGGCATGTGTGTTGTAGTTCATCGTGTGTAATTACTGTTCAATATTCATGAACGCGTCTTGTGCTGCAGGCGCCTCACTGCCTCACTCAAACCTGTGATAGTCAGTCCTCCTGCACCACCTACAGGAGTTCTTTATCCGCTATCGTTCTTTACGTTATTTTGTCTTCCTTGTCAGCTATCATTTTGTTTGCTATCTTGACTTCATTATCCGGTATCCTTCATCACGCTATCATGTTTTGCTTTCCCGTTATCACCTTCTTATCGTGTTCATGAAGTCTTCCCTATTTTCTCCCCCGCCAATCTCCTCCCCTCATGCACCCACGTATAATTGCCTTGTTCTTTCCCTGTTGACGACTTTCTTCCCTAGCCAAATTACAGCCCATAATTACATCCTCCTCATCATTTTCTTCCCTAGTACCAAATTCTTTCCCTGTTGACGACTTTTCTTCCCCTGCCAACATTCATCCCTTATTGCATTTTCCTCCGAACTTTCTCTCCCGTTACTGTATTTTTTTCCCTGTACTAGTTATAGTACAGGGCCATTTTGAAGCCATGCGCACTTGATATTAGGTGACATTCTGAAGTAAATCGTAAATATTTTTTTTTACTGTACAAAAATGCCGGAGTACAATACTGCATTAAAGAAAAAGTATTGGAATTTTCTGGTGAAAAGAGGGATCCGATCCTCAAGGACCCCCCCTGGATCCGCCTTGCCTTGAGACTTAACTAGCTAGCTACTCCGACACTGCTGCCCAACACCACCATGTACTGTACTCATATTTACTCAGCTGATGTTACCCACTCTCAACTTCCCTCCCCCTCCCCCACCTCCCCCTCCTCACCACCTCCCTCTCTTCACTACCTCCCCCTCCTCACCACCTCCCTCTCCTCACTACCTCCCCCTCCTCACTAGCCCCACAACCATCTAATATAAGTCTTAAAACCAAAAACAAACCATCTAATATGTCTTAAAACCAAAAACAATGTACGTATATCGCCCATCACACAGTACTTACTACTTCAGCTCATGTACACTAACTTACGACACAAAGCTAAACACTGGACACAACACATACAATCTTAGCGACAAGTTGAAATGTGTATATAGAAGGAGAACTACCGATTACCTGTACAAATAGAATTATCATATATGGAAGGTCACTCTGTACCCTCCAAGACGTGTGCACAGTGGGAGTTAATGCTGTAATAATCATCCAGAACAGAGTTGAAGCACAAACAAGAGAACGCCAGACGGCCCCCATATAATACATCCATTTTCAATTAGCAACTTAAAACTCTTTCACAATGAGTAATATTTACACAGTGGGATCATATTACACGTGATGGGAGGAGGAGGAAAAGTGTGGTCCGCTGGCACGCCTGCTGCCGGGGGTCTGACCACGCACTCCAGTTAATACCTCCTAATATCCGGGCTTATTCTCCACTCATCGTACTTTACATTATACACTGGACTTCATAATAAGGTACAGCAAATCACCTGGTTCATAACTCTTTAAGTGGACAAATAACACGACGAGCACCCCCTCCCCTCCCCCTCCCCCCCCGGCTTCAGCATCGCGTCTCAGTCCAATTAATAGTTTGTTTTAATTAGTGTACGACCACAAACCTTCGTCAGCTTAACTAATACTTAATCACGGGAACAGAGGAGACTACTAAGCTCGTCATCTCATCCTTTGTTAATCATCCTGGAAAAACGACTGTGGCGCCACGCTTCCCTTGTAGGAATAATGGAGGATAAGTTGAGGTTTTTCTCATGAAATTGGAACCTAACCTAACCTAACCTAACCCGATCCAACCTAACCTAACCTAACCCAACCCGATCCAACCTAATCTAACCTAACCTAAACTAACCTTAACACGACATTTTATAGACTTGTGAACCGAACAAAAAAACATTAAAATTACTAAAACGACAATGACTGATACTAACACTACAGACAGTGAACACAACCATTTGAGAACCATGGCACGCAGACCCCACACACAGAAAAAGAAATTGACAAAGAAAAAACAATTAAACATAAATCACTTACATACATTCTCACATCTCCGGTTTAAGGTAAATTTAACGTAGCAAAGACAAGCGTTTACCACACAGAGAGAGAGAGAGAGAGAGAGAGAGAGAGAGAGAGAGAGAGAGAGAGAGAGAGAGGACGGGAAACTTGAGGAAATAAGTATACATTTTTTACCATCTCTCTGAAGACTTAAACAATTTCCCTTTTCTTCTGTAAATAACTCAACATACAGTAGGTACGGTCAGCTTCCTGGAGAGTGGGTGAAATGAGTGGAGGTCAGGCGGTTGTGGAGGTAGTATGTGGAGGTCAGGCGGTTGTGGAGGTAGTATGTGGAGGGACAGATGGTAGTGGAGGTAGTATGTGGAGGCCAGACAGAAGTTGAGGTAGTATCTGGAGGCCAAACGTACTAGAGACCTTCACCCAGCAGTTGTTGAAAGATACATAAGAACATATAAATTAACTCTTGCCAGTCAGGCGGAACCGGGCTCTGTTTAGTGGGACTGAGACGGGCTAGGAAAAATAACAATTCGTGGAAAAAAAAGACAGTGGGAAAACAACCAAACCTAACCTAACCAAACCTAACCTAACGTAACCAAACCAAACCTAACGTAACCAAACCAAACCTAACGTAACCTAACGTAACCAAACCTAACGTAACCAAACCAACCTAACGTAACCAAACCAAACCTAACGTAACCAAACCAAACCTAACGTAACCAAACCAAACCTAACGTAACCAAACCAAACCTAACGTAACCAAACCAAACCTAACGTAACCAAACCAAACCTAACGTAACCAAACCAAACCTAACGTAACCAAACCAAACCTAACGTAACCAAACCTAACCTAATGAAACCTAACCTAACGTAATCCAAATTATTAAAACCTAAAAATAAACCATGTTAGCTAATTATACGAACAATAAATAAAAAAAAAAAAAAAAATATTCGGACAGATTTAATTTCTTGGAATAAATTATGAAGTTTACAGAGATGGTTCTATGAAAGTACAGTAATTTTATGTAATTTTAATGAATCGTTTGGTTCTGTAACTTGTGTATCCTGTCCTGTCTTCCTTACCCAGAAGTCCTGACACTCCTACTCCTGGTGTAACGTCTTTTCCTGTCACATTTAATTCTTTATAAACTCCCCCGTCATCACTGTTCTGTCTTTTTCCGCCAACACCACTCCTGTTTCCCTGTCAACATCACTACTTTAGTCTTTTCCTGTCAACACCACTCCTGTCTCCCTGTCAACACCACTCCTGTCTCTCACCTTCCTCCTGGGTCAGTGCACCACGCCGTTCCTGCTTCAAGACTCTCACTTCTGTCATTCCGTCTGCCACACACACTGCTCGACATACTGTAGGCAGAAGAAAGAAAGAAAGATTAAGAATAAGAGAATAAAGAAAGTAAAAGTAAATAAATAGAAATAATGGAAATATTACACTTTTATTACAACGTGTCGTCATACTAGTGTTTGTATACGTCGTGGACAGGGAGACAGTTAGTGGTATAACAACCTAACCTAACCACATGGTCCCGTGTCCCAGGTTACAGACCACACCTGACGTCACAAAAGTGGGAAAGATTTTAAGACAAGAGGGTGATTGGGGAGGGGACGGTAGGAATCTAAAGGTTGTAATTTGTTTCTCCAGAATTTCCCCACATTTCCCGAGTTTCCCTACACATTTCCCTTAAGCTCATGACCAAAACCACTGCTTATATTCACCGAGAAGGAAAAACAACTCGATGAAATATACTACAAAGTGTCCACCGAAGGAGTACCACCATCAGCTATCAGTGGGGGAGTAAACTGAGAATCTGATGTAACCCGGAAATTTGATAGAGAGGCTGAGGGCTGCAGAGTATCTATCTATCATATGTATTTAATTATCTATCTAATTATGTCTATTTATCTATCTATCTAATTATCTAGCTATCTAATTATCTATCTATCTATCACTCTTTATCTATATATCTATTTGTCACTATCTATCTATCTATTGTGGTCATATTTTTCGCGTTAGTCCAAGGTTCATAAGCTACACCGCGGGGTAATTGTATACAGCACGTGTGTGTGTGTTACGACGGGTCCGGTGACTACAAGAGTGGAAGGAAGGAAGGAAGGAAACTGGTTGATGATTACAAAGGAGTAGGGATCACCTGAAGATTAGCCTCCCTCCCCGTTTATTTCACACACACACACACACACACACACACACACACACACACAACGTCAGCAACCAGGACAAATAAACCGGAAAATAGTTGTTGTGGTTAGGGCGGGGCCACATGCTCTTCCTGGCTGTCTAAGAACTATTAATACATGAACGAGTTAACCCTTTTGCGTAAAGTCGTTTTCTTCTCCAAATCAATGGTTGCCAAGTATAAGCTAATATTCCTATTAATAGTAACTACAGTACTCGTAATATCTCGTCTCATTGTTTGTATTATATTACGAGAGTCGTTTGTTGTGACCGTGATGGACTGCAGTGGGTGAGTAAGAAGTCTTCACAGTTTGTTGCCTCTCTCACATTCCTCACAGCATTACGGGGTGTATAGCCTGAGTCATCTGACGCTTCCTGCCCGGGGAGAATTTTATTAATGGCGTCTTACAAACATGTCTAATTTAAGAAATGAAGGAGACTTAAGAGGAATTCCTCACATCTGAGAGTCAATTAATGGTGGAAAATGGATCTAATTATAGCCAAGCTTGCCGACCAGCGGTTGGCTTTGTTGTAGTTCATATATAGAATACTCTTACGTTTACCTCATGTGAAACGTGTTTTATTTTATATTACTCAGAGTAAATACCGTCATTAACGTTCCGCTTGGTGGAGTCTGTGTTCGTCCAGCCAATATTACACAACCATTCAATAACTCGAGAAAACTTTAATGAATCTTCCTGAGATTTGATGAACAGCTTCATGTCGTGATTATCTAGGTCAAGTTTGGTAACCTTGCATCCTTATGAATCAGTTATGGGACTTGATCGACCTAGAGACGTGGCAGTATCGTGCCTGACCCTTAACGCCGACGTAGCCGCCATACACACAAAATATTGGGATGCAGAAGATTAATTATATCTACAGGAAGGAAATATTGTTAGAAATTATAAAACCATTTTTGTTTAAAGTAACTGATAACACTTGCGGCACTATGCTGTGTCTTGCAATAACTAGGATAACCAGCAGCGTGAGTTGACTCGCTGGGGCAGCCTGCACAAACGATAGAACTGGAGTCCACTAACACTGTACAGTAGTTTAGTGATGGCGTCATGTTGCCACCCAGCAGTGACCCCTTAACCCACAACCCCAATTCCCCCCCCCACACACACACAGCCTCGCACACAGTAGCACCTCACCAGCTCTTGTGGGTCACGCCGAGATTGTTCCAAGATAAGTCTCCTCACAGAGCTTGTCTACACGTGTGGTCATAACCTACTGAAGTTTTTATCGTCTACGTCCTGGGTTATGTTTATTTACTGTCGACCGTCAGCAGACAAAAGTGTGCTGCTTCATTACCAAACTGAACAGTGCACGAGCCACGGGCGCCAATAGAGTACACCCCCTCCCCACTAGCCGGGTGACAGGTGGTCTGCGTGCAGCTGGACCGCCGAGGTACTGTTGTGAAGAAGTTGAACTACTCGTTGTCACAGGAAACTTCATCAATATACAATATATACAGCAGTACTGGAGACCAACTGTTGATCTGTCTGGTAGGTGAAGGTGAGCTCTGACTGGCTTAATGCCCTTGACCAATCAGCATAGGTTGTAAGCATTTTCGATAATCAGATATTGACGAGTCAAACCTCGCGCCACAATGAAGAATAATGATGCAGCGACTCTGTCGGGGCACGCAGTCAGCTGTGACCTCACCTCCCCCCTTTCACATCCACCCATTCCACAAAGTTAATTATCAGATTCCCGAGTAAAATATTAAATACTTGCGATAAACAAAAAAAAAACACTAAATATTCACTTTACAGATGACAAAATAATACTTGATATGAACAATACTAAAATTATATTACACTTGAGCGTCTGAAGAGTGTAGGGAAGCTGAGCATCACTAGTCGTCGCTGGGAGAGACTACACCAACACAAGCCAGTCAGGTAGACGGCGAGCAAGGTGTCAGGAGGCGGTGTTGGCGAGGATCCAACGCTCTGCTGGGAGATGAGGTAACACCCCCTTATTCCTCCCTCTTGTTACGAGCCGCTATTACAGTGTACAGTTCCCTATTATACAGAAGGGATGGAAGGCTATGATCAGCGTTTAGTTATGAGAGTTGCGCCATGTTATGTGTGTCGGCAACAACGTCAACCACACACACAGTCCTCCTCCGTGTATATAACCGCGGTGTTTACATACGATTCTATACAAAATATGAGACCTATTGTTGTAAAGTAGGATGTCTGTCCTTGACCACCTGAAGGAGTGACAGTGTAGGTAGGTGGAGAGAGGGAGGGAAGGAGGGACACGTGTGAGCTGCATCACAAATACGGTTTGGGTCACACAATGTTGTATCACTGCCGGGGTTTGTTCAAGCAGTGCCATGGATAACACTTGTCTCTTATCCTAATGTTGTTGTCTTTATTGCTCTGTATTCCAATAGCTGTTCGATTAATCTTTATGCTCAAGAAAATGTCCACGATGTCACGCTAAACAATGCACAGTATATTATCGTGGAAGCGGGGAAAAATGCCTGTACCACATAGCAGTTCCCGAGTGATTATTCCTCTCGCGTTATAACGTACGAATTTTCTTGTTACTGTCTCGTCGATTTTTTTTTACATTTTTCGAAGTTTAATATACCTGGTTTTGTTAATGGCTAGTGATAAGAGATTTCTCATGGAGTTACAATAATATATGATGAAATATTACGTTAAGTTTCACAAATAGGTTCACCAGGTCACATACTATACACGTCAGGGAGTGTCTACACCTCACAGTTACGAGAAACATTAAGTTAATATTCACTGGGACTAAGTATTTCCTTGTCTATTGTGTTATCAAAGGTCAGGAGGTGGTGGTGTAGGTCAGGTGGTGGAGACATGGGCGTGTGTGACATGGGCGTGTGTGTGACATGAGGGTGTGTGACGTAGGTGTGTGTGTGACATGAGGGTGTGTGACGTAGATGTGCGTGTGTGTGATGTAGGTGTGCGAGAATAATAGTGATAGCAAGGCAACTTCGTCATTACGTGGAGTTTATGAGACCACACCTCGAGTCCAGATGAAGGCAGGAATAAGCCCGCCATACACACCTGCGGTCAAGGTGAGCTGATATCATCTTAACGTTGTGTGGAGCTGTTGGCATTATGGGACAATGATCTCAGTAACTTGCGTAAAAAAATGACGTTGAACGCTTTCTACTCTGCGTTAATGTGCCTCACACACACACACACACACACACACACACACACACACACACACATTCTCTTGTAATCACTTCAGTTAAATAGGTTGTTCATTACATGAACATGTACGTTGGTGCTGTTAGTTATCCTACGTAAACTCTCCCCTGAGGACTTAGTTATTTGCTGTAAATTAATTAGTCATACTGTACATCAGAACTTAACGAAATGTGACTGCACTGCGTGCAGGGAAATGGGCGGTGCTAAGTTGTGTTACAAGTGTTGGGAAAAGTCTCACCATCTGAGTACAGTATAGCAGGATTTAGCCACAGTATGTTCCCATGTCCCATGAGTGACAAGTGTTGTAAGTACACGTGATATTTCTATTGGTGTCTACAGCGAGCCACTGTGTTCAGGCGGCGCGGAGCGGTGTGGGAGTGTGTAGTACATTATGAGATAAAGTGGGAGGAGTGACAAGTAGCATTGGTTATAATGGTGTAAGTTAGCCCGTACAGGTTAGGTGGGAGAGTACAGATTCGTATATGGGTTATTTTAAGCCTCGGTTTCATGAATAACACGGCTTACTGCCTGTGGCTCGTGTCATTCCATGTAAATGAGAATCCAATAAGAATAAACAAATTAACACATCAGTATCGTCTACCTGTGAAGGGCTGACGTAGCCCCTCACCACTCTACCAACACTACGCTTCTACATAATGTATTGCTCTCGCTGACATTCTTTTACATCTTCCATAAAGGATTCAATCGCTATTCCCTTGTTGACGTCTATCATCATTCTCATCCTTATTTAACGTCTCGCACACGTCACTCACTCTTTATATATATATATATATATATATATATATATATATATATATATATATATATATATATATATATATATATATATAATGTGTGTGTGTGTATAAGGAGGAGACACTATTCCTTAAGTAGAAGTTTTAGTTATGAGTGAGTCAATTTCTGTGTTTGCCGCCTCAACAGAGATAATGATCAACAAACTTGCTCGGGTCTCCCACCACAAGATCTGTCACCATGTCACGCCCAACCTTCAACGGTAAAAAAGTACTGTATTTGCTAGTTGTTAAGAACAGCATAATATGGGTGACAAAGTGTTATTTAGATTGAAGATTTTTTCCCTGTACGAAAATTAACACTCGATCTTTGTTTTCGTTCTTGCGCCTCACAACGTAATGTAGGAAGCTGCAATAAAAACTAAACACACTGTTGCTGACATGATACACGCCATATATCTTATTTACGAGTTAAACAAATGATGTAGTCTCCATGTCCATTACTGCTAATTTTAAACGCGTATGACTGTCATAATTCAGTTACACGATCATACTGATACACAGCCAACAGGTAACAGCTGATGAACTATGACACCAGATTAGCAATAATTTAAAACGTATGGGCGATAACAGGCCATATATTTGTTTCCAATATATGTTCACTAGGAAGCTTTCAAAATCATTCACTACTACAGTAATCAAGTCCACAAGTACATGATCAGTTTGCAGTGTGAAGAACTGTACACTGTAGGAAAGGAAAAACACTTTGGCAGCTTTGTAGAAAAAAAATACAAACTTGGTGATATCGGCTGGTGAACGATGACCTGTTTATAGGTTTGTGTGTAGAGTGACGATCACGAAAGAGCTGTTTTAAAGTTAGGTCAGGTCTGTACGAATCGCAGCTTACATAATGAAAATCAACATATATATACAGTACATAAAAAAGGGAATTAAAATATGGTTGACGAGGAAAAAATTTTACTTGAGGAAACTAAAAGCATCGTGAAGGTTATAAGTGAGTATTGAGTCATGAAAGCAGCTCTGGGTGTGTCTTAGAATAGTTAAAGTGGGACATTGACATAAATATCCCAACCCAGTGTGACGCGCCGCCACCTTTGTTCCTGCTGAGGCAACCTGTGTGCTGCTGTTGATTGCTGCTCGACCCTCGCGTCATGTAATGCTCTTTTTTCTCTCTTAACTGCTTCAACAATTTATCAGGACTGTTATGTACCGTTCACTAAAGGCAATGTTTGTGTTTCATACAATAGATGCTTTATAAGTTATGAGTAGACTGTACACGTTTTCTGAAGTTTACAAATGCCGTTGTCACCAGTCACTATTTCCTGGTTACCGGTTTAGTTGTCGTTATCAAAAGGGAGAAGGTATGTACAGCTTTTCCTAATTTTCGAAAGCTGTTGCCTAACGCAGAAATGGTTGCTGCTGATGGGAAGAACCTGTTCCTCACCCCCGATCACTGGCCGCGGCTGCCCGGTGATCATACTCCTAACTGTTTATCATCTAACAGTGACTGATTCACCATTAGTTTGTTCAATAAAAGCGAGTCTCTCTCACGGACCATCACACAATTCACAGTACTGACAGATTAATAAAGTGTTGACACGATTGTTTTAGGTTAAGTATGAAGGAGGAAAATTTTTGTTGTAGAAAGTGAAGACAGACGACCTTGTACGTGAGAGGACTGGTTATAAAGTTAACTTGTGTCTGTGTAAGGCCAAGTCGAGTAATAATACTGTACTGAAGAGAATATCCACTGTTACGCTACGGAGCCTGAATTTTACGCAACGCCCCAGAGAAATGCGTTATTAGCCAAGAGGGGGAGGTGTACAGTATGATGCAGACGTTGATCTAAGGCGGGGTCATAGTGCTGTACCCATATTAGTGATGCATATAATAATTCAGGAGGCTGTTGTCTCTTCTTATAAATCATAATAACATTACGATGTATATTGTACAAACTGGCAACAAAAACCAGTTACTAGTAAAGAACGGACATACCACGGTGCAGTTGGCTGCGGTGGTTCGTCTCCACCGCCTCACACAGCCCAACGTCTGGTTATTCTCCCAGGGTGCTTCCTCCCCAGCTGCCCGCATGCCCCGCCTATACTCTGCCCAGCCTACCTGCACTCCACCCTAAGTCCCCCGAGCCCCTCCTCAACTCCTCATTCCACGTAAAGAATTTCCTGTAGGATGTGGTTACCGTGACGTTCTCAAGGTGTTTACCAGGAAAAGCGGTGGCGGTGGGGGAATGGTACTGTGTCAGTCTAATTGTTAACAAAGTATATTAACTGAACTAACCTTTACCGTCGTGTGTTTAACTACCAAGGACTCGATAGTGTCAGAATCCTTGATGCTACTCCTACATCACACACCTCAAGGTCGTACATGAACTTGACAACAAGGATGAAGTCTTCAAGTGTCATGTCGGCACCAAGTAAGTATACATTTTTGAATTATCTTTATTATAGTGTTAAACCCAACCGAGTCACGGATCTCTGTATCTATTTTCATTATCCGTGAATGAGTTCGTGGAACATGGAATTGTGCATCGCCAAGTCCGTGCTGGTCTGTCTGTGTGCGCGAGATGACTCCTAAAATAGTCCAGATTCTCTTGAAGTCTGGCAAGGATATCAGTCTACAGTACAGCTTGGGCGAGTTTTTTTGTACACTGCACAGGTAGAGCTTTTAGGCACCGTCCTTCACACCGCCCGCCAAGGACGCTGTGTATGAGCAACACACAACTTCACTAAACAGCGTGAAGCTGGTGAGGTGCGCGGCTACATCAAGGGTGAGGACACGCGCCTTACTTTAAGAGGAGCGTTTGTCTGCTTCAACAACGTATATCGTAGTTACTAACCCATCGTTTATTAGGTCTCGGTTCTTACAAAACGATTTGAAATACAAAAATAAATCAGATTTTACCTCTGGGTGTAGCCTACAGTAGACCTGGCAGAATAAACAAGAGGTCCTCGGCTGCGGCTGACAATAGCGGAGTCTTGGAGCGTGAGGTGACGACCTCCTCACCTCCATCACATAATATTGTACTCTCAACTATCTCTCCCTCGCCCACACGACAGCAGTGTATGTTCACTACGTGTACAGGTATACATATATATGGGGTCAGTTACACACCCAAATAATGTGCACAGAACTTCACCCTGAAAAAATATATATAATAAACTACACTTTCATCTCAGTACTCGTGTGCAGTACGTACTAAGACGCCAATATTTGAATACAATCATAAATGCATGAATACCTAATTTGATATTTTGTAAACAAAATACATAAATAACGTAGAGATTACCACACAAGTAGATGATAAGACACACTACGGAAAGTCTTGGTGGAGAGAGGAGGAGGAAGTCCCCGAAACTGGCCGTGTTGAGGGAGAGTGCATGTTAGCCACAACCTCTGGGTGTTTACACTTGCTCTTCCTGGCGAGTGAGTGTTGGCGTCCTACAGAGTGCATCATCCTCACACCTGAAACCCTCCACCTAACTGACAGGTGATAGGTATAAACAATTAACATGTGCATTCAGTTCTCACCAAATGTTTGCCGTTTTTATAAGTATTAAATGCAGCAAGACTCTAACATTGTTAATTACTTACGACTCTATAGGGTACAGTACACACCCCACGCATCAAGGGTAACACAGTATGAAAGAAGAAATCTTGAACGTAAAGGTTGGGACAAGTTGAAGACAAGCCAAATGTGTTTCTCTGCAGACCGCTACTGTACCTTTGAGACCATCCACAGCGTCATATATTTTGTTCATTTAGCACCAACAACACACTTTGTCTGATTTTTTTTTCAAGTTTAAATCTCCAACAGCAGTAAATTGTTAAACATGTAACGCAACAATGAGTGAAAACTGTTCTGTATATTGAGGTTTGGGTAAAAAAAGGAATACATTTACCAACCATACAGCTCACTTTACCTGCTAAGGTGCTCAGGCGTCACGTATAAGAAACATCTAGCCAACAATTTAACGTTATACTCAGAACTTCCAAGGATAACTTAGTGAAAACATCTATGTATGATGTTTACTAGAAATTCCTCTCGTGAACAAATTACAAAGTGTTCCAGTGAAGTGAAGTATCAGATAATAAATAGTCAATAGATGGTTATAAAAGAGAATAATTGTATTTTCTTATTAGATACCCCCCTAGCAGACCACCTCCAGCTAGGAACGTGAGGCACACTAAGCTTATGGACGACTATACTGTACTGTAGAGTGGGTGCTTCGTGCTTACTGGTAAATAAATACGACGGGGGGAACTCGCCTTAATACAGTAATATACGTAAAGCTGAAGAAGGAATTTTTTTAACTAAAGTTCCACAATAAAATAATGTTTGTTATTTTCCCTTTCGTTTAATGATGATTCCTGAGAAAATTAATTCATGGAAGTAAAAACAAAATAAACGTCATGAATGAAAGTAATACAGGTGTGGGAGACGAGAATATTACAGGTGTTGTGCTAATGAATGAGAGTAATACAGGTGTGGGAGACGAGAATATTACAGGTGTTGTGCTAATGTTGTGTATTAGTCTGTCGTGTTACGCTCCTCCATCTTGTAAATAACATACTACATAATTTATTTCCCGGTTGTATCTTGTTTATCCTTGCATTAGAGCTTCGTGTCATGCAGGAGGGCCACACACAGTTAGCTATGGCTGTGACCTGTACAGCTAATGGAAAGTATCACCACAGACAGTACCCATACACCCCGGCACTTCCCGTATAGGTGGGATGAGGTAGGGAGATGCGGGCACAGTATTAAGGAATAGGAGTGAGCTGCAGTAGACTCTATTGCCCAAGTGGTACAGGAATAATAAAATTAATTGTTGTATTATCAGGTAGAAACAGACATAGTTGCCACGCCAGCCGCAGTAGTGTCACTGGTAGCAGGAAGAGCGGCATCAACACCCATGATAATTATAGAAGCAGCGGAAGCAATTTGGCTCAGGTGGTAGTAAGTGTTGTAACATAACTAGAGATTTTTAGGCGTACAATAAGAACAACACTAACTGTACTGTGATGGAAGCATAAGCAAACATGAAGTAATGTATCATCAGTCTCACTCAACGCCAAATATTTAAGTGGGTGCAGGTGTCCTTGTCGTGTAGTGATCATAATGATGCTTGACACACTCAAGACACCGCCGGGAGGTCCTGACTAGGATGACAGTTAGTGTTCTTTAGCAGTGTTAGGAGATGAACCCAAATAAACAGTGAGCATTTCTTAACAAGCAGAGTCATCTTTGTCTTAACAACCAGGAAACGGCTAACACGAAGGGGTGGTTCTGTACAACATCACACTTGATAATACTGTGCTCACATTGTTCTCTGCCTGCCAGGTCACCTTCACTGTGTTGTTGGAAGCATTGTGTACCAGCAGTTAAGGTACCAAAGGTCGGAGCCACGGAGAATCACGCCACCAACAGTAGAACCAAAGTAACAGAAGTAAATAACGTGAGAAGCTACAGTACAGTACGTCACACCCCCACTACACCCCAGTACAGTACGTCACACCCTCACTCCACCCCAGTACAGTACGTCACACCCCCACTACACCCCAGTACAGTACGTCACACCCCACTACACCCCAGTACAGTACGTCACACCCCACTACACCCCATACAGTACGTCACACACCCACTACACCCCCAGTACAGTACGTCACACCCCACACCCCAGTACAGTACGTCACACCCCACTACACCCCAGTACAGTACGTCACACCCCCACTACACCCCAGTACAGTACGTCACACCCCACTACACACCACAGTACACACACCCCAGTACGTCACACCCCACACCCCAGTACAGTACGTCACACCCCACTACACCCCCAGTACACGTAGTACAGTACGTCACCCCACACACCACGTCACAGTACAGTACGTCACACCCCCACTACACCCCAGTACAGTACGTCACACTACCTACACGTCACACCCCACACACTACAGTACGTCACACCCACACCCCAGTACAGTACGTCACACCCTCACTACACCCCAGTACAGTACACACTGTACAGTCACACCCCCACTACACCCCAGTACAGTACGTCAGTACGTCACACCCACTACACCCAGTACAGTACGTCACACCCCCCACTACAGTGCGTCACACCCCACTACAGTACGTCACACCCCCACTACACCCCACTCGTCACACCCCACACAGTACAGTACGTCACACCCCACTACACCCCACTACAGTACGTCACACCCCACTACACCCCAGTACAGTACGTCACACCCCCACTACACAGTACGTCCACCCCACTACACCCCCCAGTACGTCACACCCCACTACACCCCAGTACAGTGCGTCACACTACTACAGTACGTCACACCCCCACTACACCCCAGTACAGTACGTCACACCCCCACTACACCCCAGTACAGTACGTCACACCCCCACTACACCCCAGTACAGTACGTCACACCCCCACTACACCCCTGACCTTAAGTTTCTAGAACGTGTGGATGATAAAAAGTATAAAAAATAAAATGCACTCTGACGTAAGCTGGGGTGCATGTATACCAAATTTTAACACCATCTGTCAAGTGTCTGGAGAGCTGGCCTAGATTCAAGACCATGTGGATAAACTAATAGAGGCTTAAATGGAGTAAAATGAGGTCCAGATACTCAAAGGCTTTTACGATGCACATCCCTTGTACCTAAAGAGCAGTAATACATGGCAATAACACATCCCTAAAGTGCATAACGTCGTGTAAGGATTAGATACATCGAAATTGCAGGTATATAGTACAGTTGCCTCCATTTATAACGAGTACAGCAGGTGGCGTGTTTTGTGAGATGTGGCACCACTGTTTGTTTACATAGTAGTAAACCTAGCAGAATGGGCAGAACTACCCTCGCGCGCATTTCCTGCATGGTTATAATTTTAATATAGATTAACAAGTCGAACGTCATTGGTTCCTATCTGTTGTCTGGTGGGCGGTGGTGCCACATCTCACAAAACACGCTACCCTCTGTACCTGCTATAAATGGAGGCAACTGTACCATTGCTCCACTACTGCGCTCTCAACAACATACTGTATCAACAAAAAGTGATAATAATAGTAACATCAACAACATAATCAACATCAAGTTAACCACAAGGATCCAAATTCACTGCAACATCAACAAACACAGCAACATCGACAGACACAGCAACATCACCAGACACAGCAACATCAACAAACACAGCAACATCAACAAACACAGCAACATCGACAGACACAGCAACATCACCAGACACAGCAACATCAACAAACACAGCAACATCACCAGACACAGCAACATCACCAGACACAGCAACATCAACAAACACAGCAACATCAACAAACACAGCAACATCAACAAACACAGCAACATCGACAGACACAGCAACATCAACAAACACAGCAACATCAACAAACACAGCAACATCAACAAACACAGCAACATCAACAGACACAGCAACATCAACAGACACAGCAACATCAACAAACACAGCAACATCAACAAACACAGCAACATCAACAAACACAGCAACATCGACAGACACAGCAACATCAACAAACACAGCAACATCAACAAACACAGCAACATCACCAGACACAGCAACATCACCAGACACAGCAACATCAACAAACACAGCAACATCAACAAACACAGCAACATCAACAAACACAGCAACATCGACAGACAGAACATCAACAACAGTACAACTCAGCATGGAAGGGATGTACTATACCAAGATAGGGAGTGAAGACAGATACACCTCTTACCGAGTGCTCAAGGTCCAGCAGGAGACGAAGTTTTGTAGTGTCAACATCTACCTGGCGTTCACTTCTCGCTTGATGTACAGTCGATCAAAATAATACCCTTACAAAAATTTGTGTTAGACGATATGACAGCGGACGAAGGATTTTGACAAGCCTACTGTACTGTATATCCACTCGCCTTACCACCGTGTCGCTGGAGGGTCTGTGTTCTTCTGTTATAGTTCATGGGTTTTTACAAGTTCGCTTGATGGCACTGTGTTATCGGGCGTGTCAGGAGATTTGAGTTTTTTTGAGGTTGCTAGATTCTGGAGGGAAAAACCAAGACGAGAAAGGGTAGCGCGGGCGATTAAGTGACGTGAAGTAGCCTGGTTACCCTTTCCTTCAACTATGGTTGTCCTAAAACACACCCCTTTTACGTTCTTTTGCCGATATGGTCAACCAAGAGCAATATTTTCATCAATGTAATCAGCAAAACAGAGGCAGCAGACCCATTCCAGGAAGAGGTGATCAAGTTCGTTCTTGTATAGTCTATTTATCTACTTAGGGTCCATCAGCTCCCCTAGTTGGGTCAATGGCTGGTTATGTCGGGCTATGAATTTATGGCGCGCGCTGCACCATCGTTATTAATGTACTGCCCACAAAGTTGTCGCGCCGCTTACCCTGCGCCACTCACCAAGTCTCCTCCTGACTTTAACCGTTCAACTTTGTCTCACTTCCCGCCTTTATACTCGTTATTTCCCTGGTTTACTTGTGTCACTCTCTGGAAAACCCCTTCAAGTATCCAACACTTTTCGCCGTGAACTGGGACTATTTTATCTTCACTTGTCAAAACTCAAAAGGCCATTAAGACTTCTCAGAAGGGAACAAGAGGTTACAACATGCTCGGTGGAGTTCACGCACGACAAAATAAGACGGATTTTCTCTCTTACACGCTGCCACCCACTTGAGGTCTCGAGCGGTGAGTTCTGGGGGACATTATGACTGTACTTCCCACCTCTTGAATCAATTTTGTGTATTATTCTATTACAACACATTCTTGGCCAATCAGCGCCCACTTCTGTGATGGTCAATTTTCCTCATAAACGTCCCTGATTTAACTGCTCACGTGACGTCTTTCCCGGATCTCATTTTTTGGTGTAGTGTCAGACTCAACTCATGTGGCAGTTGCCGTGTAGGGGGGAGGGGGGGCGGAGGCACTCAAGGGTTGCACTTAGACCATCTTATCACGGACACCTGAGCTTCATGCCACTGTTCACGCTTTAACCAATTCGAGTGAAAAAAAACCCTTTGCTTTCTAACAAGATTGGCGGCCATTTACACTTCTATGAAAAAATCCAACTTGTTTCACCTCATGATGCTGGTCAGCTCATGAACACAAATGATTCATATCTGGCAGGAAGCACCACCTAATGCATCCTTCACTAATGATCTCGACTTTATACCTTTTTTGTGTGTATCAGTGAAGAATAAATACATTATCCTGGTTACTTTTCAACATCCTTAGTCGATGAACTTCAAGGATGATTTACTGAATACCATACACAGAGGAGCTTCACCTGTACTGCAGATGATACTGTAGGAGTGGCCTGGCCTCCCTGTTCAGTATAGTCCAGGCGGGGTGACGTAAGCCTCAAGGACAATTTTCTGTCCAAATATGGCCAAAGGAAACAATATTTTCATTTGATTTACTAGGACACAATTATCAGTAAAAATAATAGGCATAATATCGTTAATCCATTCAGCACTGGAACGCATTTGTTCCTGTTGTAAATAAAATGCAACCACGATCTTACAGAAGCAGCGAGAATAAATAAAATATTTACACTACAGTATGTGGAACTATTCAGGACGGCCTAGTGTGTGCGTGTGCGTGTGTTAAGCAGGCCACCCACTAACAAGCAGGCACTGTATAACCTTGAATTCCGGTCTGCTCCTTGGGGCCCACAACAAGGGCTTATCATATACCACCCCGGTGTAACACAACAGTCATTAGTGCTTCATTAAGTGCACATCACATAGAGATGTGTGTGGCCAGAGGGGATCACCAGTTACCTACCATACTTTTGCTGTATCGGCTTAATTCCTGATGCTACGCCCACTGACTAGACTACCAATGCTCCACAGCCGCCCTAAGTCCTTCAGACCCCGACTAGTCCTCCCACTACCGTCTAGGTACAGTACCAGTAACTGAGGACACCTAGCTTGCTAAACCGACTCTGACGTTCCTTGTCCTTTACAGATTGAGCGAATATTTTTTTAAAGAAAATAACAATAAGGCGAATAAAATCAGAGTGATATAATTCTACCCCTTAAGTAACAAAGGGTATCGGTTAATGGGCACATGTCTAGTAGGTACAGTACAATACAGTATATCTTGACAAAGCGTGAATACATACTCCCGAAAAAATATTTAAACCTAATAACTTGTATCTAAAATAACACTAGGATACTAATTACTTAAGATTACACACACACACGCACACTAAACTAGTGTGCTTATCTTCCCCCGAAACGGACACCATGCAGGGAGACAGTGATGGTGAGCTGGGTGGCCCTCAACACACCCCACCATTAGTATCACTTGACTAGAAGGACTGAAGCGTCTTTGACAAATGGGAGATGTCTATATTTTGTGGATATAAATTTCTCTCTTTATGTCGCAAGAGTCCACAAGTAAAACACGGGAGCTTTACTTTATTTCCAGGTATGTTTAGTGTTGTCATAAAGTGACCACTTGCCTAATTACCTTCAACAACTATATAGAAATAATGATCGAAGACTTCAGAATAAAATGTAAGCCTTGACAACCTTAATATCTTATAAATTTACAACTCATGCCCCCCGACACACACTGGAAAAAAATATGACCATCATGTTTGAATATCTTAACTATGGAGTGAAATAAACAGCTAAACACACACTGATAGTTCACAGTCAGACAACACCACTACTGATATGTCTGGTTACGCTACCCACACACACACAATCACTGACAAGAATAAAAAGAAAATATCCCCCCCACCCTATCCCAGATACTTAGCATGCTGGTTAGGCGACATTTACGATTACCCACGAAGGCGAGGAATTATTTATCTGGGACGGGTCTGAGATAAACACACTAGCATCCTCGTGTGCTCTCATCCTCGTCATAGGCTCCAGCTCAAGCTCCACAACACTACTGTAGGCTTCACTCCTCCAACTGGGATCCACACAAACATTAAGTATAAACTAAATTTTTTTTAAACAATACTGGTTTTATTTTTTGATACATTTGGTCAGCTCAGTCCGTGGCTTCCCTGATCTGATAACTGAAATATTTGATATCTTGTTCTAGATCAACCTTCAGACACCACCAGTTATGAATTAAGATATTCCTGTGTGGTTACCAAGTGAAGATTTTGTTATTAAGTACAGCCAAACACGGCCAATGATTAATTCTTGTCCACCCTTATTGGTTAATACATTGATTTTGTTAACTTAATTTACGTCTCCGTGTTATTTTCGTTTTGCTATATTATACATCTGTGCTAGATATTTAATGGTATACCGTGTGTGTGTGTGTATATGTGTGTGTGTGTGTGTGTGTGTGTGTGTGTGAGAGTTTAGCCTTGACTGGGATATATAAAATAATGTTGTGTCATTTTCACTATACTGATGGTCGCCGCCGTAACACACTCCGAGACTTTACACCGTGACAATTTACTGGTCTACACTGCGAAGGTCACAATCAACGGTGTAATAATACATCTTGTGTAAGTTTAAATCCTTATTCATCATGTATGTGAACTAGTGAACTACAGAAAGTATCCTGACCTTGACTTTACCTGTAATTCACTTGGTAAGAGTTAAATCGTCGAGATGTCACAGTAAGTTAGTGATATCGCCGCGTTCTCCAGCATAATTCACTCAACGCTTAAGACCCACGCTAGGTTAGGTTAAAACAAATAAAAGGCTAGCCATCCCTGTGTTGCTCCTGGCACAAGATTGTCTGAAGTGGTCGAGAAGTTAAGATTCTGCGGCGGCGGCGGCGAATTTTTTTTTTCCTACAAATTGTCACTAGTTACTTATGTCATGAACGTGAAGGAGTTGCTTGCAGCGGAAATAGTTGTAGGGTACGTAAGCTGACTCAGCCCCGCCATTGTTCAGAATCTCGGGTTTATTTGTATTTTCCATCTTATTATCAGTACTCATCAGTCCCCAGTAAGGTTCTCTATATGTTTGGTCGACAAGTGAACTCTCCTCGTTGTAGTATTAGATCGAAAGTGGAATACAAGGTTAAGAGTTCAGTTTAATAGATGTTAGATTTTGAATGTAAATAAGAACTTTGTGTCATGTTGTAGCCGTAGTGAGACAGGCGAGCGTCGACCACAGCAATTCTGAAGTGGAGGCAACTACCCACACTGATGAGGGACCTTCTCCTCAGTTATTAAGATGGTGCTTAAGGTCACTGAAGGCTTCCTAAGTGACCTCCGAAATGTATGTCAACCTCGCGTCACAGCACAACACTGGCACCACCAAGAAGGAACAGCTCCAGCATCTAGGAGCAGCAACAGTTAGATCTGGTAGTGATGTGTGGTTATGAGGGGCAGGGGGGTCTGGCCCACACATGGCCCAGGGATCACTGATGCAGGCGGAGCCGCTTCTTCCTTGCACAAAAAGTGTCGCTCTGGCAGGACAGTGTCTCTGTGAAGTATAGCAGTGCAGCCTCCCCCATTACCATGGCTGCATCACAACTGGTGCCACTCTCCCCCACACTTCTTTAACAAGTGGGGGAAAAGTGTGTTCATAAATTAATGTATACAGCAGCTTGCTTCGTTACTCATGAATTTATCTCTATCAGCACAATAGTAAAACTCACACTGAGCGCTCTGTATACTTAAGCCGAGGTTACTGGTACAGTGTGGTATAACTGACTATACGACACATTCTCCAGCAGTACACCGTACTCGTGTTTCTCTGCGACAGCAGCTGAATCTACTTAGTGTAGGTCATCATTTTAGGTCGTTTTAAATGACATTTCTAGTCATATACCGTAATAAGCACCACCATTATGACCTCACAGATGTTACTCTACTTGCACTGATGCTCCCTCATAAAATTATCTACTTTCCATTTTACAATATTAAAGCCGTCTTTAAACTCAGAATGTTGGACGAGTGAATGAAAAAACCCAACTGGAAGACGTTGAATCTGAAGTATTATAAGGAGTGTGCGTCAAGTGAGCGCAAGAGTGTAGTCCTTGAATACCTGAAGCAGGTGGATAGCAAGAGTGGGCCACTAGTAGGTCAAGAGGGCAGGCAGGACACACTAGGATATGGGCCTCTCGCATCCTGTGGCACTAAACCCTTCTAGATAACTTCACCTGTATGAACGTCTCTCTTGCCTTACAGGTATTCGTGTCTGTGTGTATTGTACTACAATGAGACACTAACCAGACCTGCAATTTTCTTAACATGGCGAATATGTGTTATTACTTTAGGATCAGACACAAACAAATCAGCAGAAAATAAGTTACCGCAGAGTAAACGTCATCAGCCGACAACAAAGTACAAAAATATCTGTTCACATGTTTTTTATGCCATGACTGATGGTATACACAGCGAGCGTTCTTCTCGGTATACGCTGGTGAGTTGAGTCCCGCCCCGTGACTCACTTCGCCTGGCGTTCACGGTTTTTACAACTGAAAGCTTACGTTATCTGGCTGGCCTGGAGCCAAATTTACCAAGGTCTGTTTAATGACTTTGGCTCGTAAATGTAGATGTGAGAATGATCATGAGGTTAAATCAATAAGTTATAGAATGTTTTGGAAAATATCCTATACCGTTAACCTACACCCTATACCGTTAACCTACACCCTATACCGTTAACCTACACCCTACACCGTTAACCTACATCCTATACCATTAACCTAAGTCGAGCGCTTAGTGGTTGTATCTAATTAAGACACTGTAATAAAATTTTGATGTGATTTCTTTTGTTATTTTTATGCTTCCGCTTACGTCAACCCATCTAGAGAATTGTTACGTCTTCAGTTAGGAGAAATATTTACCGCACAAGCCTCTGTGAATCTGCTCCAGGGTCACGTGGAGGATATTGTTTAATGCCCGGGCGTGTTGTGCTACACTGCCGGGATAATATTTTCTTACAGGGGTTGTGAAGCTGCCGATGTTTTATGGTTTGTCTGTGTTCTGACCGACACAGCCACTTGTCATAACCCAAAATGATCCTTTCACCACTTTGGTATTTCGAGGATCTTATGTTCCCTTGTAAGAACCTCGTGGAACTTGTCGCTGTCATCGCATGTCGCTCCCGCCCTGACCTTTCCTTGGGTTGACCTTTGATTTTGTGATGATGTGACTGGCGAGTTGTTCCGGTAACATTTCCTCCTAAGAGGCTCGTGGAACGCATCAGATAGAGCTATTAATTTAATCTTGACACGAGTTTTTTGTTGTATTTAGTCACGCTCTTGGTCACTTCTGGGAGCGTGACACGTGACCTTAACAATGTCGAGAATGGCAATGAGGCGGGCGGGGTTCATTAGCCGTGTGAGGGTGGATAACGAGGCTGGTGTGGGTGGTGGCTGACAACTTAGCTTTACTTATCTATTTATTTAATATTTTTATACGCCCTCATAATAGAGCCGAAATTACAGAACACGTTATTGGTTCTCACGGCGTGACGTCATGCAGACACCTCCAGCTAGGAGACAACACAGGCAGTCAGTCAGCACCGCCGTCACCCAACACTACCAAGCTGGGGGGCGTCGGCATGACTAAGCTGCACCAGGCTGTGAACTCCTAGCATGTGTGAGAATAAGTTTCACCATAATGTTATTTAAAAATATAAAGTGTTTAACATCACAACACCGGAACATGAAAAAGATAACTTAGCCTTCGTTGGGTGAAGTTAGTTTAGGTTAAGTTAGGTATCCCCCAGTTATTAGGTTAGATATTCTCTTAAGTAGTTAATGTTCCAACATCGTAACGTTATCCTATGCCTTCAAAGTAAACAAAGTCTAATGGCAGCTCACCACTACAGCCCCCATTGTTAGTGTGAAAACACTGCCCGACATCTAGTTGATGAATGAGCCATTGTAACCTTTAAAAATAACCCACCGTTCACACTTGGCATGTTCCGTCATCTCCATTACATCGTGAAAATGTCAAGAAAAAAGAATCATGGAAACGAATTTCTATAAAGATCTAGCTAGACCATATTTCTTATTCGTTTATATCTATATTTTGTACAGTGGCATTCTATTTGCTTTTCTTTTTAAAGGAAAACTCAAGCATTTGATATTTTAAATGCCTTCAGTTAATGTCACCAGCCAATATCCCAGCTCTTAAATATATCCTAGCAGACAAAATCCCAGTTCTTAAACAATATATACTAGTAGACAAAAATCCGAGCTCTTAAATAATATATTCTAGAAGACAAAACCCCAGCACCTAAAGAGACAAACTCCCATTACCTACATAATATAACCTGGAAGACAAAATCCGGTAAATATTTGAATTAATTATTTTGGTGGAGATTATAAGATAAGAGGCGTGAGGAAGAAGGAGGAAAATTTTTATTTTCACAAAAAGACCAAATCCATATCGTAGTGGATAAAATTGAGGAGAACTGGTGTTGTGATTTCAGTTGAATTGTCTGTCAAGGATGTGTGTTGCTGATAAGGTTTATGATGTGTGCGTGGATGAGCATAGTAATCACCCACACCTTAGCACACCACACATATACTAATACACACAATAATACATGCATACTAATACAGTATATTTACACAAAGTTACACAGACATACACACGGACACAAAAAAAAAAATATATGATTTGGAGAGAGAAAGAGGAAGCAACGAAAACCCACGGCTGATAAAACACTCCCAGTATTTAAAGACAGTTCATGTGTTTAGACCGGAGCAGACGGGATAAGACTTGTGTGTGTGTGTGTGTGTGTGTGTGATGAAGGCGTTTATAGTGTGTTATTGGACACAAAAATTAGCCTCATCTCAACATGTAAGGTGACCCTCTCCTCGTTACTGCTTTAGGGGGTCAATTCGGTAGGTCAGAGTTGGCGTGACCCTGAATTCTGAGCCATGAACACACACACTATTAACGTCTTCACACACACACACACCACCGGAGAAAGAGGAACCGATGTCAGGATAGCGACAACAGCTCCTCGTTTCCTCCAAGACTGACGAGCTAATAATCACGCAGGGAACGAGAAAAACATGGAGGAGAGCTAAAAGAATAGAGAGGACAAGTTGAGGCCACACAAACACACGGAAGGAAAGAGTGAGGGAACAGGAAACAGAGAGAGTTAGCAGAACCGCCCCAGGCCATGACGTCGGTAATTATGGTGAAGAACTCGGAAGTTGGGGGTAGGGATGACATGGTGGGGGGGGGGTGGTGGCGTTGGAGGGGCCAGACAAGGGGTTTCAATATTTTCTCCCTCACTTCAGATAATACCGGGATAACAATGCCATCCAGGATACACTGACTGTCCCGTAACTAAGCGTGATCTCTACCAAGCTACCGGACGGAATTCCACCACCACGGAAATAAACTGTCAATGGCGAAAGCATGTGACAAATCCGATTAAAATGAGGCTAATATTCTGTAGTTGGTTCTGGCATATTATATAATCTTTACCTCCCTTATACCTTACCCTCTACCCTGCTGCTGTACATTATGGGCTATAAACTGGCTAGGGTTAGTATCTGCTCCAGGGTATACATTGTTTACACCTGCAATACAGATCAACATGTTTCCAGAATACGGATATTTTCTGGAGCTTGTTTTGTCAACTAGTACCAAGATAGGAAAAACTAGCACGTTAAGTTATTTACCTAAACTTCTTATTCAACATGGGAGATGAAGACCAAGTGCATGAGCGAACAACTGCAACACTAACCTGCTACCTTAACCTCCGTCTCATTATATCCTGTAGATTATTCCTTCCACGGGAGATCTTAAGTTATTATCTTGCGTACTTACGCCACAAATTATTTTAAACTTTCCACGTCACATTTACAGAGTAAAAATAAAGCAATTGGTCAGCCTCCTCCTGGCGTCTCACCATCTGTGCTTTGTTCTCTTGTCAACAAATGGCGCCTTCTCCGAGACGTCATTGACTCATTGGGCGGACCATATTTCATCTTTCGATAATGAACAAACTTTAATTGTGGGAAAAATACCGTGTTTATCTACGACGATCGTGAATAGAAAAAATACGAGACAAAAATGTATGTAATAATGCATTAATTATATTTAAATAAGGAACAGAATTGTGTTACTTGAGCGAACAAATACAGGCATATCTACTGTACATAACGAATAAGATTACAGTAATTATACTTGCAAGAAACATTAATACCATAATATATTCCTAAGAAAGTTTTAAATTATATTTTCGTAATATAGCACATACATTACACAATAGAACAACCGATTAATTAAGGAAAACCATGTCATTACGAGGTTAAAAAGGAATATCAAGCGTTATACACTCTTCGTAATTGCATTGTTTTTAAGAGCTAGATCACATGAGTTTTTTCTTCATATACAAGCTGATGTGACAATGTACACACACAATGACTTGAGCAGTCCTTGAGGTATTGTCAATATTCTGAAATCTGTGTCTTTGAGTACTGAATTAACAAGACAATATGATAGGACCTAGTAGTGTGAGATGGTTAATTAATATGTAAGGAGAGAGGGAGTAACATGTGCCTCCACTTAGTGTATAAGATAGCATGACAACAGTGAACGCTGATCTGTAACTAGTGTTTGTACACTATTATCACGTAGAATTGAATGGTGCACCCTTAATGAAAATAAAATTAAACGAACGTTACTGGGGTAAGGTGTGTGAGGACTTTTGTGTGAATAGCTGTAATATGTACCTGTAATCAAGTGATCTACAACTTATAAAAGATTTGTTTTTTGATTACTAGAATAAAGAAATAACTACAGTGTCTTAGAACATTTTATTCACACTGCCTTACAGATATTCGCATAGATCGCGTGATTACTTTTATTACAAAAGCAACATTGTCCTTGCTTGTTGATGTGCGAGGTTTTCTAAAAGTGAGGACAATTATTTTCTTTAGTAATTCAAGCATTCACGCGAAAATCTGTCAAGCAGAGTGTATATATATTTTCTGAGACACCCTGTAAATGACACGAGCACCAAGTTTAGTCATCTAGAGCAGTGTAATTAAATGTAAGGGGAGAGGTAGTGTGAGCGCGAGGTCCTCCGCTTGCTGTCAGCCACAACATTCGACCCTTGTTGATGGCGTCAGCATGTGCCCGCCACCTCGGACGTGTGTCTTGATCTCGACTTCACAATGTCTAAGTGTGCGTCCGTAAAGACTTGAGTATTATATTAGAGAAGAACTTGAACCCATCAACACCGCCGTTCTGCGCCACTTCCTCAGCCCTTGACGTCACTCCCTCAACCCTTGTCGTCACTCCTTTAGCCCTTGGCGTCACCCACTCAACCCTTGTTGTCACTTCCTCACCCTCTTGCCGTAGCCGAGAACAAACATGATTCTAAAACTATCCGGTGAAACTAACAACAACTAGAGCCGAATTTAATAACAGTTTTATACCACATGATGCGCCTCTAACAACCGCAAACATCAGGTACAGGTATATGCTCTCTCTCTCTCTCTCTCTCTCTCTCTCTCTCTCTCTCTCTCTCTCTCTCTCTCTCTCTCTCTCTCTCTATATATATATATATATATATATATATATATATATATATATATATATATATAATCAGACAGCCCAAATGTGAATATAGACCAATTTACGAATTTTCATTGCTCGTCGGTGGAGCATTATTTGCGGAATTTACGAACAAAACTGAATGGACATTTCTATTCAGATACATTCGTTTACGAGCGTCCAGAACACTCCTCACTATCATCTATCTGTGGCACGGGTTATTGGGAAATTTAACGTGAGTCCCAGGAGAGAGGAGTAGGAGGTGACCCACCCTTCAAGATGGAGCTGCATTCCTGACTGTGTACGCCATCACCTGTTGTATGTGATAATACCTGCTGTACCACCTGTCTTGATGCATACTCGCGTGTGTCCGTGTGTGTGTATGTCGCGTGAACCACGACTGGCACTAACAAACTTAATAAAATAAACACACACGAACAATACTCCCGTCAGAGCGTTAAACACGCCAAGCAAGACGTATTACTCCGTTAACATAATGATGCCAGTACAGGAGCAAACAGCACCGCTGACACGACCTCGCCTGCAGGAGTAGTGACACCCTTCCTCAAAGTTCTGCCATACTGATCACATAAAATACAATTGTGTCTTCAGAAACACTTACGGCCAGGAACACCTTTGGGCAATACAATAAAAAACTACAGAACACCGCCACCAACCACTGAGCTGGGGGATAATCTTCAGCAAATCCATAAATAAGATAATTTTATTTCATTATTAACGGACAAAAAACATAAAGGGTGGGAAGGTGTTGGGGAGGGAGGAGACCGCAGCTCTGTTGTGTGGAGACAAGGGAGGACTTGGTAGTTATGACAGAGATAACAGACAGGAAATATCATTGAGGACACACGAGGGAAAAACACAATGAAACGAGATCTGTCTACCTTGTACCTCTCTGGCTCTCTCGCCTGCAAGACCTACACACCTGTCCAAATCTCCGTCCCCAAGACCTACACACCTGTCCAAATCTCCGTCCCCAAGACCTACACACCTGTCCAAATCCTCCTCTCCAAGACCCACACACCTGTCTATACCTAACCTGGCTTCCTCCTTAAGACTTACACACCTGTTCACACCTCCATAATGATCACACTCTTTACCACAACCAATGCACACCATTATCACTACCACCACCACCAGCACATCTGCTCTACCCTCCAGCACGACTTGATGAGATAGTGTAGGTTACTGTAAAGCAAATATTCCAGATTAAGTTTGATAGATATACAATCTGTATTTTGCTTTGTGTAATCTGAACGACAAAAATGTGCGATTCTCTTACAACGTGATCAACTTATTTGTGACATTTTCTGTATATATACATTCGACTTTTTATTCAATGGAAGTGCAAATTTTCTTTTCACTTTCCTTTCAGTTTTAACGAATTGTAAATATGATGAGTTTTGATGTTTAGTTTTGTTTTGTTTTGCAATATACTGTACATGTAGGTGTGTGGGGGGGAGGGGGGGTGCTGAGGAGACTGACCTCCAAACTCGTAGTGTTCTCGTGTAGGCCAGCCACTGCCCTCTGGTGGTCTCACCCATCTAAATCAATTCTTGACCTGTTCACAGGAAATAAAATATATGTAGACATAGATTACGTTTATGATACAAGTTGACTCAGAGAGTGAAGGAATGGGGATAGTAAAACAGTCAGAGGTGCTATATACTAGACACAATAATGTAACTAAAGTGTATCACAAGTTAGGACAACAGTTTACACAGCCAAACAAACACCAGAGGGATGTATGAATGTACATATTCAGAATTCTGACAATGACGATCATCTGACACACCACATCCGGAAAAAGGAAAGTGAGTTACTAAGAGTTCATAAAATGCTATACTGTAGGCTAGTGGGCAATCATTAAAGTGCCTGAAGGCCAGACATGACACCCCTGGGGCAGATCACTCACCATACAATAAACACCAAGTGTACAAATAAACCACCACTTCACCGTTGATAGTAATTCAAGAGCCCCCACTATTGTTATATGTTGGTTTTAAGCGAAATGTTTACTTTGTGTAGTGATGGAGGCTCTCTTCTCAGCACTTCTCTCAGATTGGATTACACAGAATCGCCTGGCTTGCATATTAATGATATGAAGGACCCCCCCCCCCCCCCCAAGAGATAATATACATTTCTGTATTGAGGTTGAGTGGCCAGGAGTGAAACTCAAGTGTCCTGATTGACATCGCAGAGGTCACCCTGAAATGTGTACAAAAACAAAACACACACACACACCAGGTAAGAAAGCTACCGAGTGGATGCTTTTCATCAGTGCAAAACGAATATGTTACATCACAAGCAGGGAAAGAGTATACGAGGCTTGTCCGTTGAAAATCAAGTTCAAGAACTCACCTTACCCAACACCCAGAACTTGCTAAAGTAGTGATGGTCCTTAACTAGTATTTTGTAAGTTTCCACTATACGATGACTAGACAGCTGCACACTGCTGCTAACAAGGAAAATATTCACAAATTACCATTACCAAAAAAGCTTTAATATTGGAACATCACTGCACCTAACCCACACAGCAACAGTTTCCCGCCTTCTACCACAGCCAGCTTGGTGAGTACAGTACTATACTTAGTAGGTGGAGAACATGTGTGTATATATGTGTGTATATATATATATATATATATATATATATATATATATATATATATATATATATATATATATATATATATATATATATATATATATATAGATAGGAGGAAAGGAGTACCTCTCACACACACACAGGTTTGCAACACCCAAGAAATCAAGTTTTAAGTTTCTGAATCAATATTATCACCATCAACAACCTAAAGTAACTAACCTCCCTATTCGGTTTTCCTCATAACATTAAATGGTGAAAGAGAGAAACACCGGACATGATCCAATCTACGCAACAGAAACTCCACACCGTGTTGCGTCAGTCCTCCAAGCCTGTTACACACACCATGGGTAAATTCCTTCACTCGTATAAAATCTACTGCAATTCATATAAGTGACCATTCAAATATAGTATTTATAATACTCTCAGCAGATAATCTTAGCTGGAGTATTTTTCTGTTTGAAATTATATCGATGTATTATAACTTAACCTGTGAAACCACTCCATTGAAGATCAAGATGAAAACTTGTACAGGTATGAGAAATAAAGACGAAGTGAAGTGGCACACAATGGTGAGCTCTGTTTTTTTTAGCTTTTCATTTGATGAGAGACAAATCCTTAGCTCACTGGTGGAGACTGATGGCCACAAGTACCAGCTGCTTCCTCCCTCTCTCACTTGTCTCCGGCCCTACCACACTCTCTCATGCTGCCACAACACCCCTTTAGTTACAGCCACCTACGATAAGGTGAAGGACAAAACACACAAGATAACCAAGACACTATTTATTTATTCGTCCTTCTGACAGCAGTTTGGTATAAATTCAGACAGTAAAGTTTTAAGAGATATCCTTGCCATAATCTTTCTGATGCTTACTAATTTGCTTTATCATAATTATGCTGTTAATTGATCTCGCAATTAATTTTCTCCTCGTAAAATTGTGGCCATATTTGAATGTAAAGGACTGTACAGTATACTATATCACTGTTCTCCGCCACAGACTGATCACTCTTAACGTGGCTACAACTGATATCCATGACACTCTTTTAAGCCTTATACTGTACTGTGATGCATTTCAAAAGAATGAGTATTTTGTGTTTTTTTAGAATAACAAGTATTACTCTACATAAACGATAAATATTCACACAAACTGAAACTGTAAACAATCTTTTTGGAGACACTATCAGCAGTTTTGATGTTGATGTGGCTACCACCAAACAAATAATTAGTTTCTCTAAAAATCCTATATGAATTAAATTGAAAATTTATGTTCTTCTAGGATCAAACTGCATATATACAGAAGTTATTTCACACTGAAATTGTGGTAAATAAAAACAATCACAAAATTCCCATATTTGTCGTGATGCGGGGAAGTCACTTACCATACCACATATACATTATGTTTGCGTGTGTGTTTGTCATACAACTAATACATGCTCCTGTGCACAAGTATCAACACAAAAATATCATTACTCACCAACCTAACAAAATTTTGCAGCACCACCTAACACAATCACTCCCTCAGTTTGCTAAACAATCCTCACTGGATCTGCACCACTTCCTCTGGCCCTCAAATTCTAAGATACCAATATACCTCTCGTACGTCTATGGGAAAGGGTCGCGGAAAGGGGACGTGATTGCTGCCCGTATCATCGTTGGGTATGACTTTGCTTGGGAGATTGGTATCCCCGCATCCCCTGAGCAACGCTCTTGTGCATTATGCAGAAGACCCGACAGCAGCACCCTTATCCATTACCTCCTAAGATGTCTCCACACACAACGCTTCCGTGACGCCTGCTGGACCACCACTCCACGACCCCCTGACGGAGACACGATGATCCTCCCCATACTGGCCAAATATTTTGTAAATAACATTGATTATGTGTTAAAGGAATGCCCTGTCTTCCTTAGGCTTTAGTAAGCCCTTTATAATATTTATACTGTGTATACTTGTCATATTTGCCAGATGCTTCTGGTGTCATTGTACAGGGGTACCTAGTGACAGCACTAGGATCCCGCTTCCTCTATCAAGGAATAAACAATTGAAATTGAAATGGAAATTGATACCAATATTGTCAATTGTTGTTGTTTATGTGTATTTCTGTGATTCAACTACAGAGGTCTTTAAGCGTGTGCTCTAAAGTAAGTCCTTGCACTAAACAATTGTTAAAATTACAGGAAGTTTTTCCTTTATCTCCGATCATCTACTAATATATAGAAACGGAACTTGGGTTCCGGTGGTTAAGGAGAGGTGAGGCGGGGGGTATGTAGGTGTTAACAGAGGCAACCTGGAGGTTTATCTAGTTTTACTCTAGCGGAAATCCTTCCCAGGCATCTTATTCCACATGATGCCAGAGTACACCTAACACTACGAGTGCCCTTGACGACACATCCGCCCTCGTTACTGCTGTACCTCTTTACTAATATTAGATTTTAAGACTGTCTATTACTGCTCTGTATGTATATTATTCATCGCGTTTGTATCCTAAGCTTTACGTCGTCCCGTCCAAAATAGGCCTCTAATATTCTGGGGTTAAATCCAGTGTTAATTCATTTATTATGTACAGACATTCGTACAGTATTGTTAATCAGTGTCAGTGCCGTGTTAACTGATCAGTGATCCTAGCTGCTTAATGTCCAGTGGTTTCAAGTGTTGTAGTATGTGCAGTGTCCTCAGTGTTCAGTGATTTAGTACTTAGTGAATTACAGTGTTCAGTAAAATTGTGATCATGAATGAGTGTTCAGTGTTTAGTATTTGGGTGTTCTATTTTCTAGTGTTAATAAGAGATAGCTGGAAAAAAAAACATTCAAACTGGAGATAAAACACTTAACTATTATATCAAGTGTTTCTGTAAATTTTCTTTTTAATCACATACTGTAATATTCCAATCAATAGACAAAAATTTTAAATATATTTTTTATTAACAGCCAAATTAACTCTCAATTTTTATTCTAGGTAGAAGCGAGACTAGCCTGGTGAGGGTGCGTGTTTAGTGTGTCTCGCCATATTGTGAAGCCCAGTCAACACCTGTGCAGACTTCCTGCCCACCCACTGAATTATACATCTCAGCTGCTAAAAGAAACCGCCTTTCCTTGCTCAGCACCTCATCAACTCGACAATATGGGTCTCGGTATTCTGGATATTGTGCTGCTGACGCTGTCCATCATGAGCAGTGCTGCCATCGGTATCTACTATGGCATCAAGGGCCGCAAATCGACGCCCTTGGAATACCTGCTGGGGGGTAAGTCGATGAAGCCCCTGCCTCTGGCGATGAGCATGATGGTGGGCACTGTGTCAGCCATCACCATCATGGGCAACGCCGGTGAAATGTACGCACACGGCACCCAGATGTGGATGATGGACCTTGGCATTGTTCTGGGCCTCGTCATCGTTGCTAAGGTCTTCATCCCCATTATGTATCCGCTTGACATGGTCTCTCTCTACCAGGTTAGTTTCGTAATAGTGTATGTTTGACGCCAAAAATATAGATAAATGTCAAGAACATAAGTACTTTTACAAATATCAACAGCCACAAGGCACCTTACCAATATCATACATCACCTTAACGTATGTGCTCTCTCAATCCCCAAACAGTACGTGGAGAAACGGTTCAAGTCCAAATGGCTTCGTCAGGCAACAGTGGTGCTGCAGCTGCTGGGCGGATACTTCTTCATCGGCTTCCTCCTCTTCCCACCTTCAGTCGCGCTTCAAGCTTTCACTCCACTCCCTTCTTACGCCAACATCTTTATTGTCGGCGCCACCTGTACCCTCTATTCTGCTGTCGTAAGTCAAACAACCTAACCTTTGTTCATTTCTGATGACTTGGAGCCAAATTCTCAAAAGTTTGCACAACTAAGAACAGTAACTTGAATGGTATCATAAGTGCTTGACCGTAACTAAGTAGTTCTTGTGGCACTCAGTCAGGGGAAGAAGTTAAATGTAAGAATCTTTAATAACCTGGACTCTGGGGTTGACAGTGACTCGGGAACACTATATGATCACTCAGCAGTAACTACTATGTACTGTATTATGCCAAAAGGAACAAAAACATGTGTAGGTTAGTTGAATAACCTGTAGTTATTAATACTGGATTTGTGATGACTCTTACACAATTATTTGAATGTAATGGAATAACTATATGTACAGTATTATATAATCTGTAAACAGATCAGTGGAAATACAAGCGAGGTCAAGTCAAACCCAAAGGCGTTTTACCGCTATGCAAAGTCGAAATTAAAAACGCAAGTAGGAGTATCAGACCTGAGGCTTGAAGATGGTAGTTACGCAGATTCCAACCAGGATAAAGCTGAGGCATTGAACAGCTTCTTTTCCTTGGTGTTTACAAGAGAGGATACAATTAACCTTCCTGCGTTTGAGGACAGACGGTTCGACACAGCACTGACCCACATTGTGTTCACAGAAGAAGGTATTAGAAATAAACTGTTCAGGTTAAAAGTCCATTAGAGTCCCGGCCCTGACATGGTGCATCCTAGAGTGCTAAGAGAGTTGTACAACGAGCTTGCCGAGCCCCTGAAGATCCTGTTTTGTAAATGCCTGGATGAAAAAAAGGTCCCCAGTGAATGGAAAGTGGCTTATGTGAGTCCTATCTTCAAGAAGGGCGATCGTCACTCCACGAACAACTATAGACCAGTGAGTCGGACCAGCATAATATGTAAAGTACTTGAGATTATTATCAAAGATGCCGCAATGGAAGATCTACTATGAAACAACCTTGTAAAGGATTGCCAACACGGTTTTATGCCGGGGCGCTCCTGCTTAACACAATTGCTCAAGGTATTGGATATTTGGACCCATATTCTGGAACGGGGTGGTAATATCGACAATATTTACCTAGATTTTGCCAAGGCTTTCGACAGTGTACCCCACGAAAGGCTGAAAATCAAACTGGAAGGGTACTGAATTCGGGGAAATGTCCTAGCGTGGATAGAAGTCTTTCTACATGACCGCAAGCAGTGTGTGGTGATTAATGGCACGAAATCATCATCCGTACCTGTCACAAGCGGGGTACCACAGGGCAGTGTATTGGGCCCGCTGTTGTTTGTTTGTTTCATAAATGACATGCATGTCGTTGTACACTCCTCCATGCAAATGTTTGCCGATGACGCCAAGTTATTTCGGGAAATCAAGAACCATGCGGACTGTGAAGCGCTGCAGAAGGACCTCTGTGGGCTCCAAGAATGGTCGAAGAAATGGCTGCTGAGATTCAATGTCACAAAGTGTAAGAGGATGCACCTGGGGCGTACCAACGGTAAGGAGACGTAGCATATGTCCCAATGGCATGAAGAAACTGCACTATTTGAGACTGAATGTGAGAAGGACCTAAGTGTGTATGTTGACAATGAGCTGAAGTTCTCGGGCCATTACGAGAAGAAGGTAAATCAGGCAAATAAATTATTGGGTCTTATAAGAAGGTCGTTAAGATATCTAGATGGTCCGTCCCTCATAACAATCTTCAAGAGTGAAGTGCTTCCCCATCTAGAGTACTGTCACCCCATCTGGTCCCCGAGATATGCTAGGGACTGTCAGTTGGTTGAAAATGTTCAAAGGAGGGCCACCAGACTGGTGCCTGCACTTCGGCACCTCAGCTACCCTGAGAGATTGGAGCGCCTGAACTTGCCTAGCTTATACTACAGACGGGCAAGGGGAGACCTAATTGAGGTGTATAAGCATCTCAAGGGGCACTACTCAGTCGAGTGTCCTTACTTGGAGCTGGCGGACGCTCGCCCCACAAGGGGTCACAGCTCAAGATTGAAGAAGCCGCAAGTCCAGAAAACAGTGAGGGCAAACTTTTTTGGAGTGAGGGTTGGGAACTCTTGGAACAATCTGCCAGAAGGTGTTGTGACAGCACTGAGTGTGAGCTCTTTCAAGACAAGACTTGACCAACACTGGAGTGGGTTCAGGTACATTCAGGAGCCTGTGCATGCCCAGTACTTGCCAACAGTGCGTAACAGAGACGTGACCGATCACCCAAGAAGCTAACAAGCCGATCTTTTGGTGAAGAGGATAAAAGAAAAGG
This sequence comes from Homarus americanus, assembly GCF_018991925.1. Classification (NCBI taxonomy): domain Eukaryota; kingdom Metazoa; phylum Arthropoda; class Malacostraca; order Decapoda; family Nephropidae; genus Homarus; species Homarus americanus. The sequence continues at coordinate 295,327 of NW_024745073.1, forward strand.
AAAAGTAATCAGAGACGTGATCGATCGCCCAAGCGGCTAACGAGCCGATCAGTGGTGAAGAGGATAAAAGTAAAGTAAAAGTAAATACACACAAACAACTATGAATACAGGGCATGTTGTAGGGGGTGGGTGAAGATGGTGGTATGTTGTAAGGTGAGGTGAGAATGGGTGTATTGCAAGGTGGGGGTTAAGACAGTAGTTTGTTGCAGGGTGGGGTGAAGGCAGTGGTGTACGCGGATGTGCTCCAGTCACTGGTGATGATCGCCGGGGTGCTGGCCATCGTGATCCAGGGATCCATGTATGCGGGCGGACTGGACATGGTGTGGGACATTGCCTACCACAACGACAGAATTGAACTGCTCAAGTAAGTCAACGTGCAGGCAGAGGAACACCACCGCTGTTTTCCTTAGCATCAAATATCTGATGTCCTGTTTTTTCCCCTTCAGGTATACAAGAAAAGTTATAGTTACATTATGAAACTTCTCTCTCTTAGTATACTGTACGTACTGTATATTGTATGGAACATAACCCTGCCAAGCAATGAAATTGTGGATAAAGTAAACATTATCATTCTCCAGCTCATTTCATCTTAAGATTAACCACCCTAATGCTAGCCTAACCTAACTTAAACCCCAGGTACAGTATAGCATTACGGTGTTTCCTCATCAGTTGATATAAACTGAGGTGCTTCATATTCACCAAATCCAAAATTTTACCTATGATAGAATGAGGCTAATGTGCAATTGTCGGCAGCTTCAACCTGGACCCCTACCAGCACCACAGCTTCTGGCTCTGCATTATTCTTGGTTTCTTCTTCACTCTCGGCACCTTCGGCGTCAACCAGAGCCAGACGCAGCGCTACTTCAGCACCGGCTCCATCGCACAGGCCCAGTGGTGGGTCTCATGTGTGTGTACTCCTGTAAATTAATTATTATCTATATTTTTATACTCCAGGAACTAGAAGTGAGACAAGATGTTAAGGTCTCTGTTTTAATCATATTGTTTTTCCTATGGATTCCAATGTTATAACCAAAACTTGTGACAGAATATAAAGTTAACAAAGAAATTCACATCTTTAAAATAATTTGAGCAAATAATACTTTATGGACACAAAGGAAAAAATAAAACGTTACAGCATAGTTGGTCACTGCCACAGGGTGCTGTACTATGCTGCCATAGGGATGGTGTTCCTGCGGGGGCTGATCAACCTCTCGGGCTTGGTGATATACGCCTACTTCAAGGATTGTGACCCCCTCACTGAAAATGATCCGCATAAGGATCCCGCCTATGTGTTGATCCCGTATGTGAAAATGGTGCTCACGAAGATCCCGGGCCTCTCAGGACTCTTTGTTGCTGCAATCTACGCCGCCGTACTCAGGTGCGTATGCGCTCAGAACCTTCATCTGACCGACAGTACTAACATGAATACAATATACAAACAGATCTGAAGAATTTTCTTCATATATGTCCATTATTAGTAATAACTGCCAAAGTTTCTGTAGTCATTAAACCTTTAGAAGACAAAGTATCCCTAAGGTACAGTATTTTATTCTGGTTAATGCCAGGCAATTTTATCCAGCTGAGGGGAGTCCCTGCCCTTTAATAGGTTAGATATTGAAAGATTTATTAGTTGGGGTTCCATTTTTACATTGAAATAAACACTAGTCACTCAAAACTGAATACTTATAGTACAAGAGACAGTGGTATGAATAACACAGGCCCGTCAAGGACTGTTCATTTTCATTTCTCTATTTGCTTAAAAAGAAATTCTGAAGACACAAGCTTCATAATGGCCTTTAGAGCTCATAATTAAATTTGAGATTTGTCTTTTCTCTAAATATCTGGCCAGTGATAAGATATTAAAGAAATCTCAACCAGAAAGTACATCAGTGATAGTGTGTCCTGCCTTAACACAATATATAATACAGTACAGTATTGACTTAATAAAAAACAGATTAACATACACAGTGTCACTGAATTATTAGTGCCAAGAGGTGATGCATACACTTATTCTTGGCTGCATTATCTCAACAGCTCAGTGTCAACACAGCTCAACTCCATGACGGCTCTTCTGTGGGAGGACTTCTTGAAGGTGTTACCCATCTTTAGTGATTGGAGTGAGGTCAAAATTGGGGGACTACAGAAGGTGATAGGTCAGTAAAATTTCTTCCTGGGGTTATTTCACCTTTTCATTATCTATACAACTATCATTTTTGTATCTCTTAACTTGTATAACAGGAATAGCATGGTAAGATTTATGGCAACTAGGGTGACTGGTGGTTGAAGGTGTTTTTAAGTTGTTGTCTTTGTGTGTTGGTAGTGTTCGCTACGGGCACACTGGGAACCGCGCTGGGTTTCTTGGTGTCGCAGCTGCAGTCCTTCCTGACGACTCTCTTTGCAATCAATGGCGCTCTCTCCGGCCCTCTCATTGGCCTTTTCCTCGTAGCCGTCTATCTCCCATGGGTCACTTATAAGGTAAGTTACCTGAACCCACTGTTATTTACTCCGTCACTTCCTACTACCACTTCATTATCATAAATGCTACCGAAAGTCAATGATTCCAGCAGCACGTCATTTTCATCAGCAGTGAACAATCCCTTAACACTAACTACTAGAGTGCTCATGAGCCACCATTTAATATCCTAAAATATAAATTATATGGTAGAAATTTTATTTTTCTCTTTAATTGGCCTTATTATCAACCTGTCTTCCAAATTATTTTCAGTACAAATAGCCAAGCAAAGATTTTTTTCATTCAATCCCAATTTCCATTTACTATTTGAAGAAATTAAGATTGTTTTTATTTACAATTTAATAATACTACAATATTATACACTTACTAGATTAATAATAACTTCTATTTTCACATCAACTATTGAAGTATAAGTACAGTAATATAAACTATAAGTGGATCATATGTTTCATCTTTTTCTTTTATCCTCTTCACCACTGATCGGCTCGTTAGCCGCTTGGGCGATCTGTCACGTCTGATCACTTTTCCTTTTCATGAATCATATTTCACACTAACTGTGAACCATGAATGTAATATTGGCTTTTATGTAACATTCATTAAATTTTACCATATTACATTAAATTTTGTACTGAATGAAATGAACACTTAAAAATTTGAGGTAACACCAGTAATTTTTGCCCCCACACACACACTATTTACGTCTCCTGTACATACATAAAATTCAAAAACTATATCATGCAATCTTTGAATACCCTGAAATGTCCTCATATCTGTGTACGTACGTGTATACTTGCACGTCCATCCGTACAAGATACTCAACTGCACTGATATTTCTATTTCAGGGAGCCTCTGCCGGTTTTATTGTGTCCATCATCCTCAACATGTGGATCGCAATTGGTCAAGTTACTTTACCTAAACGGGCCTTATTGCCATCGTCCAGAAGCGGGTGTAATACAAATCCTGCCGTCGAGATGTTCATCGCTGATGACCCCTTCAACGTCACTGCCACAGATAATGTCTTCAACCTCACCACAGTGGCAATTGACACAATGCAAATGGAAGACACGTAAGTACATTATCTGTTACAGACTTGATGAATCATATGCTTGTGCTTTGAACTACAATATCTTTGTACAATACTTTAAAGTAGAGGTCAGGTGGTGAACATTCCCAATAAATTGCTGATATGAAAAGAAAATATGAAAAAGAAAGTGAATGATAGTGGGATAATATTGAGTCATAGTAACCATGGTAATGAGGGGGAAGAGATAAGAAGACAAGGAAGGGATGTGAAAGGGTGGGGTAAGATATAATGGAGGAAGAAAAAAGGTTTAGTCTTATTTTCCCCTCTGCCATTGACTTAATACAGAGCATCTTTGGTTATTACAGGAAACACCCGGTGTACGGTCTGTCATACTGCCTCAACTCACTGTGGGGAACACTCTTCTGTATCGTGGTGTCTGTTATTGTCACTGCCATTACAGGTACAGTATATACTGTATATAGTATATCTTCCACATCTCTCGTTCAGTACCTATATCTTCTTATCAACCTGCACTACACCTTGTTAACTTCCATTACACCTTAACAACCTGCATTACATCCTCTTATCAATCATTATTCTTATCATTGTTGTAGTCATTATTATTTTTTCTGATATTATCATTATTACACTGCCAGTAGAACTCGTGCACTTAATATTTACGTCAAGACAATTTTCTGTATACACAATTAACGATAATGAAATAAAAGTAAAGTATAATAATAGTATATAAATATGTACTGTGTATATAGTATAGTAACAATATTAACAATAAGGATAATACTACTAATAATAATGATAACGTAACTAATATCCACAATACTTTCCTCATACTCACGTGTCATGTTCTAAACTGCAGGAAGCAACACACCGGAGGATGTCGATGAGAAGCTGATCGCCCCGGGGTCGTGGGTGTTGTTTCAGAGGTCACTCGTCCTTCAGGCCAAAGAGTTCTTCAGAGAGAAAATCCTCCGAAGAGAATCCTCTACCAGGGGGGGTAACAAGCAAAAGGACGAGGAGCTAGAAATTAAAGATCCACTGAACAATTCTTTAGAATTAAAGGAGCCAAAAGATGATGACATTGAAAGCAGAGGAGCTGTCTGAAGTTAATGTCTTTTGGAAACATTATGACATTGAAAACACAAGATATTAATATTCTTTAACAGAAAAGTCCTGTTTGAGCTGCAGATGTTTGAAATTAATACTTTTTAAGGAATCCAAGGGTTGAGTGCAATATGCTATAGCCTTTGAAGGCAAGTGTTGTTTAGGTGAAAACAGACTACAGTAGTACAAAAGGTAAGCCTGTGACTTTCTGGAGAGGTGAGAAAGAGACATATCCAGTGGTGAGGACATCCTAAATATTGTACAAAGGAGAGAGGAAAAAGTATCTGAAGGACATACTGGATATGCAGTAAATTTTAAGGCATTGAGCGACTATAAACGCACGTGATTGAAATGCATAAGAGCAGTAGTATAGTATACAGTATATGAGTTATGTAATACACTATGCGGTGCAAACTTTGAAGGATGCACAAATTAAAGTTTTCTTTCACTGTAGAACGTTACGTCTACTGAAGTATACACCGGCATCATGTATATATTTTCATTCAAAGTTTGTTGTCCCAAAATCTAGATATTAAGAAATTTTTATGATAAATTTTTTTTTATGAATCTAATTTCTCATATATACTGTATCACATTTCCAAAGACAAGTAAGGTTTGTGGTAGAGTATTGGCCTAAAACATATGTATAGTGAACACTAAAGTGAAAACTTTCATAAAGCTCCACAGTTATATTTAATCAATAGCCAAAGGTGAGAGTTATGAACTCATGGAACAACCTGCCAGTGTGTGTTGTGATGGCACCGAGTGTGAGCTCTTTCAAGACCAGACTGGATAAGCACTGGAGCAGGTTCAGATACATTCAAGAGCCAGTGCAGGCCCAGTACTTGTCTACAGTGCATAACAGAGACGTAACCGATCGCCCAAGCGGCTAACGAGCCGATCAGTGGTGTAGAGGATAAAAGTTTAAAGCTAAAAGCTATACCAGTAATTTGGACTGTCTTATTGATGGCACTAGTTATGTCATTATATTTCCGGGTTATTACATGTACAGTATATTCATTCTATAATATTATGAGGAACATTGTAAACCCTCTGTACTTTAAACTGGTTAGATAAATTATCATTTGATATTTTTTATACCAGTGAGATTACTAAGGTGCTACTGGCTGTGTTGTTGATTCAGGAACAGTCATTATCCATGACACTGGGTTTATCGAATTGTGGTATGACACCAGGCAACTAAGTGATAAATTGTATTTCTTTTACCTAGCATATCTACACTTTTGTCACTGCATTAGTACAGACATTTTTTGTGCACTCAAGAAGTCTGTCATAATTTTCTTGACCTTCCCATCTCTCACCTAACTGTATGTACAGCAAACACAAAAAGTATCAAGCCCCCCCAGCCATCCAAATGAATATGAAACATCAGGTGAAACCTGACCCAACCCAACCAATACATGAACACATCTTAGTTTATTGCTCATTTTCTATTATACACTACTTGACCCTGGGGAGTTATTACAGTGTTGATTGGCTGGACAACAGTTATGCTTTTCCTTTTTCAAAAGATGACTATTACCAGCAAGTTCCTGTCATCAGCTTCTTGACATTTCATCAGGCAAACCTATGCTTACACAAGCATATCTACAATAATTATCACCAGAATATAACTATCCATCCCATAATTTTATCTCGACCAAAAAATTTAATTATCGGGTCAACCTATCATGTTAATGGCTACACATTACCTACATACGAATTCTGTCGGTATATCCCCCCCAAAAAATAGATCAACATTGAAAATGACTAAAGTTAATCCTTAAATACTTTCACAAAAAAGTAACAAATGCCATGATACAGTACAACTAGACCATTATGCGACATATTCAGTGCTACAACACTCCCACATTCTCCCTAAGACTTACCATTAAAATTACATCCTATGAGAAGATAATTAAGTTTACCTGAAGTTTAATAAGAAAAATGAAACACCTTATCATGAAAATCTTATTCCTCAGCAGTTCTCTCACTACAATCCTCCATTATTCATCATCAAATTTTCCTTCAAATAATACTCATCACTTGGCATTAAAGATGTTTGTTACAGCACATTGTATGTCCAATTCTGTGTGAATATGTTACTGTCCAGTCCATTTTCCAACCTGTCCAAAATGGCATATTTAACATCTCCCTTCACCCTCACCTATCATCACAAATACTACCATGAATTTATTAGCCTACAATAAAAATAATATAATGTCACACTCTGTAGCTACAGTGTATAAACAGGTTCATTTCACCTGGTCAATGATTTAATTATCTGTCATTTCATTCAGTTTGAAGTACGTAGTTGTCTAGATTTAGTCAAAAAATTCTTGTTTTCCTACAAAGTTTATTTAATATTCTCTTGAGAAATAAGGTATCATACCACCTGTTACCAATCTTCCTTTCTCTTCACATTAGATACAGTACAAGAAACTTGAGGTGAAGCCTTACGCGTCGCCTAAATGGTGATCATTACCCAATGACGGTAACCATCATTAAAAGTTTTAGTCAAAGTTTCAGGATTATTTTCTGCCAATATGGTTGTAAAACCTTATTAATTACAATTTGCATTGTATGTTAACTGCCAGGTATTATAATGTCTATGTCAAGCATAAACTTTTCATATCAAGAAAATTATCCCCAATATTTTGAAGCTGAAGACATGACTTTTATAAACTTTCTTTTTGGTAACTGTCAATTCTAGCTAATATTCTCTAATAGTTCTTCACAAACTGCCAAATTAACACAGATGCAAGATTTGATTGCTATACAAAATTGTGTATGAAAGCAATGCTTTAACAGGTTGGGAAAGATACTGTATATAGCCTTAGATGTTAAAGCCCCTTCTAAAATTCAGTAACAATGTAATAGATAATTTAATTGTTTATTATCATTCCTTTTTAATTTTTATATAATCACCTACTTACTGAGTTTTGAACCAGTCATGTATATATATAATGATGACAATGATTTTTATGAAATGGTAAAATTTGATTCCTGATGAGTTATACAATACTGTATGTAATCAGTTCATCTATAATAGATTTAACTCATTTCATATACACTATTATTATTATTCATTAATCCATTATTAATAGGAAATATATTTTAATTATATTTTTATATCAATGGTACTTATGTTTAAGCTTATAAATATTTCCTAGTCTTTTGAAGAAATCTCACAATTACTTGTATATGCTAAATGTTGTACTTATGTCTTCAATTATTGTATGTACAGTATGTATGTAAGCCAAAATAAAATAATATTAAGAGTAGACATATATGTATACACATATAATTATTACACCACTGATATAGTGTATAGTGACATAGCTGAGTTTGAAAATAGGAAATGGTTAAAGTTTGATATTAGTAAGAAATCGTCATGTGTACCAGTGAAAAGCGGGGTACCACAGGGCAGTGTATTGGGCCCGCTGTTGTTTGTACGTATGCTTCATAAATGACATGACAGAAGCTGTACACTCCTCCATACAAATGTTTGCGGACAATGCCAAGCTATTTAGGGAAATTGAGAACCAAGCAGACTGTGAAGAGCTGCAGAAAGATCTGTGAGCTTCACGAATGGTCGAAGAAATGGCTGCTAAGATTCAATGTCACGAAGTGTAAGAGGATGCACCTTGGAAGTACCAACGCCTTGAAGGTAGAAGGGGATGAACATGAACTGGACATAAGGTGCATCAGTGCTAGATGGGCTAAAAGTTTTCCGAGTCAGTCAGGATTGGCATTCACTTTTTTACTTTTTACTTTTATTCTCTTCACCACTCATTGGCTCATTAACTGCTTGGGCGGTCGGTCATATCTTTGTTATGCACTGTTGGCAAGTACTGAGCATGCACTGGCTCCTGAATGTATCAGAACCTGCTAGTGTTAGTCAAGTCTGACCTTGAAAGAGCTCACATTCGGTGCCGCAGTTGAAAAGTTACGACCCTCTCTTTGCACAGTACAATACTGTAGTTTCTTTTTCCATTTTGATAAATTTTTCTTTATCTCACCATTGTACAGTAACGTTTGGAATGTAAACCATAAAATACCACGAATTTACAGATAGAGCTCTTAGGGTATAAAGAAGAGTAGTACAGGTGTACTGTACTGTGTAACAACAGTTGACATACAGTATGGTTAGAAATAATGATTGATATTTAATGACTTCCCCTTTATTTTCCTTTTTTTTTGTTTACATTCGAAATTAACATAAGTGAATCAATGAACAGTCTACTTTATGGCAAAAAAAATAAAAACCTGGTGTAAAACACCGAAAAGAAAACATAAGAAAGTGAAAAAAAAAGAAAATGCACATTCTTCCTTAAGACAATAAGATCAAAACCTCTAAAACACTGACTATGACTTAAAGAGTTTCAAAAAATAAAGAAAAATAGTACTGCAGTAACTTAAGAGACTGGGGAAAACTTAAGCGGATATAAGAGGAACTAGACAAATAAAAAAATAAATAAGATAGACTTATAGAGATCTTGGAAAAGATAGGCATTAATGAAGGAGATACTGTATCAGAATTCTAAAAAATCTTTACTGGCAATAGGAGGATGCAGTGTCAGTAAATAATAAACTTACTAATAGGTTCATAGGTAGACAAGGAGTAAGACAAGGCTGTTTCTATCTCCAACATTGTATAATATATATTCAGAATTCTTAATAAGAAAAGTTATAAGTGATGATGAAGAGATTAAAGGTTAATGGTATAGTAATATCATATATGAGGAGCTTCGGACCTTAACCCGTTAAGAACGATATATCAATGAAATGTATTCCCAATCTCTCCTCTGTCTCCTGGGTACAACAGAGAGTCAATTTGGAACTTGTAGATGTGGGTGAGTCCTCTGATAAGAATATTGTATGTCACATATCCTCCCTGACCATTTTCCTCCACTTTCTTTTTTGGCACTTAGCAGATTATGGTGTGGAGCAGATGATGCGCAATGCTCTTATTGCGGATAGTGAAGAGGCTACACTAACAGGAAAACAAATGAAAACTGGGATGGATGAATGAAATTAAAAAACTGGGTCCCCAGAGATATACAAAATCTTGCAGGATTGGTTAAAAACAGCCCAAAACATTCAGAGTGGAGGTTACCAACCCTCAGAAATTATGATGGTACAGTAGAGTACTCTGTTTAACTGGTTGAGTAATTCTTTCGGTCCAAACTGTAAGTATTTTCGGCTAAATCTTTGTAATCCTCCTCAAGTGCGGATAGATCATCACGGGCCTCCATGAATTCTTCATCTTCCATTCCCTCTGCCATAAACCAGTGCAAGAATGCACGTTTGGCAAACATCAAATCAAACTTATGATCTATTTGAGCCCAAACATCACCAATTGCCGTCGTATTTGAAATCAAGCATGCAGCAAGGTCTACTTTTGATAAATCCCCACCTGGAACTACAACAGGTGGCATGGAGTTTGTACCTACCTTGAAACCAGTTGGACACCATTCAACAAAGTTTATGGTGTGGTGAGCCTTTACTTCAGCAATGGCTGCATGCACATCAGTGGGCTCTACATCACCCCGATATAGCAGACAGCAAGACATATACTTCCCGAATTGCGGTTCACACTTAACCATCTGGTTGGTATGTTCAAAGCATGCTTTGGTGATCTCTGGAACAGACAGCCGCTCAAAAGCTGCTGTCGCTGCTGGGTGCAGTGGGGCATAGCTGACGAGTGGAAAATGAACCCTTGGAAAAGGGACCAAATTTGTTTGAAATTCTGTTAAATTTACATTTAATGAACCAGGAAAGCGCAAGGAAGCTGTTAGTGAGGCAACAACTTGGGCAATAAGCCGATTAAGATTGAAGTAAGTGGAGCGTTCAACCCCAAGCATATTAGTACAGATATCAAAAAGGGCCTCATTATCGACCATAAAAACACATTCTGCATTTTCAATAGTTGTATGAGTTGTTAGGACAGCATTGTATGGTTCTACAACTGCAGTAGACATCATAGGAGAAGGACAGACTATGAATTCCAGCTTGGTCCTCTTACCATAAGCCACTGTTAAACTTTCCATTAACAATGCAGTAAAACCTGATCCAGTGCCACCACCTAGTGAGTGGAAGATGAGAAAGCCTTGGAGACTGGAGCAATTATCTACCAGTTTGCGAATACTTTCAAGAGTTCTGTTAAGTATTTTCTTGCCATTCGTATAGAATCCACGAGCATAGTTGTTTGCTGCATCTTCCTTGTCAGTGATCATTTTGTCTTGGTGAAACAGTTGACGGTATGGTCCGTTTCTAATTTGATCTGAGGAAAAGCAAAGCCGTTAGATAACGAGTTTTCCTTCAATTTTAACTAAAGGAATTATTACTTTTAAAAAACTGTGGGAATACCACCTCTACGCCTCATTCTTCATAATTTTCAAAGGTATTACTGTAACACAAATTCACATTTCTTAATTACTCAATCTCTGTCTCACTTTTTTTAATGGGGATTAGCCCACCCGGGCAAGTGTTACTGACCCACATTGGGGCCTGGGGGGCGAAAAAAAAGGCATTAGAAAAAAATGGAACAAATAAAACAGATCAAGAGTGAAAAATGATATATATGTTGTGTTGTCAAAGTAAGAGAAACAATTGAGACCCTGTAATTGTGTAAGTGAGGCAGAAAGTCAGTCAGATGAGCAACCTGGGACTTGGTCCAAAAGATGATGATTACATTTAATTTCGCAAGTTGTGACCGAGTATGTCAACCTTTCAACTATGATAAATTCAATCGTTATCAAGTCATCAAGCATTTGGAATAGAATGAGAAATATACTGAATGTTTATTGTTTAATAACTACTCACCAATTACAGTTGGTTCCAGATCAACAAAGATCGCCCGAGGGACGTGTTGGCCAGAGCCAACCTCGTGGAAAAAGGAATGGTAGTTGTTGTACCCTTCTTCAATGACCGGGGTAGAGAGCATACGTCCATCAGGTGTGATGTCATGTTCCAAACAGAACAACTCCCAACATGCATTCCCCATTTGGCAACCTGCTTGGCCAATATGTATCAAGATGCATTCACTCTGAGGAGGAAAACAAGGCTAGTGTCATTCAAATAAGAATTATGACCGATTCATAACAATACCCATCATAATTAAATATATTTCACTATTACACATCAGACAAAAAAGCTCATAATGCCAGTGGAGACAAGGTGGAACATGTTTCCACTTAACCCAGAACGTCGCAATTGTTGGCTGGTAATGGGAAACAAAAGTACTTAGATACCAGACCCAGGGAAGATTCTTGGGCGTGAGTTAAGTTGTGCCTATCCCCTAAACGGTACAGTATTTAGGATGTGAAAAAAAGTCATAATATTCTAATATTTCACACTGTCCCTAGCTGACACATATATAGTGATCTAGAGAATAAATGGATGTTTATCATTTTCGTGTAAGATTATCAGTAGCCATGTTCTTGTGCTTGGTGGAACAGTAGTCTCATACACCCATGTGCCCGGGGGCGGTAAGGTTATTGTTTTCTAATGGTGTGTATCATACGTGAATTTTTTTATGAGTACTAACTTAAAATTGATTAAAAAAAAAAATAATTTGCACATGAAACCAAAGTTAAATTTACACGAACACGTAAAATACACCAGGTAACCCCATTCTCATATCTAAACCTCGCTGCAACCATAAATCGAAAATTAACATAATTGTATATAATTAAACTTCATACATTCATTTGGTTTTCCAGTTGTAATTAAAATGATATACCAAATATAAACCATGAAAATTTTTGCTGATCTTTCCTACTTAATGTTGGCTTATACGAGCATTTTTTTCTGCCAAAATTAAGGAAGATTAAACTTACTTTATCGCTGAAATTGAGCCTGTCCGTCATGTTGATACAGTGGCCAAGGGTTTTAATTCCCAACTGACCGTATACAGCACAGCTCCTTGTTCTGGTGTAAACGAGCTCGCAAACCTACACCTGTTAAATTTATAAACAAGGAACTGTTGGCTGGGACGCACTGTACACACTCACTCAACTTCACGGATGCAACTGACTCGATGTCTGACCATCAGGGTACTTGACACGACGCCTGGAGTTCGTATCAAAATAAATTTTTTATATTTGTCACACTACACAGTAGACAATGTAATTATTCACTATAAGGGTTCATTAATAAAATAAATGTGAGCACGTGCCATATTTAAAGTTTGGGATATCAAATACAACCTGTACTGTATTATGAAGAATACTGAAAAGGATGAATGCAATAGATTTCACGTAACCTCCCTATTTTCCCATTGGCACCAAAAAGCGTTAGCGTTATTAACTAAGGTCGCCATGAACATAACAAGGTTTAATTACACTATTCCATCATCAATCAAAATTTATGAGAAAATAAACTCGTGACGCGCCAAATTTAAATTAGTAGCCATGACGTCACCATCTAACCCCGCCTGCTGGATTGGTCAAAACAGAGTAAAGAAGACTGTGATTGGTTGGAAAAGGTGCAATAATGTTGTCCTCTTCGACAGCATCTTTAGTTTCCTGGCATGAATCCCAATGGAAAATTAAGACCCTACCTCCAGAAAGTCCTATAACATTCCTAGAAAGGTGCAAAATAGAGCAATTAAGATGATTTTCTGAACTATATCATCTCGATTATCAAGAAGCAGACTGAGGGCCTCAGGACGAACACATCTTCAGACAAAGCACAATGATAGGGCAGATCTTACAGAAACATTTAAAATCTTGAGAAGAATGGAAAACGTGAACCTGGGCTATTTGTTTTGTGATGTTGCGCACCACCACAAGGGGACAACTACAAGGTCGCCAAGTTATCCTGCAGAACGAACTACTTTGCACAGAGGCTGGTAGACCTATGGAACAGACTACCAGCTCAAGCTGTGGACTCGAGAACAGTAACCTTTTAACGGGTTTATTGGACTACCCTTAGTTGAGTAATATACTGCTTCTGTACAGTCCGTGCTGCACCAGCGTAACATGTATCATGCTGCCGTTATATTATACTGTTCTTCAACAACTAATATTTTTAACCGTATAACAGTCAATAGTTAATTAGTCCATCAACTTTAAAAGGTTAGAGAGATAGAATTCCTACTGGAACATAATAGGTAGCAAATTTAGGGACAGGAATTAACTCTGCGTTAGGTGTTGGTTAATAGAAGATAGAAAGTCATGACAAAATCTTTGTTGCATAAACTGTGTAGTATACAATTCCTGTAAGTGCACACTCTATAGGTTCATCTACTAGACAACAGATATTAAAAATTACGGAATACAAATCTTTCCAATGAATAATGTAGAAATTCCTTAGAGGATGCTGTTTTGTCAGGCAAATGAGTGACTCAATACACCTGTGGCAATTACGTTAAGCCGTTTTTTTTTTTAATGATGTTAATACTGTACTAATTTTTTCTCAAGGGAAAGACATGATAATTTAATCTAAAAGTATTTATATATAGTTTCATGCTGATTTTTTTTATTAATTTAAATATAATGTATTTTGATTGTAAAAAAGCGGAAGCATCACAAAAAAGGCTAGTTATATACATGTACAGTATAAATGTTTACACATGGTAAAGGAACAAAAATAATGCGACTTCAAGAAAGTGTCGTTGTGGTAATGTTATTACTGCGCTTCAAAACCGAAGGTCTTTAAACGAGTAAATACGTTAATAATTACATTATTAAAACAATATTTAAAAAATATATATGTTAGGAGAGTAATCACTGCACGATAATGTGCGTTCCTCTCTCTTGATGTACTGTAGGTGCAGAACTAGTAGGTCGGTACTCGGCACACCGTACAATGCCATTCTCACCAGAAGAAAAGTTTATGTTAAGTTGCCAGGTGGATGATGCTGAGGCAGTGACTTCGATGTGTAGCTTACGATGACTTCTTGTTAATAATTTGCATCTTAACTTCAAAATCACCAGTTAAAATGAGCACCTTTTTAACCTGGATAAAAATGTCAACGTCGTGTTATACTAGATAATAGGCGTCTGAGTGTGTTTGTGAGGATACGTGTTTCTTATCTCTAGTTAGTATCACCAAGTCACGAGTCTGACGCCCTTCGCTGCAGCTGTCACTCCGTCCTCCACCTCGACCACGTACCCTCTCTCTGTCTGAACAAATATCGTGTGAGTACTAAGCTGCAGACTGCTAAAGTTATTTGATGAGTATTAGCAATAAACTAGCCAAGCTGTGTATAACATTACGTGAAACGGAAATCCTGACATGGAGACGCCCATGACATCAGTGTGCTTTCTAACTTCCATTGTACATCCCACACAGTTGAGTTACTTATTACTGGCAGTCATTCAGAATACTGTAGAGTGTAGACTTTTTAAGGTTAAACCTATTAGTGTCTTGTGTCCAAGGTGAAAAAAGTCAAAATCTAACAATATATTCCGATGTGAATAAATTAAGTCTCCCGGATTATTAGACTTCATAGGCGCATTAATACAGTTTTCCCACGCCTACCGTTATTGGTGCGGCTAAAATCAACTAATTTCCATGACTATATCCAGGGATTATTTATACTATTATTGGAGTTACTCTTCTTTATTAATGGGTCTCACTGCGTCAACAGAGCTCTGCTAGTCGTCTGATACAGCCTTTTTCTGGACACGTTTACCGAGATAACCGACACGGCCAGCACTAAGGCTCAGTATAAATCGTGAACCGGGAGCCTAATATCAAACATTAGGTGTATAGGATGAAGTCCGGCGGTAGAGTGTGAGCTGTGAGACCTGGGAACTGAGGAAACATTAGGTGACGGAATCAGCTGGGGTTGAGAGTCGAAGATACACTCAACAGTCTTCTCTCCTAAGACGTCACCCCAAACGTCATCATGGTGGACGCCAACACCTTCAGACACCCTACTGTCTTCCTAAAACTTGTGGAAATTGTGAGTATATATGTATGTGATTGGTTAAAAAAAAATATTGACCGAATCTCATTGTTTGTATACACTTACACTTTCGAAGTTGGCAAGAACATGATTTTGGTCCTACAGACTATCAATGTCTCGTGTACACCTAAAGACTCCAAAAACAGTTTCGTGTCTCTGTTAAACATTTTATTTGACCCTAAACACTAAAATTGTCACCTTAAATGTTGTTCTCCCCGTCTAACAAGATGCTGCTGATCATTGCCATGGCAACTTTCTTCAGTGTTATTGGCGGGTGGGGAATGTACGTGGCCAGCATCATCCTCGGCTGCTTCATTAACGCTCTCATCATCTTGGGCCTTTATCTCATGGGCTACACCCAAATTCAGCAGACACCTTTGGTACGTACCTGCTGCCGCGTGTCTTGGTGTGTGTGTGTGTGTGTGTGGTGAAGGTGTGTATAATATGGTCTCACATCCCACAGGAGTCGACTTTGTACCTGTACTATGGTGTGGGTATGTTCGTGTCGTCCATCCTACTGATGTCGACCCAATTCTCCACCCTGGTAGCGAGCGGAGTCTTCTGTCTTTTCCTCACACTGGTCTATGCCCTCGACTTCTACTTCTCCTTCATGGGGATGAGAGGCCGCCCTTTGTCCTTCCCCCTGGGTGAAGATCTCCCTAGGGATTCTGGTGCCCCGCCTAGCACCAGTAGCCCCCCTGCCATCTTAGATCCTTCAGCCCTCCCTCCACCGAGCTATCCTCAGGCAACAGGAACTGCAGTGGACACCGTGGACAGGGGTGTGAAAAACATCTCCGTGTTCGAGACTAACCCAAGCTACCCACCCACGATGGACTTCCAGCCGACCCAAACTATCTCAGAGCCTTGGAGGCACTCGCCAAGAACTTTGGATGGACCTCGTCCCTGAGTCCCTTGATGGTATGCACTTGTGGAGTAACAATATGTACAACGTCTTCACCAAAGGCTATTTGGTCTTCACTACACATTTATCTTACTACAGTACTGTATAAGAGACTCTTTTTCACTTTTACCATCAGCATAAGTCAGGTACTTTTCTTACCTACGTCAGCCATTTTGGTGAAAACCAAAATGGCTGACTTTAGGGGTTGTCTGATCTCATTAACCATTAACCACTACCACTCCTTTGGTCAATATGTTAACTATCTATCATACAAATGTCACCGTAACAAGAGATTATGGTAAATTTTATGGTGTTCTTAAAGTTAATATGGAGTGAATTCCGTAAGGTTCAAACTTAAGAGTGGCAGTCAAGTTAAGTTGTTTCTGTTACATTCTCAATAAGCAACGAATCTGAATCTTGATTATCATAACATTGATTTGGTTGTAAATGACTTATGTGGCAACATAATATTAAAGATATAAATTATAGTTAATTTGTCGTTAGATAATTAAATATTACACCGGACCCTGGGGTCTCAATACATTTTGGATTGACTGTACATGTGTCATTAATGATAACTTCATTAGAGTGTATCATGGACAACGACAATACAGTAGCCTACATCTCACTGCGGGTGTATCACAAGTGTATTGTTCCTAAACAATAATATATAGCTTTGTGTTTACATTTCCCTGATAAACTCATACATCCAAGTCACAGTGTGTACTCCACCTGCGCACAACTGTACTCTTCGAAACTGTATCATGTTGTAATGTACTGTAGGTGTTCGTATCCTGCTCTCTGAAAGAACGGTTTATATACACTTGCAATTTTGTGGCTTTACTGATAAAAAGGAACGTCCTATGTAATCTGTGTGTTTGTATGATTCACAGAACTTACAATAATGTTTCACAAACTCAACTGATAATCATTTGAGGTGGCGAGTACAGTTACTAGTCAGCCAACACGCGTACACTGATGGGACACTAGGTATTGATATTTTTTTTTGTAATACCTACCTTATATACCGGCTTTTATTGTACCACCAAAACCGTTTTATCAGAAATTATCATGTAGAGAGATAGAAATTACCATTGCAATTATATATTTGCCAACTAGACATACCTGTACAGTACAGTAATCCTGACAGCTCTGTTCCACCTTAATACAAACCACGTTGCAATGATTCCCTCCCTTATCAAATTTATGTTTTTAAATTCCGCTGTAAATTAGGAATATACTTATAATATAAATGTAAAAAAAATAATAAATATCGAAGAGATAGCCGTGGTAACATTCTGATATGTTCTTATTACCACCATGCTATGTGTACTATAACAGTTGATATTAAATGGTACATACTACTTCCTTGAGATAAATGTACGTACAGTATACTTGTATATCAGGTGCCTACAAGAGAGCTCAGGCTCTCAACTGGCACTGCCATGTTAATATTATGATTTTTAATCGACTCTGTATCTGTGTTCTTCTGGCTAAATAAACTGTTTCAATATCAATGTTTAAGGTTATACATTGTTTGACCTTTAAACTAAATATGAAACATGCAACGTTTACTCTGGCCTTAGTAATAAGCTATTGAGTAAATAATGGCAAACAAATGCTGTGGCGAGTGTGGTATCCAGTGATCTCGGGACAAAGAGATATTATCTGAAGTGGAGAGATAACGAAATTACACACTACCAGCCGATCACCGAGGATCAGAGAAGAGATTCTCTCTCTCGTAGTTCTCAGTCTTCCTGGTGTCTGCGAGACAAACATTGATTTTTTTTTCAGTAAACCCCTATGGGCGAGGCTGGACAGCTTCAACCACGAAGTTACATTTATCAGTTCTTGCACGTAATCCCCTCTGGTTGTTTCTTAGTTCCTCCACGTTGCTTTTCAGGCACTCAATCTGAAAAGTTATTCGGATCCTATGAAGATTAATTATCAGTTTATTTCAATAGAAGATTAAACACAATAAAGCTAATCAAATCTAGCATTACCTACTGTAACCCAAGGTACCATAGAAAACAAGGTGGCTCACGTATCAAAGAAAACAGAACCTCTAGGAGCTCGGGACGTCACTAGCGCCCATTTTTCAGGCCGAGTCACATATTACCAAGACTAAATTTTAGCTTCAGTAATTGTAATTTCCATTTAAGTTCTGCTTACAATGTTTTGATAGTGGTTATTTATGTGTGTGCACAATCCTTTCAGTCTGACCAGGAGAATAATAGTGGGTTGCATAAGTAGCTTTAATTACATTTTAATCTTAGTGATTTCTTTGTGGTTTTATTTTATATAATATTTAGATTTCACTTGTTTGTCGATTTTGCGATTTTGTTCCGATATTTTTTAATGCTTGTTTTGAGAATGCGTTTTCTAAAAAAATGCAATTTACACCTCCCTCCAACACTCTACTACAGTGCTCTTATCTATCGATACGACCATTTAAAGACGTGTGAATGAAGAAATTAAACTGACCCTCCTTCAAAAGAAGCTACATATTCAAAATTGTTTTGGGATGTTTAATTTAACACACATTAGGCTACATTGTATGATGTAGTTGAAGGAATATAGGCTTACCGTTTGAACACGGCAGTTGTAATGATGGTATTGGCCTATTCTTAATCCTTACAAGTCTTCCTGGTACTGGTAGTCCAGGCAGTTTATATTTAAAGTTTTCCACAATCGCGCTGGGCTGGCCTCAAAAAGCAAGCTGCATATTTGGGTATTTTCAGCAATTATAAAGTCTTTCCTCTTGCACAAGTGAATCCATTTTCTTCTCAGTTCTTTATCGTTCGGAAAACCATGGAAAGTTATATCACCCATGTTTTTAATTTGTGATAAACACCAAAAAACTGAGCAAGCGGTCAACATGCATGCCCAGTACTTGAGAACAGTGCGCATCAGAGACGTAACCGATCGCCCAAGCGGCTAACGAGCCGATCAGTGGCGAAGAGGATAAAGAGGTACTTAATCATCAGGTGAAATAAATGTTGTTTCCTAAACTTCATGTAATAACACTGGAAAGTAAATATCATGACCAAGCAACAAAGAACAGACGACTAAAGTGGTGTTTACTTGTGTTTTATACGGCCGGTCACTCCTGTGACGTCATCAGTGTTTACATGGTGTGGCAGGTGTGAGCAGTGTGTGTCGACTGTCTGAGTGTGTGAACAACAAGGGTTACTTCTAAGTCTTGTTTCGCCTCAAAATAAGGTGATTACGGGGGTCATACTCTATTATGCTGGCGCACCTAAACTATTTATATTAAATATTTGTTGTACATGAGTACTTCATTACTTCGAGAACAACTGATTCACCCTGGAATTGTAGTACACGTTTTGTTTTTCATGTTTTTTTCTTGTAATATTAAGTTTAACAGGGATATAGTTTAGTGGTGTTTGTTTTAATTCATCAGAGCGTCCAGAGACATCCTTACTTTAGTCTGACATCAAATGGTTTTCTTAAGAACATAAGAAGAACATAAGAAAATAAGGAGTCTGCAATAGGCCGGTTGGCCTGTGCATGGCAGCTCCTGTCGAGAGTTACTACCACTCTCTATCATCCATGAATCTATCTAGCCTCCTTTTGAAACTTTCCAGAGTTCCCGCACTTACTACAAAGTTGCTAAGTTTGTTCCACTCGTCCACCACCCTATTTGTGAACCAGTTTCTTCCTATCTCCCTCCTAAACCTAAACTTATCCAACTTGAATCCGTTTGCTCCGAGTCCTATCCTGCTCGGATATTATAAGAACTTTATCTATCCCTTTATTGATTCCTTTCACCCACTTAAATACTTCTATCATATCTCCCCGCACTCTTCGTCTTTCTAGGGAATGCAAGTTAAGTTTCTTTAACCTATCCTGATATGGAAGGTTCCTAAGTCCCGGAATCATTTTTGTCATTCTTCGCTGCACCGACTCGAGTGAATTTATATCCATTCTATAATAGGGGCACCAGAACTGAACCGCATAATCGAGGTGCGGCCTAACTAGCGCAAGATATAGTTGCAATAAGACCTCTGCACTCTTGTTACTTACACTTCTAGATATAAAACCCAATACTCTGTTTGCCTTATTTCTTGTAGAAATATACACAGTACAGTAAACAGTATAGACGATATTTGGTCGTTTACGTCTCGCCATAATATGGGCTTCACATCACCACAGAAATATTATACATCCACACTCGGTGTACTGTGATCAAGTCTGGTTCCCACATCTCCAGAAAAATAACATCCTGGAAAAAGTACAAAGGCACACTATTAACTGGGTCCCCTCACTTAAGCATCTCTCCAATGAAGAGAGATTCAAAAAACTTGATATTCCAAAGTTGACCAACAGAAGACTATGCTGAAACTTTATTGAAAACCTCAAAGGTTATGAACTATTTATAGAATGTTAATGCAGACCAATTTAAAGACTGTAAAAACCCAGATCCCATGTAAACCCTTGGAACAGCTTATCACAAGAGGTATTGGCTATAGGTACCGCAGCCCTTCACCAAAAAATCACACTGGTTATAGGTACGGCAGCCATATTTATGGACTGTGTTAGGTTATAAGATAGGTTTGGTTAGGTTAAGTGAGAAAGATCACAGCAAAGATTCAGTAGTAGCCATAATGGGAAATTAATAACAAAAATAGGTTTTTCTTAGATTTTTCCCTGGTAATTCAATAGAGTATGACCTCTATTTTCGTCACTGATGTATATTCATGGAGATACAACAATGGTGTTTTTTTACAAAGTGGCCAGGGCTTTGAAGATGAGGGAAACTGTGGCTAAGACATTAAAAAACACCAATCAAACTTTTGTGAACTTAGCCTAATCTTTCCTAACCTAAAATAATACCAAATTATAAATTTTTTTGCCTTATTTAACTGATGGAAGAGCATTAAGTGATTCTCCTCTTGTTTTTTATTTTCGGTGTTTTCATACAAAACCAATGTGCTGATCTAGCACTTTTAGAGGTTTTCAGTCTTTATTACAGTTTGGACACTTTACCGAAGTCTGCAATATATCATGCGCTCTGAAAATGTAAATTGTAACTTTGTTATTCATGAGCACGCTGAATGGTTTTCCATTCTGTCAAAGAATATCCGTCACAGGATTCCATAACATGAATGAATACGATAAATCTAGATTAAAATTTTGCATATGCATACCGCAATTAACGTTAACGTGTATTATCATTAATAAGGGGATACCTGTCCAAATTTAGTTGCCATACTTGTTGACTTTCATAACTGGCCTGCTCAGCTGTGGCACAAGAACTCAGGATTATTACATGATTAATCATCTTTCCTGAGAAGCATGCTAAGCCCATTATGAAAGAGATGCTGTCATCAGCTTGACAATGTATACCCCCTGTGCCCAGCATAATGCTGCTGGACATTGTGGATTTGGGGAGTTTACAGGGTTAGTTCCTTGTGCCTTTCTATAACAATATGGATAGCTTCCCTAGCTCTGTGTGTGTCACATTAGTACAGTAATTGGATTCTATAATGCCATCTCCACATATATGGCCGGCTTTAGATATGAGTGTTTAGGACACAATACAGTAGGTCATAAATGGAGACTTGGACCTAAAATCTCTCTTTTTGACAGAGGAACTCATTTACCCTCCTTCCTTCTAGGGTAGCTTTTAAGTAGGCTGGGAAAAGGGTTTTGAAGCTTGGAATCACAGCTAATAGCCGAGTCAAGTGACAGGTATGGTGCACACAGGTAGATGTGATGTCAACAATAACTGGTGATTGCCTTTCTAAACTCCATTTCAGGGTGTCATTTATAGTGGGAAGGTATGAATTATTTTCTAATTAGTAGCAGCTACTGATTTTTTAGGCATTACCTCACTTTTAATCAAGTATTATTTGTGGAATTATATTCAAGTTGCTTAATCCAGGCTTGTTCATAATTTAGCAAAATGTACCATTTAATACCTGATTTATTAGGGTAGATTGTTCTGTCAGATTTCATATACTAGAAAAGTTCACAAATAAAACAAACTATAGAAGTGCACCTCAGTAGTGATTTAGTTTTAACAAATATTTTGACTGAAAATTCATGATTTAATATTGTGGTACAGTATTTGTCACATTAAAGTTATGTTCTGCTTTCATGCTTCACCAGTGTGTGGATGTGAGGAAGGTACAGCTGCCCAGACTTGTGTAGCAACTCAAGATATATGCTTCAGATATGATGCTGTGGGTTTCACATGTCACAGAACATAAAGCAACATGAATTTTCGACAAAGGATGGCATGGCTGTGCCTTGCATTTTACTTGGCGTCCTCAGTTGCAGTTGTGTACTATTTTCTAGATATTGCTGATCAGTATGCTGTGTTTTCCTTAGAGCATTCCAAACTGCATC
Source organism: Homarus americanus (assembly GCF_018991925.1). Classification (NCBI taxonomy): domain Eukaryota; kingdom Metazoa; phylum Arthropoda; class Malacostraca; order Decapoda; family Nephropidae; genus Homarus; species Homarus americanus. Next base: position 318,143 of record NW_024745073.1, read on the forward strand.
ATTCAGCAGATTCTAGTGTACCAGCTTGGCAGTTCTGGCAGCACATTGGAGACATTCCATTCCCAGCTTTAGTTATTTTATTAGCTGTTCCTTATTTTCAAATTTTTGCTGCTCTTTTTTATTGCACTCTGCCAACAGCAAATAAAAATGTAAACAAGTGCCTTATACCAGTCATAGGATGGATATATTTATTTCAAAAAGTTATTTCTGTTTTCAAAAGTCGTGAAAGTGTCAAATTAGACAGCAGACAAGATAATCACATTGTTAGTTTGTCATGACTCCTCTTGAGTACTATGACTTGCACTTCCATTTTTAATTTTTAATGTTTATTAGGAATGTGAGAAGTAAATGTGGAGCACTGTGCAGTATTTACCCTGGTCCTGTGAGACTCACTTTACATAATCTATTGTTGTAAAACTTCACTGCATGTGTTTGTTACTTGTGTCTTGTTAAGGTTGATAATACAAGCATTTATGATCTGGTTCCCCAAGAGGCATATACAGTACTGTACTGATATTATATATGTGTCTTTCTTTGGCTACATCAGTCTTAAATCAAACTTCTTGGATACCATTATGTAAAACAAAATAATTTCACAAAACTACGCAATATAGATTTAGAATAGAAGAATGTTTTTATTGTGTGGTATAGTTTGTATTATTGAACCTTATATTAATTTGTAGGCTTAATATGATATTTTTTTTACTGTAGTCTTTTGGTGTCAAATCAGTCAGCATCTATTAAAATGGTACAGTAAGTCCTCGCTTAACGTCGTGGCTACGTTCTTGAAAAGTACAATGTTAATTGAAACAATGTTAACGGAATAAATTTTCCCCATAAGAAATAGATAAAATATGCTAGTTAGGTATCCCAGCCTCCCTTTACCCCATAAAATACTTTACATATACATCAAGTCAATGGAATTTTTTTTTAGAAAATATATATTATACATCCAAAAAGATAAATATTCTAAATTATTTTGTATTGTACTCATTGATGGGCAGAGGTGGAGTGAGAGGGTAGTGGAGAGGAAGGTGACGAGTCACTGAGACCCAGATGTTTAAAACCTCCACATTCGTAGCAAGGCTAATGGTCTTGCGTTGCTTCTTCACATTACTAGCATAATTAACACTTGATGGGCGCTTGGAAGCCATTTTGAATGGTTACACTACAGTATTTAGAGCAAAAACACTAAAGCATGCACGTACGCTGTGGAAGCCGAACAAAGACTGGGGACACTGTGACGCCCCGCGAGAGAGCGTAGCGCACCAAGATGAGAGAGGGTGATGCGCCATACAAAGTAGTCTGTGTTGGGTGACGACGTTATAACGAATCAGTCGTGACGTTGTCGGAATCATGGGTATCTAAAGAGTAGCGACGTTATAACGAAACAACTTTGTCGGGGACAACGTTAAACGAGGACTTACTGTACCGTAATTGTAATTCACTTTGATGTTATGGTGTCTGAACTAGGAGTCAACTTTAACATACAGGAAAAATATGTAGTAATGTAGGTTATTGTGAGAGGAATTATAATTTTCAATGCCAATGTTGAAGGGTATGGGCCTAGAAGTTGCCAAAAGTAGATTTTTTTTCATAAGAATGGTACAAAGATTTTAACGGTGATAGCAGGGAACATAACGAGCTTGGTATTGTAGGTACAGTACAGGTATTGGCAATCGTTGAAACTTTGCCATTACCATTTGAAACATGTAAACAGAGATTTAACTCAAGATTAAATACACAATGGAAAGTACAGTATATTATTCAAATATGAGAAACACTTCATTTGTGAAAGTTAGGAAGAAAGGATAAGGCATTACCAGTTGGAGATAGAGTACTGTATACAGTACATGAGCCATAATGAACTACTGTACTGTTGGATCATTAGTGGTGGTTTTTTGTTGTGTTTTTGCACTTAACTTGATTTGAATGCTTCTCACATATGTAAGCCATTACTCACTCTTCATATACAGTATATGAACAACAACAAAAAATAACTTAAATGTAATTAAACAGAAGCTCCTTGTTGTCCATATGACTACCTCAAGGTTTGAAGACATGGTGGATGTGGAGGTTATCAGGAATGTAACCTGTGATAAGAATGTAATTAATGGTAATACTCTGATACATGGATGATCTACGCTCCACCTTGAGTACCTCACTCTCATCAAGTGAGGATGGCTTTAATATAAACTTTAAATTGCATAATACTCTACATGCGACAGTTGCATTTTCAGCCAGGCTGCAGAAATGTTTAGATGTGTACAGTATATACAATATACACTGGACTGTTTCCCAGTATTCATATGAGTATGTAGCTTTGTTGTTTCACACTTAAAGTGAGAAACATTTTAGAACATTAAAATTCATATAAAGGGGGGTAGTTTACATTATTTTACTGCTTAAATCATTTTTCACCCTCCATTTCTGTTGGACATTGGGTGTTTATGTTATATAAAAATAGGCATCTAGAATAGAAGTGACGAACACACCAAGACCCGTTTTGAGGTAATCACAGTTAAAGTTTTTTATACCTGTTTCCACACTGAATTTATGGCAGGAAGGAAAGTCCATTTGAAGCCCAAGAAAAACGTTTGATGAAAAAATTAAAATTAGGGGGTGGCAAGTTCGTCACTCTTACTCTAGACACCTCATCAATAATTTTTATGATAAGTGCAGGTGTCTCTTTTAAGACAATATGGCATATTCCTTTTCATCAGCATGGCTCAACCCACTAAGAATGCTGCTGTGTTTGGTAATGAGTTTTAGGAAATAATTTTTCATTGCTCAATTAGCTATTACCATGATTAATACTGTACCATTGTCTCAGTAAAAGCCATGGATACATGAGGGTGTGTTTCACCCGTAATTAATACTGCTGCATTTTATGAATGATCATCATTAAAGTCTGTTGGTTATCTACTGTGTATCGATGCTATACTGTATGGGTTTTACGATGTTTAGAATTAAATACTATTCAGTACAAGCAAACATGTATGACATCTTGCTTCATGTTAACAAAAAAAAAAATTGCTGTGTATGACCATTGAAGTAAGAGTTAGATGGTTGTTTGTTTAAAGATTACTTTAAATTGGAAGTATAAAACAATTTTATTTTTTATAGTACAATATTCCTTATCAAAGTTAGTTTTTCGTGTTCATGTACAAATTGAATGAAGTGATGTAATTTTATAGTGAACTTTTGATGCAAATCAACTCTTACTTCTAAAATGCAATCTAGTCATGGTTTATCAAACATACTGTACTGATATTTTCTTTAGCAATATCTGGTTGTTCTTATAAAAGGTGTACTGGTAAGAAATGCCATTTTCTATACTCTGGACATTCATTGGGTTATTGGTAAGATTGACTGTTCATCTTGTATCAAAGGTGTATCTTGGCTTTAGAAGGTACCGGTATGTTGCACCCAATTTGCAGCAAAATACTAAAATACTTTAAACAACACAAATTGTTTTTTGCAATGTGTGTGAGTAATTTCTTCATACTGAAGTTTAATGTCACTCATGCCTTGAAGGACAACTCCAAAGGACTAGCACCTATTAAATTACACCTAAAGGCTTGAAGCCAGATAATATATTTACTTGCCAAAAAATCATAAAACACAATTATTTTTTTTGTATTTATTAAATGAGCTCAGGCTGCAGGAAACATCACAGACCATTTGGTGAGCTAGCCATTTTTCCCATTGAATTTTTTTTGTTCTAGATAGCAATTATTGTGTTGAAAATTTACCCCGATTCCATGAGGTTGAATTTACTGGCCGTATGCCGTATTTAGTGGTCATAATTTACAAATTCTGTATGGCTGAATTTCTGCAACCTGAGTTTCCATAACGTGGGAGGTTACCTCTATATAAATTTGCCAAAAATAATGTATCAATTTTTTTTATAATTTTATGGAAAATACTTACAATATCACAAAAAAGGGGGTCCTGGAGTTGACCTTTAAGTTCACGATCATAATTATGTAACATTTAAGAATATTAAATTACATGTTAGGAAAGTAACCATTTCATCTCGTTATCAAAATATGTTTACATTTTGAAATATTTTAGTGCATACAGAGGCTTTACAGCAAGTGAAAAATTAACCTTTAATTTGGCTGGTTCTTCCGATTGATGAGCTCCATGAATTATATTTTCATCGTCATCAGTTAATTTGTATTATGTATGTCCGTCCACAGGTAATGCTGATAATAATTTTGGTTTGCAGTTGTAGACTAAATACAGCCTAATGCATTTGATATGATATCGGTTGGATTTCTCTCAGTGATATATTTTATTAAAGTGTGAATAATAAATATACTATATACTGTTATTTACAAGGCCTTTGCATATTTATAGATGTCATAATGGTGTGGTATAATTTTTATTGCGAGTTCCATATAAGATCCATCTGAAATTCTCAGATTCTTAGTAACTGACTCCAACATCTTTATGTTGTTTACTATAATCTGTGAGATGACAACCCCCAGGTGAAAAGTGCTATTTTAATGCAGGTTATTGACTTGACAAGTGGTCAGCTCAATATGCATTACAGCAAAAAAAAAAAAAAAAAGGTTCTGGTTTAAGGACTGAACATTTCTCTCTTGGGCTGAGGTTTGAAGCACTACCAATTAATGTTTTAGTAAGTGAATTTTGTGGGAGATTTCTTAATGTCATGACGTGAGAACGAGCATGGGTACGTGTGATACAGGCGCAAAGAATAAACTTGTCACAAATACAGGTATTCTCACTATACAAATGGGTTAGGTTAGGTTCCTGAAAGACCATTCGGTAAGTGCATTTTCATGTAGTGAATAAAAGAACATATGGGAAAAATAACGGTAGTGTCTCAAGGTTGTTTATGTAATTATAGACTTTGACAAAAGCAGCTGCCCAGTAAACTGACAGTATCTTATATAACTGCCTTATTGACACAAATCATGAGGGTTTCGTGTGAATTTTTGGATTACCATTGCTTAATAACTTCCTATACCCTATATATTGTACAACACACATCATCTATAATATTTTCTCAAGGTATTTATCCACTTCATTGTGACCAATTCAGTATTGCACTCGTCTTTTAACTAATACAGTACAGACCTGTGATAAACTTTTTGGTTTGGGTTGTGTTCGGTGAATGTGAACTATCTGGCAATAGGAGTTATTATTATTCTGAAACAAAATTCAACAAGAGTCTCTGGATACTGATAAAAGTTGGATGGTTATTGTATTAGTAAAAATTTCAAGAAAATAAAATAGAATGAAAAGGTGAATGAAATACATCCTTTCACTCATAAATTATATGTATATACATAATTGGAAATAATATCTACATACATTTTCAACTTATTTCAGAATTTTAATACTTTACCTGTTACATTTTAAGTACGTACTATCAGCTACAGATACCAACAGGAACTAGATCTGTGGTGTTTGATGTCTCACTTGGGGTGTTTTCAGTATCCAGTTTGTTTTTCTTACTATAGTGCTTCTTACTTATAATCATTAGCATCATAACTGCTGGCAGATGGATAAGTGTGAACAAAAACAGTTTTCTTGAGCTCTTGCTGTCAGCATCTTCGTAGAATCTCCAAGCTGTAAACAAAAAAAGTTTCTATCACATTACAATTTAAGGTACAATTTGCTAAGTTTGGAATAAAGTTAAGGCTTGTTATCAACATAAATAGTTTTTTCCATAAAATATCCAACTGCAAAAATCTTTCCACAACTGTACTCCAAACAGCCAGTCTTAGGTTTATGGGCTGATTTGTGTTACAGGACCAAATCCTTTCATCCTTGCAAAAATATAATTCAGGTGAAGATTAACTATATGTGGGGAAGCTGTGACACACATGAGAGCACCATCATCAGTCACACACTACATAACACTTCCTGGATAGCCAGCATCACCTGTCTGCAGCATGTCCTGCCACACACATAATTTGATACCTTGCACTGCTCATTCACAAACATATATTTACTATTTTGGGGATGGGTTGAGAATGCATATAAATTATTTTTAAAAATAGTATGATATAAACAACAAATATTTTTACCAAGGTAAGAAAGATAGCCATTTAGTGGCAGTGAGTCAACTGCAAATGTCCATGTTGTAACATCAATCATGGGTGCAAGAGTGCAAATTCCAATCATGGCTATGCTGTATCGTAGAGCAACCCTTCTGCATAAACCTGAAAGTATAAATCCATTAAGTATTCATAAAGGTCTTAGTTATGCACAACTAAGTAAAGGAATGGAAACAAAATGATCTCAAGATTTTAATAAGATTCATCACAAAAACTCTTGAGTTTAATAAAAACCAAGAACATGAATAAATGCATTAATCTAATTTATGGCTTGCCATGATTTTTTATTTAATAAATTTAATGTGAAGATAAAAAAATGAGAGGGAATATGATTATCAGAGACTGGAGAGAGTCTAACTACTTAAGTACATCCAGAATAACACATAAATGCCGAAATGTGACAGTGAAAAAACCACTGGTTTAATTTTTTTTTTAACAAAAATTTTTTTTCTGCAAAACCAATGGAACCAAGCCATTCAAAATACTGTATATTATTACATCCAGTTTCCCTTCTTAAGTCGTATAACTGTCACTTTCCCTTATTTATTTACAATAGGATACTCTTTATCCATCTGTACCTATTGTATGTACTCAACAAATTACAGTATCTTCAAATACCTAATATCTGTGCTGTAGTTATGGCATTAACATTGCTAAAATACACCTATTGTATGAGTTCATTCAGTCACATGAATAAACAAAAGTAATTTCCCACTTAGGTGGAAACATGATGCAATCCTTGGAAGTTCGTTACTATGCCTGGCATGGACAGATTTCTCGGAATGCTTAAAAAATAAAAATAAATAAATAAAACCTGGCTATTGGAGAGTTCCAGGGATTGAATATTGGGGTTTTCTGAATAACAAATAATTAAAAAACAATCTTTAAAAATTTCCTTTCATAATATTCATACCTGGATTAGTTACCGACATCATGCGGTACCCAGCCCGTGAGTAATCAGACCGGAGGTTCCAGGAGAGGGCATTGAAGTGTGGAAACTGCCATGCAAACAAGATACTTGCCATAATCCAACCACCTGCCTCTAGACCTCCAGTGCAACTCGCCCACCCAATAAGAGGTGGAATTGCACCCACTGTAATAGACACACAAACACTCAATATTAGGAAACTTATTAGATTTTGTCCATTTTCATAATCTCAAACATTTCCATGACACTATTAAAATGAAATCTAAGTACTGTAGCTACTAATAATCTTTCTCAATCTGTAACACCTAACAAAGCAAGGTACTGTATATACAGTACTGTATTCTGTAACACCTAATTTAGCAAGGTATGTATCATGAAGAAGTACAGTACAATACAGTACTCCTGAAACTGAGACCACCTTCTAAAGCACCAAGATCACATTATTAAGCTAGCTATTGAAGACATACGCACATGAAGCCAAGGAGGTAAAACATCCTATTGCTGGATATTATGAATGTATGAACCAACATAATGGAATACTAGGTGCTTACTGCAGGTCTCCAAATGTGCTACCCTTCAAGATGTGACTGGACAAACATTTGGCAGATCAAGATGTCATGAACAATTGCAAGGCCCAGACTACAAGAAGTAGCACCCTGTACCAATATCCTAACCAATCTGGTGTAAATTACTGACATGTAAATGGAAAAAAAATCTGGACACAGACCTGATAAGTTGGTCCAAATTAAAGGCAGCTGCATTCATCAACGAGTCAATACTCACCTACTGATCCCACCCACGTGTTGATAATGCTCATCCTCTTCAGGGGTGTATAAACACTTGTGTAGAGGAGTAGGTTCAAAGCACCAAGGCTGGCAGCCAATCCATTTGCTCCAAAGTACAACATAGCCATGCCTGCTGTACCACAAGTAGCAGCAAAACAAATGCCATGCAATGGAGTCACCAAACCTAAAACAAGTATAATAACAATAATGATAATAATAACTGACAGACCATAACAAAGAAATACTAATGTAAGAACAAGGACTAAACTATGCTATACCCATCCACCTTCACAGCATTTATTTCAAGAATGAGATAATATCAACATCCCATAATAGAAAATAAAGTTAGGGTAAGGAAAGAAAAATATGGTTCATTAATTTTTCCATTTTCAATGTTGGGAGCTCTGAGTCCTGGTCCACTATGGTGTAGGGGGCTGTTAATTAAGGAGGGACATGGACTCTCTCATTTACTACCATTTGTTTATTTTAGCTAATTTACCAGATGTGTTCTACTATGATGTTCTCTCCTCTACGATCAACCCCAAAGATTATCATACACAGAGGATATGTGGATTCCATTTTTTTTCTCACTGAAAATCACTAAATATAAAATATGGGTAAGAGAACATATTAATCAAAATACTTTATACCCAATAGAACCTAGAACACTCCAAATGACTTACCTCTAACCAAAACTCTGTTCTTGGTACGGTCCATCTGAGAGTCAAATGGAACCTCAAAGAACTGATTAATAGCATTGGCAGCACTAGATGTAAGTCCAGTACCCAGAGTACAGAGCATTAGTGTGGTGGGATCAAAGGGACCTGGAGCCATGGCATATCCAGCTACTGCAGTTATCACCACTAAACCTACAGAGAAGAATGTCACGAGTCAAGTATATCTCTCTCTCCCACAAGTAAAAATTAATGATCTATGTATATTCACTAAAATACAGTTTGTGTGTTAGCTATCATTCTTAAATAGTCATCACCATTAAGAAGCCACAACATATAATAAATTGTCATAAAATAATATTTTTAATATACTAAATAAGGCATAGGGTTACTAGCAATGCCCATACAGTACTTAACTAGAATTGGGTGAAATTAACTCAGAAACCTAATTTCATTCTGAGTTTATGATCTTAAAATTAGAACATCAAAATATAATGTGAGTGGTTGGCAATCAAAACTCATGGTATGGTATTAAAGTATATAATAGCACTGTAAAGTATTATATCCTACGAATTTTGAAGTTAATCAATGAATCAAATAGAAATATAGTATGAAGCCTTGGTTCTTCATGACTTTAACCAAAACCACTAAAAACTGTCAAGATTTTATATGATGACACCACATCTGGGAAAATAAAGGCACAGTACTGTACAGTACTATGAATGATCAGTTCAAATCGTACAGCACAGTAATTATATGTACAGTACTGTATATCAAATGCTTGCATTGATAATTTTGATGTGCACCTACCAGTTAGTCTACTCTTGGACAGTCCAGCATAATAAGAACCTAATTTCTTCAAATCAATTCGCTGTGGTTTCCAGTCCAGTGCTCCTGGAGGAAGGGCTCCCACTAACTGTGTTTTCTCTCGTATGCTGTCTTTTGTTTCTTCTATGTACTCCACATCCTCATATGGCTGGAGAAGGTAACTAGATCAGTCAACCAAATTCAGAATAGATATAAATAGCAAATAGGATTTATGGGAAAAGTACAAGATTTTATGAAGATTCATGGATGATAGAGAGTGGTGGTAACTCTCGACAGGAGCTGCCATGCACAGGCCAACCGGCCTATTGCAGACTCCTTATTTTCTTATGTTCTTAAGTATAATTATTCTAATATTTTTAGCTATTTTCCCATTTATGGTTCTCTCTTTATTTTCTGAAGCCTACAATTAAAATATAATAAAAGATGTTTAGGTTACATTATCACGGTAAGTCATTACAATTTCCCATATTTTTTAATTTTCTTTATTACCGTATCACAGGCACAGATTGTAGTCCTAAAGTTCTTTATGCTAATATAAATTATCTCCAATAAGTTTGAGTTATATTTTCAGACCAAAATCAGACTTACCGGTAGTCATTATCATTTCCCACATTGCATTTATAATTACATGCAATACCGGTATTAGTCCTATAAATATTTGTGCCAATAAATTATCTCAGCAAGTTGAGGTTGTTCAAGTTTTTCAGTACTTAATTTTCTTATGTACAGGTTGACAATCCCTTATCCGAAATCCTTGGGACCAGAGGCATTTCGGATTTCGGAATTTTTCGGTTTTCAGAATGGTTAGGGTTTTTTTTTTATTAGCCCATCCGGGCACAAGTCACTGACCCACATTGGGGCCTGGGGGGCAAAAATATAATAATAATTATAATAATTATAATAATAATAATAATAATATAGGTAATAATAATAATTCATGGGTCTAGGTCGTGTTTCTCACTTTTTATCTTTTTTCATTCTTGTATTTCTTTATTATTATTATTATTATTATTATTATTATTATTAGTATTATTATTATTTTATTAATACAGTATTATTGTTATCATTATTATTTTATTTTGGTGTACTTTTTTAATTAAAATTTGTATTTACTATGAATAATTATTATTATTATAATTATTATTATTATTATAATAATTAGTATTACTATTACATTTTCGCCCCCCAAGCCCTGATGTGGGTCAGTGATCTATGCCTGGGTGGGCTAATCCCTGAAAAAAAAAAAAAAAAAAAAAAAAAAAAAAAAAAAATTGCTACACCAAAAAACTTTCGGTTTTCAGAGCTTTTCGGTTTTCGGAATTTCGGATAAAAGGTTGTCAACCTGTACTTGTAAACTTTACAGCAGTCACTAATAATACTGTACCCTGTACACAACCTCTTACACACACCATCAACATTTCAGTAATTGTTAACCACTTATGTATGGAACCACCTCTGTGCTAAATAAAATTGTCTGGCATTAGCCAAATAAAATATCAAAAGTGGTGTCCCCAGAGAGAAGGGGTTAAATTAAGAGTGCCTCTAGTCCGCTATCCTTTAAATTAAACAAAAACATAATTACCTGTATATTTTTGGCACTTTCAACTGATGTTCGAGAATCTTTTAATAACTGATCCACCTGGAGGTGAATTTCCTGTGCTCCATGTTCACCAGAGGAAGAACCCATCTGTGTAGCGCCATTTCTGACATCCACAACTGCACCAGCCTGGGCATGATGGAGCAGTGGTGCTTCCTTACTTATTAGGAATTTAAGTTTTGATGATTTTTCTATAAGCAGGATCTGGGAAAAAAATATCTACAATTAAGATGTGTAAAGGATAATGTCAAATCATCTACCACTTGTTCATGTTATTTTCTTGTCAATAATACTGTGTACAGTACAGTGCAGTACAGTCAAAATGTACTGTATTCTCTTTAAGAATTATCCAATCCTTTATGTAATTAAATACCCAGATTACTAACCTTTACATTTTTATCAAACTTATCACCATTGGCTCTTGTAAATGGCACCTCCCTGGTTACTTCAAATACATTATCTCCATTATCATCTCCTCCATCCTGTGAGTGGCTTCCACTGAGAAGCACTGTTGAAGATTTGCATCTATTGTGTAAACTTCTGAGGTATGAATACCTTAAACCTTGAGTACGTGGTCTGGATAAAATATGCACAGGTCCTTTAACAAAATATATTTTGGCTATCTCACTTGCCAGCCCCAGGGTGTTCAACCCTCGTGCACAAGCTATGCTACACATACTTCTGTGCCATGTTCAGTGTAACCTGTAAAGAAACAAATAAATGCATCAGTAAAACAAATGTATGTCAAATTATATAAATTAATTCCTGCAACATATCAATAACTAGACTCCATTAAACATCTAAGATATGCCGAAAGGCTAACAACAGATAGTCTACAGTACTGTACTGTAAATTTGCAATCTCTGTGTACCATAAACCTAGTTTTATTGGCCTTGGATGTAACTAATGTACTGTACTTTTCATATGTTCTTCATTTACTCAGCACCCTCTTGGAAATAAGCACCTGACAGTTTTGTTGGCTCTTCTTGGTCAAGTTGCTTAACTGTTTACCAATGAACTGTATAACTGCATTTTTTGTAAACTTGCTTATTCAATACTAAACCTGTACATATGACAATTTCATTGAATTAATATTATTACTGTATTATTAATACATTATTTTTTTTACAAATACAGCCTAACTTTTTTGTTCTAATGGACACTAATTCGACATCAAATTAAAGAATTAAAAAATTTTCTCCGTAATAGTTAAGTCTTTAGTTAACTACAGTTGAGTGTTTAAGAATATGCATCAACTCTAGGAACAATAGAGTGGCAAAGACATCAAATTTACAGGACTGTATTCGAGTTTGCTTCCAGGGATTTACTGTACTAGTTTCACGATTAATGGACAATTGTCCAGTGTTACAATATTACTGCCCTTACATAAAAGTGAAATTTGTTTTTAAAAATCCGTTCACTGTATCCAAGTGTCAAACTATGAAATTAAAGATGTCATTTCCAGTGCACTTTGTTCCAGTTTTGTTCACTACTCTGGAACAAGAGTCTGAGTTACCAGCAATTTTTTTCTTACATCAAGATTACCGCAACCCAAGTGGAGGAATTACAATTTCCGTAATATAATGTTCGCATTTTTTTCATACTGAACAAGCTGGTCTAGAGAATTACCGAGCTGTCATGTGCAGAGTTGTGGAAATGTGATCCTACACCCCTGTGGTGACCCCTGTATGACCTATAGCAAGCCTGTCCACCAATCACACGACCAATACCCAATCATTCAGTGATACTACTATTGTTACGGTGCCGTTTGGAGACACGGGTTACCACAGGGGTGCAGGAACACATTTCCGCAACTGTATATACTTAATCAATGTGAACTTCCACGACAATTTTACTGAAAGAATATACAGATCTAGATCCACTGCCGGACTTACGGTACATTCTATGCATTAAAATAGGTGTTCGAATTAGACCTGAAGCAAACAAACGACTATTAAAGGTTATTTAAACTCCAAATTAGATGTTAACAAGAAGGCTGCTGCAGTACTCACCTCCTCCCTCACCGTGTTTACATCTTCAATCAGGGTGTTCAAATGAGAAGCTAATAGATTTTTTTCAAGTAGCTGAAAAATATTATTATAGTCTATGTAATTATATATACAGTATATAATATTTTTCATTTTGGAATACTATAAGTAAAATTGATTTGATAAAATTTGTATACGAAAGTTTTTTGCTTGAGTTTTATCTAAACAAATACGAGCAGTTGTTCATAGATGAAGATAATTCCCTGAATATTTATATAAATTAATATATTTATTGAAATAAAATAATATAAATATATTTAAACCAAAGCAGTCAGCACGTTTACAAATAAGTTTATTAATGGCAAATAGTTTCACAAACATTTCATCCATTCCAAATCATTATTGATATTTTAATCCTTTTATTTCGTGTGAACATAAAACATATATTTTGGGGTAATATATACAGAAGTACCATCACAGTCTTTAAACTTTCTCCCCCATAAATCAAGAACCTTGTCACCACAAGTGAACAACAAAGTGAATCGTCTCTAATTCATAGAAATTTTTCATATTCAAATGAAAATTTTTATATTCATGTGAGATTTATTGAATATATTGACTTACTACTAATGGTAAAAATTAAAATTAATATCTGAAGGCAGCACAGAGAGGCAGTTGGGTCTGTTGGTCTCTCGTGCTCTTGTTAATAACCGACCAAACTCACTGCATCATGTCGGACGCTGAGGACGACTTTATGTGTGATGATGAGGAAGAATATGACTTGGTGAGTGAGATATATCGGTGATGTGAGTGAATTATACTGTTTCAGAGGGTCTTTGTGTATTGTAGTAGTGATACTGAATAACTATTCGGTGGACAGAGAGGAAAGATGTGGCAAAGATACAAGTGTTACCTTAGTGATGGCTATTGTCATGGTTTCATATATCATTAGCTGCTAGCCGGTATGTTACAGGTACTCCATAATGTTAGTCTTCAATGAATTCTCTTCCAGTGGGTGTAGATGTAGCTAGGAGAGGCTATGGGTTCATGGCCCGGGACACATTGTTAAAATTAGAAGTCAAAATACAGGCTACCACTTGTGTCTGGATAAACCTGCCTTAAAGGTTTCCAGTAATGTGAACTTTTAAGTGACTGGTTCTTTTCTGAATTCATTAATATGTTTAATTTTAGATAGAATAAATAGCAGAGTTCTGGTATAATAATTTGTGTGATCTATTCATGCTAACTTCAGACATACAGTTGTACAGTAATTTAGGCCAGTGATGATTATGGTCTTGATCACCAAAGTGTGCACCAGTACTGTATTCAGGGCCTCTGGCTTATAGTACTGGAGTCACTTTTGTAGACACGCTTATGGCTTTACCACCATCAGAAATGACATCATAGAATAAACAAATATTCATCAAAGGAAGAAATTAATTTTTTCTTAATGTCACCTTTCACCAGGAGTACTCGGAGGACAGCAATAGTGAACCGGACGTAGATCTAGAGAACCAATACTACAACAGCAAAGCTCTTAAAGAAGATGATCCAAGAGCCGCTCTTACCTCCTTCCAGCGTGTCTTGGACCTGGAAGCCGGGGATAAAGGAGAATGGGGCTTCAAGGCGCTTAAACAAATGATAAAGATCAATTTTAGATTGGTATGGCGTATAGTTACTTTAGTATATTGATTAATGATGTGATTATGGTCTGATGTGTGTGTGTGTATACCTTATATATATATACTGAACCAGTATTTATATATTTCAGGGCAACTATGAGGAAATGATGACTCGCTATAAACACTTGCTGACGTACATTAAATCGGCTGTCACACGAAATTACAGTGAAAAGTCCATCAACTCCATCCTGGATTACATATCTACATCCAAGAATGTTAGTGACTGCATTTAATTTGTTGAAGTTTAAGCAAGTTCATCCTTGCTACCAAATAGCCATCTTAATTTTGCCTGAACTTATTTCCCAAAAGGAAGAAATTCTGCACTTCTCAAGAATGGCAGAAGTATTACTCTGGCTCTCTTCTTATTTTCTCTATCTTTCCTATTTTGACAGTATGTAACTTCAAACATGGTTAAGTATATTACTGGTATGTGTTTGAGAGACATTTGGATACACTGTACTGTACTGTATGTACCTTGAGGGGATTGATATTAAGAAATTCGTGGTTTAGAATGATTGGAACTCATAAGTGTATTGTACTGTAATTTGTTTCATGATATAGAGTAATACAGTAAATACATATGGTACTCGTGTTGTCCTTAAAGCAGTACCAGACAGACTGAATGGCTTTACTTTCAATATACAATACTCAGAATTTTTACACTGCTCATAAATCATATCAAATTGTTTTATGGCGGGTTCAAAGTAATTAATGTATTTTATTTAATTTTTTTTTACCATTAATTATAAGCTCTATTTACCAATTGTTTTTCATTAAATTTTAGATGGAATTACTTCAAGACTTCTATGAGACTACACTAGAAGCCTTAAAAGATGCGAAAAATGACCGACTGTGGTTTAAAACAAATACTAAATTGGGTAAACTGTATTTTGACCGAGAAGATTACACAAGACTCTCGAAGATATTGAAACAGCTCCACCAGTCGTGTCAAGTAAGTCCTGAAGTACGTTATGTTGTGAGTCTCAGATGTTTTTTCCTCGTTATTAAAGGGGGTTTTAAGAAATAATTTTATTCTAGTGATATGTAATATATTCACTAGGGATCATGAAAATAAAAGAATAGAATTTGTTATTGAAGTAACAATCATTGAAATAGGGGTGAAGAATGTATACTATATTGTAATGCAATATGTTATTAAGTTTTTACAAGTTTCTCCTGTAAACAGACGGATGAAGGTGAGGATGACTTAAAGAAAGGGACTCAACTTTTGGAGATATATGCCCTAGAGATCCAGATGTATACTGCCCAAAAGAACAACAAAAAGCTGAAGGTTGGTGAATTGTATAAAATGAACCACTGTTTGAAGGGCACTTAAATTACAGGAACTCTTGGGTGAAAATGAAATATCAGTCAGTACTGTATTGTTAGTATTTATTAAAGGGTCCATGCACACTACAGCATTAAGTGTTGTGAAATGTATATCTGTAATAGTAGGTATCTCATAGAAGGCAGCCAGTTGAGTTGAGTTGTTAGGGTTAAATTGGTAAGAGTTTGCAAAAGTGAGTGGGTGTGTGATAGTGTTATGTTTTCAGTCTATTGTACACCATAATGCAGGACGGGGGAGAACCAAGAACAACTGCACCCACACTTTCTTCCTCTATATATTTTCTTGAATTCTTTCTTACTACTGTAAAGTAATACTATGATTTCTTCTACAGTACAGTATTCTCTCTCTACAGTAAGTGGCCGCACATATGTTTTTTCTCAGTTACTTCACACAGCCTAGCCTTACCCATCACTCCCTTCCCACTGCAACTGTTCTTAGTAATTGTTTGTAAAGGAAATCTATTCTTTTCAGGCCTTGTACGAGCAGTCACTTCACATCAAATCAGCAATACCCCATCCCCTCATCATGGGTGTTATAAGAGGTATGGATCAGGTCATTCTTTCTGTTTATATACTAACAATTAACTTCCCATTATTTTTTTCTTTATTTTATCAATGACTCCTTCCTCTTCAGGTGGGTGACCATGACAGAAGAGCCTCCAGGTTGTCCTGCTGTATCTATACATCCTTGTTCAGTTTGATTATAAGATACTTTGTGTTCACATCTCAGATAGGCAGAGAGAATTTCCAGGTCACTTCCCACAATGCTGCAGACAACAAATAGGGAAGTTTATGTTGTTTTACTAAAGAAAAATCATAACCACAATGGAAGAAGAATATATTTGCTAACTTTCAAGAGATGGAAACAAACTTCTAAGTGTTTAAAAGGCAGAAACAATACTGTACTGTACAGTACAGTACATAATAATAACTGGCTACTTTTGTTTTTAATTACTTCAATATTATGTATTAATGCTAAATGAGAACTTAGATATACTTTAACAAGAATTTCACATTTTCAATAAAACTGACTTTTCTTTCAGAATGTGGAGGGAAAATGCATCTTCGGGAAGGTGAATTTGAGAAGGCCCATACAGATTTTTTTGAAGCTTTTAAAAATTATGATGAATCAGGCAGCCCAAGAAGGACAACTTGCCTAAAGTATCTTGTTCTAGCAAATATGTAAGTTGAAAGTTATTAATTCAGAGTTTGAAGAAAATTTTTCATGAATCCTAAATAATTATTTGGAATCTTGAATTTTACTGTATTATCTAAACAAACACAATACTTTCAGGTTAATGAAATCTGGCATCAACCCATTTGATTCCCAAGAAGCAAAACCCTACAAGAATGACCCAGAAATTTTAGCAATGACCAACTTGGTGGCTGCCTACCAGAATGATGATATTAATGAATTTGAAACTATTCTAAAACAAAATCGATCAAATATAATGGATGATCCATTTATCCGAGAACACATTGAAGGTCAGTAAATCAGTCACTTACTTTTATGTTCAGATATAAACTATGATTTTTTGTAAATATGATGAGACTAGAAATTATTTTGTACTGTGATAAGGTGGCAAGAACATTATTTTAAAATATTGAACAAGTGTGAACTGATTAACTATAATGAACAATTTCTATTTCCATTCAATTTCTTGCTTGTTGGAAGGTGTCATATTGTTTTAATTTTTCTCAGCTTCTGTTTACTATGAGAATAAAAGTAGATCTGTGAAGCCAAAGCAGATTGACTTTTTATATGTATGAGTTCCAGAATAATGAAGTTCCCACCTCTTACTGTACTAATATCCATATATACTTGCACATCATTATAAAGATTCTAGATGTTATGTTATCTATCATCCTCTCCTATTTCAGATCTACTAAGAAACATTCGCACGCAGGTTCTTATAAAGTTGATCAAGCCTTACACACGAATCCATATCCCTTTCATCTCAAATGAACTCAATATTGATGCCACAGATGTTGAAGCTTTGCTAGTGCAGTGTATTCTGGACAAGTAAGTGTCAGTTATCTCTTTATTGTATTTTAACTTGTAAGAGGATCCACACGACAGGACAGGACAGTAACTCAAATATTTCTCTGTGTATAAAGAATTTCTTAGATTTAACTCTAATCCTTTAGAGGGCAGGGGCTTCTCTCAGCAGAATAAAATAGTCTGGCATTAGCTGGAATAAAACTTGAAGGTGTATCACCGCCCTTTAAAAGGTTAAGTGCACCCACACAGTTATGTATAAGCTTCTTACATGAAATTATTCAATTTCATGTTCTCATATCATTATTCCCCATGTCTGGGATATTATTTGTTATTATTAGATTCTTTGGTTCTGACTTAGTATTATCTTCAGTTTTCTTCTATACTCAGTATACAGTGAGTTCTGCTATAACGCGTGTTTTGATAACGCGAATTTGCTCTAACGCGATTTATGAATTCGGAACAATATTTGTATAACGCGAACGCTTGTTTGCTATAACGCGATTTTTGCTGACTATTTCTCCAATTTTGTGGTATTAACTGTGAATATGGTAAAGAAGAATATCTCCAAAAAGCGTTCTGATGATAGAATTTCCGGTGATTATCGTAAAAGAAAGGATATAACACTTGAAGAGAAGCTCGATGTTATCAACCTCAAAATCACCCTTCTCCCCCATCAAGTTACATTCATATTTTTTCAAGGTAAAGTGTTAAATTTACTGTATGATTTCATTATTAGATATGAATGTAACATTTACTTAGACTGTGCTATCCTTTGTGTTAGGCTAACTACTAAATTTTTTCGATTTCGAGTAATCTGCACCTAACCCTATTTTCTCCATAAGCCCTGTTATTTCTATTACGCGATTTTCTATAACACGATATTTTACAAGAACACAATTATCGCGTTATAGCAGAACTACCTGTAATACCTTGTTACAGGTAATCTAATTGGCTTTGACTTAATTTTCCCATTCACATGCCTTCTTCACCTGGATCTTTATAGTATATACCTAACAATCTTCCTTCCATCATTATTAGTGCATCTACAGTCTTTTAAACAATAAAGTACTTTTGATGTTAAGTATTAATTATATAAATTTAAGTGTTGCATAGGATCATTATCCTTTTCTGTCTACAGCACAATTGATGGACGGATAGACCAGGTGAATCAAGTACTGGAGTTGACAAGGGGAGCAGAGGGTGCAGCACGCTACACTGCACTTGACCGTTGGACAAACCAGCTACAGTACCTACAGTCTGTCATAGTCACAAAAATGAATTGAGTAGACGTAGAAATAAAACATCATATAATCTTGGCAGAATCCATTCAGGGAATTAGCATCTTCACTTATTTGCTCACTATACCTGTGTCAGTGAAAGAAAATTTATCTACAGTATACTATATATACATTAATTTGTATACAATTATTTATGGTGTAATCTATACACAGTTGAAAGCGTAATGAAACCTAAGAGAAGGAAATGATTAAAAGATAAATATATTTAAATCTTGCAGCAGAGAACAAAATTGTAATGGAAAAAATAATGCAATAGAACCGAAAAGTAATCAACAATTAAATTTGGAACTGTTAAATATACTGAAAAAGCTTTCTGCAGATGTGATTTTGATTGTGTGCTATAATTGATATTACTGTTGATATGCTGTAAGCTAAAAATAATATATTGTACCTTTCTATAGCTTTGCACTTTCTTTTCATGTTGTTATTTGGATCTAAAATGTTTAATTATTCCCAAAGTCTTAAGACACCCTTCAATTTTATACATATGTACTGAATTTGCATTTTTGTAAAATGTGATTCTGAACTAACTTTTTCCTATCATTCTACCTTAGAGGTGAAATGGAGGTATAGAAGTAGGAAATATTTTTTTTTATAAACAAAATAATTGAGGAGGACATAGACCAATAATTAAGTGTCACAAATGTAATCTCTTGCTGGTGGTTTGCTTGTGAGGAGCAGCACTAAAAAAAATTGGGGTTGGAGAGTGGAATAGACTTTCCATATCCCCTCCTGGAATCAGAAGTGACTAGAAGAGTGCAGAGATACTAAATACTGGTACTTTCTACTTTGGGCCACCCCAGTAAGTTAGGGTTGAAGTAAGATTGATAAGAGAGGTATAGTTTGATTGTTATTACTACTGTATGAGGAAAGCCATAAAACACTTGAATGCTGTTAATGATTGTGGTTTTATTGAAGAAAAAATGCAGAGGAGACATAAAAACTACATAAGCCAATAGAGAATTAAACACTAATAAATGCATTAATACTTGGGTGGGGGGGGATCTAAATCACCAGTTTTAAGAATTTATTGTACTCTGAATAATCAGGAGTATATACAGAGTTTTAGTCTTCATTCTCAAGATGTGTTCACACTATCAGATTGTTTTGCCAGAAAATTGATGGAGATCATACCTACAGCCCAGGTACTTGTATTTAAATTAGAATCTGAAACATAGCCTATATTTATTTAGTAATGTATATTTTATTTGTTTGAATGGTAAATCTGAACAAAATATATAAACAGTTTTTAAACAGCTCTATTAAAGCTAGTTATAAATAATAACTTAGTTAATTATTCCTTTCTCAAGAAATTGTTACTACTGTATATGAAGAGCTTTAATGAATTATAGGTTTAAATAGTTGGTAGAAGAGAATTAGTAAGGAAAAGAGATAATTTAAGAGGGGTAACAGAGATGCTACCAAGATTAGAAAAACAGAAAATTCCTCATAAGCTAATCCATGGGCTGAGGTTCCAACAGACTAACAAATTATAAACCAATGGCACTTACGGGAAATAAAGGGGTTGTGTTCTGGCTCCCAAACTGTTACCCTAAATTTCATTTGATCTTCAAGAATATTTATTTATACTTGGTGTGTTAAGTAAACCTTAAAAATTGTCAGTTAAAAAATTCTTAAACAATCCATGGAAAGTACAATACAGTACTGCATATGTGTGTGTGAAGTTATGACACAAGAAGCACCCCGGATCCCTTAAACTGTAAAAGTAACCATTGGCCCGACTCTTCCGTGGGTGGTTCAGCTGAGTTTTAGTGTTTACCTATGTGAGTAACACAACAGTTCACAACACTTCCTCATAGGAATTGGTAACTGGCAGGAATTCCGTTTCAGAGTTGATAACACGGTTGATAGTGTCAACTGTTGTGGCATTGGTTCCGGGGGTGCCTGAAAATCAGTGGACTACCTGTACAGAACCTTTATTCGTCATATGTGAAAGATTCCTGAAAATAATGAATGGTATGACCATAATTATGCTTTAACCCCACTATCATTTTGGCTTCATACCATTTACCAGGTGACTATTATAATATAGGGCACATAACTAGCATTCTTGAGCACTTTGATATGGCCCTAGTACCTGCCAGAGTTGATCCTTTACTTGTTTCCTCACTGATCACTTCCTTAGAATGATCCAATTAGCTCATTGGTTTGATAATGCTTCATAACTCCTTTCTGAAAATAGTTTGATTAAATCCGTACAATTAAATGGTTACAAGCTGCCTTTATCAATTGTGTTCCAAAGGATATAAAAATTAAGTAAAAATAATGTTTGCTTTATTTGAAAAGTAATAAAATTCACAATCACGACTGGTTACTTGGTCATAAGTTCTTTTGCTTTTTCTATCGGTTTGATTTGGGGTCCAAGTCTTGACCATACAAAGCATGATTGTGGCTGGTAGGTCATGGTGGAATATGGAGAGGTGCGGTCTTTAAAATAATCAGAGGGAGCATGACATTCAAACTCCATGTTTTCAAGTTTTCGAGGTATATCTTCCTCAGGTCCTGTGGGGAAAAAATTTAACAGTAGAAGTTAAAAATGAGAATGAAGAAGCAATTATGGAGTATAAAGTCATTTAATAATGCCCTGACAGCCTTGATCAACGAAAATGGTGAGGGTAACATACGGTACTTCCTCTTCAATATCACCTGGATGCTTGTTGGATGTCATTATAAGACCAAAAACCACAGAAAAAAGTGAATTACGCCTTGAGTCAACTGCCTTAAATTCAAAATAGTATACATTGACAATGAAGCGATGAATGTGCATGGAAAACAGCAACAATCTTTGGAAGTTTATCCGCTTCACTACGGGAATGCCACTTTTTATATTTTATTTGGGTGATGCCAAATGACTTTATTCAGCTGATATGGTTTCATTAATTTTAACAAAGTAAGAGGTTAGCGCATAAGCTATACAATTAAAAACAACTAAAGATAATCAGAAAATCGAGAAGCAATAATCATATAAAAAGCTAAAATGTTCTGAATAGAACAATATACCAATGGCTGCAAGCAGAAGAATATGCGATCCTGCAGTCTGAAAATGGAATGTTTTCAAATAGATGAGAAAAAGGAGACTAAGCATCAGATGAATGAACTTTGAGTGAAAAGTATAGTACCCAGTAAATTTTATCTGATCAGAATTAACAGTAAGTGTGAAGGTGTTATCAATATAAACCAGATGAAATATCTAACCTATAATATAAGAAGAAGGATCAAATCCCTTTTCTGGTGGAGGAGAACCTTTAGTGGGTATGAGCCAGGTTAACACAGCACTCTTCTCACAGTACTGGTCCTGCAGCAGTCCTCGTATCTGAGCGTAGTATGTCCCTCCATCTACGTCAATTAATGAAACAATATCTCCTACTTGATAATATAACCCCTGTAAAATACAAGATATCATTAATACTGTACAGCAAAGTTTTATTCTAGCTTATTCTCACAAAATATATAAAAAAGACCACAGGATATGTTTAGTTATAAACTTTACAGGCTCAAAAAAGTGTTCATATATATTTCAATGCTGTACATCAAACACTACAATAAATAACACGGCAGTACACGCCTCACCTTATAAAACAGGTATTCAGAAGTGACCGGAGTAGCTACAGCTGCTGGTGCTTTGGTGGCCTGCATTAAAAATAGAAATATGATGCCTAAAGGTTAAACCTGAGATGATATATTTCATTATTCATCAAATAAACCAACTTAACAAAAGCTGACCTAAATAATACAGTAATTATCTTCAATTATTATCTTCGAAAAAACAAATCCTGGCTATGAAAGGAAACGTCAACCCTTACTGGGAATAGTGAAAGAGGGTGTAACGGCTGTAGGTTAGTGTTCAGGAGAAAATAATCATAATTCTTTTTAGAATTACTGTACCTACCAATCCCATAAAATGACAAGGATTAGAAATTTGATTAATAATACTTTTGCATTTTTTCTGTTCTAAACATGTTGGTAAGCTACACTGTATACCTCTTAGCAACACCATCCTCATACCACTCTGTACACATGAAGAACCAGAAACTTTCCTTCTAAATTATTTTTGCAAGAAATTATGAGGTTTAGCAATTTCATACCAACGCTTCCACATTATATGATTTATCAGAGATAATATGAACCAACCTAACTTAGGATAGGTAAAGTTTATCTTATCTACATTATATAATGTAGTTTGTAACATTCAACATGTAAACTGTGAATATAGTGCCATAGTGTGTCAAAGTAGATTAGTATTATGGACTTCAAAAATTACAAATCCTTGCCATTTTATAGGGTTTTCATGAGGTAGAAAATAAATTACCTTCTATTGAAATTTTCATATTATTGGTTAATATGTGATACTGTTCCAAAACATTAGTGTACTCGCAAGATGTACGGTAGGTATGGCAGCTGTATGCAAAACGTTGATATCTATTGCTATGGCAGCCTAATTCGCATTTGTGGTCAGACTATACAATGCTAGTTAGTACGGTTGCGTTCTTTCTGACTAATCTAACATTTCTGCCTAAGCAAAAAGAAGCACCTCATACCGCATTTTGCACATATGCGATTCTCTGCTGTACCATCAACCACACAGTCTGTCAACATGGCTGCCATACCTGCTCCAGTGTGTTAATTACCAAACTAAGTGCAAGATAACACAACCTACAGCACCTGTATACAATATTGTTATACTCACACTTTTTTTGAATATATATCTCCTGCCTTTTCCTTTTGGTACACTCCCCTTTCCACCCTGTCTTCCTTTCCTCGTTTTTCTTTTAGTTTCCCTTTTCTCTGACCCTTTTGCAGAGTCTTTGTCCTTTTCTCCATCTTGGTCATCATCTCTGCCGCCATTACCATTACTGGAGTCAGCATCTTTGTGGTCATCTAAATCTATCTTGTCTTCTTCCTTCCTGGCATCTTGTTCATCTTCCTCTCGATCTTTCACTGCCTTCACAGGAGCCAGTTTGGGGTTAGCTGTGTTAGCAACTGTGTAACACTCTGTACATAACACCTGTTCTTTGTCATCTTTCTGCCAGATATTTGACTCAGTTGCCTTACACTTCACACAGGTGGGTTTTACTCCAAATACCATCTTGTTTCCCACACCTATATACAGTCAGTTGAGGCTGAGGCTGCAGGACAACACAAGCCTTTTAGTGTGTTTACATTGTTCTCATTCGGTATAACATTAAATAATTGCCTAATTTCACTGATATATTCTCACCTCATAATATATTTTGAAATTTTAGATAAAAATATCAAATTAATGATAAAATAATCCTCAAATCATAATATTATAAAAAAAAAATTTGTGAGGATGAGCTGGACAACAGAGGCTCTTGAGCGGGTGGCGGGTGTTGGTGTACTGCTGATGGTGTGCTGTAAAGACATATATTCATTATTTACTAAAAGATGGCTGGCAATCGCCTGGAGAAGATAGGGACGATATATACAAGGTAAGTTTAATAAGGGCTTTGAAAGCCACATTAGAAATAAGTGTACATAGTTTTATATAGTAGTGGTAATATTCATTTTGACATTGTGGACTGGACAGATCACTGTACTGTATAGTGCGAAAACCATTATATTTGAAGGCCTCCCTAGCCGAGGCAGTGTCTACACTGGATGGTAAGGTGTGAATTTCACACACACAGTAGTATAGTATTGCTGTATTACACTGGAATTGGACTTTGTAACATTGGCTGTATTTCTGGCTCTTCACAATTTTTCTTTCTCGTATGGCGTGTGCTGTTAGGTAACACTTACCAATAGTGGTCTGAGATAACTAAGTATCTGAAAAAAAAATCGCCATATAAGAAAATTTGGTGAATTTACAGTATCATACCGGTCTTTATGTCCATATTAAACATATGTGTCTCGTAATGTTTACACAATTCTAAGACATTTTTCTTCTATGATATTTCCGCCGGAAGTTAAGGATAACCGAGATATTAATTTTTCAAGATTATTACTGTTGCTCAGTCACAAGTGTCGCCATGATTTGTTTACTTATGGCTGAGGTGGTCTGACCCCATAGCTCCAGGCCTCCGACGGGGGTCCTGGTTAGGTTAGGTTCGGTTTTCTTGGTTGGTTGGTAATATAATTTGTTATTTATTCTAAAAAAAATCCAACTTTTACTGTTATGATTGTTGGGGTGGGGGGATCTAAAAAACACATAATTTCCTGTGGAAATGAATACCAAATTCGTTCGAAACTCATCAAAATACATAGGAAAAAATTATTTTAATTCCGAAATAAAGACCGGTGTGATAGTATAAATTGACCAAAAATTTATTTTGGTAATATTTTACAACAGCGCGTGTTATTATGAGCAACTGTAGAAAACTGTTTACTACATTTTAAATGTCAAAAACAAGTTTGATTTTAGTACATAAAAGTTATTAAAGCAGCAATTGTGATGCAGAAAAGTCAAGTCAGGTGAACATACAGTACTGTATATATAAGTGGTTAACAAATACACAAAAATTAAATAATAATATGCAAATATTAGTATCTGGTATTGTATTATAAATAGTGATAGGTCTCCTGGTTTGCACTACTGTACTGTATTTAAGTTTTAAGGTTAAAAAATGATTATATGGTGTATGGTTTTATTAGACTGGCAGGTCAAAGTCTTGAAGTAAATTAACAAGTTTTTAACCACATTGTTTCAGAGCTACTGGGTTACTGAAGTCAGGAGCTATGAAGCCACAAGATAAACCATTGTGGTATGATGTGTATGAAGCTTTCCCTCCCAAGCATGAGCCACGCTTTGACAGGCAGCCTCCAGAGACAAAGATTCGGCAGATATTTTACCCTGAGGATGTTATAAGAGCGTAGGTGCAAGTGTTTATTTAATGCTGTAATAAATATGATTTATCACTCCATCAAGAAGAGTGGCTGTGTGTGCAGGAGGGAGTGGTGAGAGATATGTGCATTACCATTGATGATGGGTGTTGCTATGTAAAGTAATCCTACATTAAGTGGGAAAGGCCTTGAAAGAATAAAAATTACACTTTTCATATAAATTATATCAATATATTTGTATATGTTTAAGCTACATAATATTAGACCCACATGCTACATATCATGTCATTTTTTTATATAATACTGTACCCTGTACTGTAGACAAGTAGAGTAAAGTTCATCAAAAGGAATCTCATATTATGTATTATTATTAACACTTATTTTTTTTATTCTTGATTGGTAACTGTTTTTCCTATATGATTTACAGAAATTTTTACAAGAAATATGGATCTTATGGAACAGCTCAGTTATTAGACAGTAATCCTCGGCCCACTGTGTGCCAGCTGTTTGTAAAGGAATATGAGCGCCTGCAAGCTGATGGCAGTATCCCACAAGACCAAATAATGCAGGAGTCTGCACTAGCTCTGGAGGCTCGAGGAATTTATCTTGATAGATCTCGTGCTCCTCTCAAGGTTGGTAATGTAAAACAAATTCCAATTTAAATCAAAATCTGATTATGTATGAATATTTGCATCTGTATTTGTATGCCTACTTATTATACTCGATATTATTTTGCATGTTAGTTACTTCCATAATATAAAATACATTACATTCATCATTACAAACTAGTAGATAGTAAAATTGTACCTGGTGAAATTTTTTAACAAGTGTCACCAAATAAGATCCAATGTGGTTTAAACCTATGAGCAGAAAGAATCTTGTCTTTTCTCTTCATTAAATATGATCATGAATGAAATTAATAAACAATAGCATTATGTATTAAATGCTAAAAGTGTTATTATTTTGCTGCTTTAATTATTACTTTGTAGACTTTTTCTTTCTTCTGTTATTTGGTCTCTTACTTCCCCATTTTCATCATAATGTTAAGACGCCAGGAAGGGTGTGGTGTCATGGTTTACCCCATAATTTGAGAACATTGAAACTCATATATTGTTGTGGTGATCACTTGTTTTTCACACAGGTATAATTAACAGTGGACCTTATCTATTAACAGTAAGATTGATTGAATGACAGCATGTGAAAGGTAAGAGAGAGAGCACATGCATGTGTGTGTGTATGTGCGGGCAAATAAAACCCATACATCTCTTTTTGGGGGTAAATACTGTAGTGTTGTTCCATATCTCATCCCCAGACTGATACACCACCACCGGAGGAAGTAGAGGAACAGGTCTCTTCCGCGGACACTCCACCACAGAAGATGGGGAAATTACGTCTTGTCGAAATTTTCAAGGAGAGCCAAGAAGGAAAAGAAGAATTCAAATAACAGTGAAATCATGGTTTATATTTATTACTGTAAATAAATTTCGTAGTTTGATTTTATCATAAGCTTTTCTTTTACTTTATCCTATATATATGTACAGTATTACAGTCTCATTTATTGACTTGTGGAATGTACAATGTAATCTTGCCATCTGTAAGCAGAATGTATAAGTTGCAAGAATGAATTGTTAGTCAGTGCTGGTATAAGTGGAGATACAATCCACAGGGAGAGTGAGATCACAAAATTATAGAAGTGTATTGCCACATTGTCAACCATACTGAGAAGGGAAGTGGGAGTGAGAAATCCCAGATTAAGAATGTTGACAAAACAGTAAATAATAAAGTGTATGAATACATGTAGTTTAATGAGAAGAAATGTAATGATCATTACTATATTATAACATTAATTCCTTCAATTAAAGTACATATTTAAACTCTTACTTAAAAATTTAACTGTCTCCTCACCTTCAAGGATAAGTTTACTGTATAGTATTACATATGACTTGGAATTCAATAAAAGTGAAACCAATACAATTAGGTTAAATTAATGTGTAGAGTAAATGATGGCTCATTTGAATAGGGTAGGAGACTTTAAGCGTATAGAACTACTGTATATACTAAATTATGAGTGAGGTGCCTGTTGTGAATTATAAATACAAAAGAAAATGAAATTTTAATTTAATGCAAGTTAAGCAAATTTGTTGAGGAATAAATATAAGATTGAAATAAACACATAAAAGTAATGATTAACAGAATCAACCTGCATACTGTGCTGTAGATGGTTCAATTGATGCAAATGGGAAATATATTAGTACAAAAAATTAAGATTTATATAAAATTTCTGGTGAATTAATGAGAAAAGGGGGCAGCATCTTATGATTGTGGAATGGCTGTCCTAGGGTTCCTAAACAAATTAATAATTCACCCAAAGAAGTTAATTATTATTATAATTATTATTATTTTACGCTATTCTGTGTAGAGTAAAATACACAAATGAGAAGTGCATCTTCCAAACAAATATTCCAGTTGTCTTTTGACTGTGTTTTTCTCGGAGTTATATAATTGTCCGTTAAGATTTGTTGATTAATCATATTTTATATTATTGTAAATATGATTAAATTTCAATAAAAATCAATATTGTTGGTTTAGTTATTTTATTTGTGTAAGAACAGCTGCGGGTCTTGTGGTGACGTCATCACAACAGAGTGAGGTAGACCGTAGTGGGTCAGGTGAGGGCTACACAGGGCAGTACTTCCCCTGTATTAATTCACATTGGTTCAGCTTATACGTAGACAAACAGGTATATAAACAATGGCAAACAGACGAAGGATTAATAGAGATTTGATCAAGCTTCATTGTGGATCACGAGTTATGTCATTTGGTGCAATGTTCTGTAGGTGATGTCTGCTTGGTCTCAGTTGCTTTGTTTTAGCGGTGTTTGATTGGATGGCCTAGTAATACAGTACTTAACTGGATAGTCTGCCAATAACAAGAGGTGGAGGTATTAATATCGTGTCGGTCATCCGGGGAATTTAGGGTAGGTAAGATAGATGGTGTGCTTGGAGACTGTGGCTAGGTTAGGCTGGTTAGGTTAGTTAGGTAAGATCAAAAGCATTCAAAACAGGGATGACCGTTTCAGTTATCCAGCGAATTTTATCATTTTGATGTGTTTTGAACAACTTCCAAATAGGTGGAAGACCGAAACGATAATTCTACCAGATATTTTTATTAGTGTATTTCATTGTATTTCCGATGTATTTAACTCGAATAATTATGTCTAACGTCACAACCAGAGAAATCAGAATGACCTGACCTAACCTCTTAATGTGTAAACCCGGTAAAATTGCAGATTACAGCAACCAAAGAATCTGATAAAAAAAAATGTGTTACCTAACCTAACCTAATGTAATACTAGAAAATGATCATAGATAAAATAATTCTATCAATTGAGTGAAGTGAATTTCCGGAAATCTGTGGCTGCTGTTTACTGCAATATTACCATAAACTCAACCTCTATCAACATCCTAACCTAACCCAACTTAACTTACCTTAATTAACATATGGATGAGGATCGTGATGGTACAGACAGTCTGAATTACACGTTGGACACTTACTGAACCAAGAACACCAAGAGACCTAAAGATAGCAACAGGTGCGGCTTTGTTCTCAGATACTCGTTGAAATACTCGACAATCTCCCAATGAGCAGCCTTCACAGAGAGATGCCATCTTGCAACTATGCAATTCAAATTCCAGAGCTTGATCTTGAGTACTACAAGTAGTCACGTAATCGACTCTTCTCCTGATTTGCTGAGTAATAAGTATAAACAATGTAAATCACGGTGAACTTGTACTCTCTTTAAGTCAACTAGAAAAGTAAAAATAACTCGGAAAATATAAATTAGTAACAGAAATGTAATAAAATACAGTGAAGCATTTTTCTTTTGTGGTCTATTTTCCTATATAAATACTGTATCAATATAAAGCTCTGTGGTTGTCATCTACTGAATATTAACCAACAATATAGTATAATACATCATTAGTTTGGTTTGTTCATGTTATCTCCATGTGAGACAGTTTGTTCCACATAAGACACAGATGCCTATGTTAAATAATCTCTGCATGACCTTTGTTGCATCTTTTGATGTCGGGGAATGTGCAACTTACCAGTTCCTGCTGATCATATAGAAGATTCCAGACACTCCGTATGCAGTGCAGTAGCTATTTATTGTGATGTCATAAGCTCTGATTACTTCATCCCTTTATTGTCCATGAGAGAAAAGCCTATGCTTCCAAATACCCCTTTAGGGTTATAGAGTAGTTTCATAGGGGAAATTTGATCTTAATACTGTACAGCCGGGTACTGTCTTTTGGGGTTATAGTTGCAAAAAAGAGGTTGATCATTTACATCAATCTCAGCCAGTCAGCCACTATTGTCAAATTCTCTAGGGTTCTAGATTGATGGCTAATGGAGTGCAGGTGTTTTAGCTACTAAGCTCCCAGCTCTGCCATAAAATGGGATTTCAGAATTAATTCTTCATTTTAATCTTTGTTAGTGTTAATTTTTTCCTTTTACATTTTTCAGGAACGATAACACATTTCTGTAACCAAGACATACAACCAGAAACATCAAGTTGACACTGGCAGACCTTACTATTAGATTTTTCACATAGCTAAGAAAATGAATCGGAGTGTCAAAGGAAGAACGTCCCGGCCTCCTGGGTCTCAAGGAGCAGAACTTGAAAACCAGATTGTTCTCAGGTTGCCTCCTGTAAGTAATGGATTTATTAAAGGTTAATGAAATGAAAGTAAATCCTTGCTATAATGGTAGCCTCCTTAGATCCCAAATTTATTGTGTGTATATTGCATGTAATTACCATGTACAGTACAGTATATAGTCATTTACACTGTATTTACATAATTGTTTTACCATTTCTTTTTACTTACAGGCCCAAGCAACATTACTGAAAGAAGCCATAAGGCAAGGACAAACCAACATTAAAGACCGCTTGGCAATTCAACTAGACTTCACCAATGATAAAGATGACATGCGAAATGGTGTCATCACCTTTGACACCATTATGTATAGATCAAGGGTAAGATTTGTTTAGCTTTAGTATTGTACTTTGTTATATTTAAGACACTTTTACTTTCCATCTTTGGTGTCATATACTGTAGAAGTATACAGTACGGTATTTTGGTACTGTATATGATATAGATGGTGGTATAAAAATATGATACATTTTAGAACTACTGTACAGTATTGGTAATCAGGTGGTACATCAAGTTTATTAGTACATCTGTCACTGGAAACATCACAGGATTTCCCACTTTCTTATTGATCTCTCTCCTCATATACAGTAGTCTTATTTCCATTGCAGAATTAAAAATCTTGGCAGGAGATTAAGTTAGCATTTAACATCCATATTAAAATTAAGGAAAACTCCAAAATTCATTTGTATTGTACTGTATTATGGTAGAGATGTTAAAACATGGAGAAAGGACTCAGCAACCTATGAAAAATGTGTAATATTTTTAATTATTAAACGCCTGTCTTATTATCACTGTATTTAAATTTTGTCAGAACCTTTAGGTTAATACAGTACTGTATGTTTATTAATTCAGTAGGGTTATCAAAGTATTATATATTATACAGTTTTCTGTGATTTTAATTTCAGTTGATGGATATCCCCACAATCATGGAAACCTGGAAAACAATTGATGGAAAAAACTTCTACAAGACTGCAGATGTTTGTCAGGTGAGTCTTTTAGGTTAAGGAAAGTTCAGCAGGAGAGATGAGAATCAGATTATGAAGTGTTGATTAAAGAGCAGAAGATGGATAGAATGAAGGATATACAGTAATGAGGTTATGTGTTACAAGGCTAACTTGTGCCCTTGATAAGTACACTTTTACCTTCAAAGCTCCATCTTCCTACACCACCACTGTCTGTTTTTGGATAAAAACCCTCCTAGTTGAAGTAGTAGAAAGGACAACATGTAGAATTCTGTCATAGATAATTAAAAAGATGCTGTGTATTGTGACTCGCCTCAAAATACTTCAGTATACATGCACAAAGAAATATATCTTATGTGTATCTCATTTTGCTTCACTTCATCCTCATGGTAATGGAGTAAGACAGGGTTAGTGAAGTATTTAAATATATACTGTATCAGAATTTTAGTTCAGTGTGTCTCTAATTTTTTTTAGATGTTGATGGTACGTGAAGAGGAGGATCCCCCAGAAGAAGAAGACCCAAAGAAGAAGAGACGTGATCCAAATAAAGTTGACAAGAAGTACCTTTGGCCTCATGGTTATACTCCACCTCTGAAGAATGTGCGCAAGAGACGTTTTCGAAAGACGCTGAGAAAGAAGGTACTTAATTAAGGAGATAGTTTATTTTCTTTAGTTAAGGATGTATAAATGTGGATAGTTAGACAGATTGGTGTAAGAAACTCAATTCTGGTCTCTTACTGTGTAGCAAACAAAAGCATGAGAGAGTGAAAAAGATTTTGGTTGAGTGTTTCCTGTGTAGTTGAATGGTCATGGGTTGAATTCCAAACTTGTGTGGAAGATATGGTTCCTCCCAGTTCATTAGTTCTTGTGTGCTCACCAATAAAGGAGTACACCATCGAATGTGATTGCTGATGATAGAACAACCCTTTAATGGAATATGGTGCCCTGCCAAGGGTAACCCACTAGCTGTTGAATACTGTACAGTACTGAGAATCTGGAAAAGTTAAAGGATAGTGAGGGAGAGAGTACAGTGTGTAAATATAAGTCTAACATATTTGGGGAAATTATTACCTTTATAAGCACAGAATGTGATGTTAGAGGAAAGTTCACTAGTTATGTGTGTATAAAAAGTTTTAAAGTACAGTACTGTACAGGAATCACAAAACCAAGTACTGTACAGGTATATCAGCACATTTACTGTTTGCAAACTCTACAGAACCTTGACCTACCAGAAATAGAGAAGGAGGTGAAACGGTTGTTAAGGACAGATAACGAGGCCACCAGCATTCGTTGGGAAGTAGTCCGAGAGGAAGATGAGAAAAAGAATAATCCAGATACTAACTTGTCATCATCCAACCTTGATGGTGAGGGAGTTTTTTGTTATGTTTTTAATATTTAGAAAAACTTAAAGTTTTCTTGACCTGGAACGAGACTCGCTTTACGTATCATACTTCCTAATTTAAAATTTACATTATGATTTTGTGGATAGTGATGGATTTTGTACTCTTAATTTTAGTGTAGAATTTGTCATCATGATGTGACATTAATGCTTAAGTTATGTCTAGCATGGTCTTCAGTAAGTATTGTGATATTTTACAATTCAACAATAAGTTTTGGCATCACCCCATCATTACACAGCATACAGACAGCAGGCATCACCTATGCTTCGGTGAAGCTTAGACTCATGTTTAGAGCCACGTCTTGTTTTATCAGTGAACAGATGGCAAGCATTTACAGTACCTATATAACCTGTGTGCACTCCCAGATGAACAACTGTACTACTTTCATCAGTGACTCGGGGCTGGTGTTTGGGCACTTCACCTTCAGGATTCAGTAAAGACAAAGATATTTAGCATATGAAAACAGTCACCACTAATGATCTTACAGGAAAATTCTTGATTTTGTCCATTTCCAGGGTTAACCTAACCTAACCTCACTTCCTTATTTCATATATATTTCCACACTTCTGATAAGCTACACTTGATTGCCATCATTAAACACCCCAATTACTCTATAAGGGCTTCCGGGAGTACCCCTGCCCTTTTCTCTTGATATTCCATCATGCAGAGTCTACTAAAATGAATTTATATCTTCACTGTAAACTTGCTTTGTGTGAAAATTTCTGCTTCATTTATCTTTGGTTTTTGCCAAGGGGACTCTTCAGTGAATAGATTTGATAAAACTTCCCTGAGGTTTCTATGTACGTACTGTATTTTCTTTTTGTTGAAAATA
This sequence comes from Homarus americanus, assembly GCF_018991925.1. Classification (NCBI taxonomy): domain Eukaryota; kingdom Metazoa; phylum Arthropoda; class Malacostraca; order Decapoda; family Nephropidae; genus Homarus; species Homarus americanus. Next base: position 352,095 of record NW_024745073.1, read on the forward strand.
CATTGGAAGTTTAAAAGAATTTATTTACAAAATTTCTTGTACTGTATTTCTTTATTAGATAAATGTTCTAAAAGTTCCAGATAATTTTTATTGATTATGATAATTAAAAACTTGTTTTCTCTTTAGAACAACTTTTTGGAGGAGCATTGAGTTCATCAGAGGATGAGGTTGGACCTACAATAAACATTGTGGACGAAGATGATGACTCCCGTCTTTCTGTTGATGACAGCCGGTTTTCTGAGTCATATTTAGTAAGTGTTTTTGTGAAATATGATCAGCTTTTGTTGTCTTATCTATGCCCAGGCATGACACCTATTTAGCTACTATGAGGGGAGACCCTGGTGGAAAACAATTACAGTACTATACTGTTATTTAAAATATCTACAATTAGAAAGGATGAACAACAGTGAAAGAGGGAGAAAGTAGGCTCTTGATCCCACCCCTTACCTGTAGGGTCCTATATTCCATTGTACAGTATTGGCTAAATTTTTTATCTTTCTTTTGTCTCGCCAAATAATTTCAGCTTTTTAATATCTGTTAAATATTGAATTAAGTTTTAAACACTGTAATTATTTTTGTATGGTAGAGCAGAGTAAAGTCTTTTAGACATACAGTAAGTGAATAGAAGAGTAATTATACATTATAATATATAAACCTTGTAGTTGGGTGATGATAAGCCACTTATATCAAGTTATATCAACAGAATGAAGCAGGCAACAGTCCCCCAAGTAACAAGACCTCCAACTCTACTCCACTTGTAACAGACTTCTCTGGAATGTTCCGTAATGAGGGAGATCCTTCATTCTCCTCCAAACCTCAGACTCCTTCACCATCAAAAGCTACAACCAATAAAGGTAACAAACACTGCACATCTGCCAGTAGGATCATTGTCTCATCTAATATGATATTTTTATTAATATACATTTTTTATTCTTAATAAGATTGGGAGGACTTATTTTCTGTTAATGTGTTCGTGAATAAATTTGAATTCAAAAACATTGAAGGGAATACATTTGACTTCATAACTTTTTGTTGGATAATACAGTAAAACCTCGATTAACCGACTTTCGGATTAACCGTCAATCCCGAACTCCTAAAAAAAATAATTTTTTTTTTACGGGGATTAACCCACACGGGCACAGGTCACTGACCCCACATCGGGCCCTGGAGGGCGATAATGTAATAATATTAATAATGATAATAATACGTAGTAATAAAGAACCATAAATAAATGCAAAAATGAAAAAAAAAATCAAGAATGGGAAACAATATATGTATTTTGTGTTGTCAATAGTAAGAGAAGCAATTGAGACCCTGCAATTGTATGTAAATGAGGTAGAAAGTCAGATCAGCAACCTGGGACTTGGTCACAATTTTTGTGATGACATATGTTCTTTGACTTTTCCAATTTTTATTCACGGTTTCTGTGCTGGTTCATATTTATTTACTAAAGTGGTTAATGTTTTAAAGCAAATTCTATTGAAATATGAATGGCAAATGAACAAAAATGAATAGAGGGAATTAAATGAGGTAGGTTAGGGAAAGGTAATTTGAAAATGTATGTTTTATTTCCGTAGACTTTTTGTACTATTAACCAACCTTTCGGATTATCCGTCGGCCCCTTTCCCCCATATGTGGTCGGTTAATCGAGGTTCTACTGTAATTACTGTAGCACTTTTTATTACATTGCTAACTCCCTCCAATCATAACTCATGAAGTATAAGTTCAGCTTTATGGCCAGGCAGTATTGGCAGGGTGTTGGTTGCTAAGCTAAAGTATCCACAGAGTCTGTCACTCTGTCATGTTGGGCTCTGGATTGCACCTTATAATTTAATCTTACGAGGTTTAAAAAAAAGCTGCTCACTGTGCTATGTCAAGACCCTGGACTGGTTAGCTCCTCGATTTTAGTAGGTACAGTACTGTACTGTACCACCCAACAGAAAGTCTGAGATGGCATAAAGCGTTTAGCTTTAGCTTAGCTTTAACAAAGTCTTTAGGCACCAAAAGGAAATGTTTATTTATATTCCATTAAATATATTTGAAATTTTTTTTTTATTAAAGACTTTTTGGCATACAACTTCTGTTTGACGGCAGACAAGAGGACCTGTCAGTACAAAGCTGGTTGAATGAAGAATATTTTGTAAATTAGTTTACTTGTACTTTCCATATTTCATGCTGTCTTACTTGGTAATAATGTATTTGGGTATACAAAAATTTCTGTACAGGTATTCCTGATGTATGAAGGGAGTGTGTTCCTGCAAATCCATTTATCAATTGAAAAAAATGTGCATCAAATGATAGAACCCATGTATTATTGGGGTAATGTTCCAGGGAGGGAAAATCTTGGTCAACTGGGGATTTTTCACACAAAGTACACCATTATACACCTTGAAAAATTATAGTAAAGAATAAAAACCTTAAAAATTATAAACATTATACCGGTACATTAGAGCATAAATGCGTCTCTGTGCATCCTGGCTGGCCACCTTGCTGCATAACAGTTAAAGTTTGCATTTTTAAAGAAAAGAAAAGGTGTTTAGATGTGACTGTTATTCATTAAAGGAAATGGTTGCTTTTGTATAAAGAAAAAAAGTCTAAATGTGGCTGTTTCTTGGTCATACATACAGTATATCGGGGAATACAGTACATTGCCTGTATTAATAATATAAATTCAGTACTAAATCATTAAATCAACCTCATTTCTACAAAGTTGATTATTTCACCAGTGATAGAGTATCTTGTAATAAGGTAGGTGGTGCACTGGTTAGGTATGTGATATTGGCTAATACAGTACCTGTAAGTGTAATTTATCTCGTGAGTATCACTGACAAACTATATGAAAGGTAATAATAAGATGTTTTGCCCTATAACTTTTAAATTTGTAGATACAAGTTTACTAGCTTTTACAGCATCTCATGGCATCATGAAATATGATTACTCTATACATGGTACTTGTACTGTGTTTTGAATATGAGACCAAACCTGTACATGCAGTACAGTATTTGAAACATGACTTCTTATCTGCTACTCTTATTCTTTGAGTAATCAGATAAACCAACATAATTACTATTTATTATTATTATTATCTTTTAAGGTACAGTATTTGTTATAGTGTCTATCTGCAGTTATAAATAAAGAAACTGTGATAATAAACAATGCATGGCTTAAAATAAGTTTAATAGGAATAATTGATAGAGTAATACATTATCTAACTTATAATAATTGAAGTTGGTGATATGTTTGAGAACAACCAGACATGATATTGTTAGCATTAGAAATTCAGCCATCAGATGTAATAATTTCTGATAATGATTATGTTTAGTATTATCAAACTACAGAAGTTGTTATTGGGTATTGTATTTTGAGTAACTATTTAACCACCGGGTATGAATGAAACTTATTTGATTTAAACAAATCTTCTGTTTTTGTAGTATTTTTAAAAGTCCATTATGGATGTTACTGTTATTTTTATATTTCAGTTTATTGTTTCAGGCATAATTTAACTTAGTTTTAATTTAACCTTGAGAGTTAAGGAAAAGCCCTTAAAGAACATATCTACTGTGTCCCTGTGAGTTAGATAAGGCATCTAAGAAGGTAAAGCAAATAGATATCCTCGATCTGGGATTGAACCCAGTTGATACCAAATTGTGACCACCCACTGGTCTGAAATCACATTAGCTTTGAAAATACAGTACAGGTATTTCACTGCTAATTTCTGATAACCATTGCTGTTCTTATTGGACTACATTTTATGATATGTGGTTATAGTGGTTCAATTGGGCAAGTAGCTGCATGCTCCAATTTACAGTTATTTGACAGGATATTGTGTCTGGCATTAGAATGTGGATAACCCCTTGGACAAGACAGGCTCTGTTAGAGGTCTTTCTGTGGGGGAAATCTTACTTTTTACCCTCGACTCTAAAATGGGATTTAACACTTCAGTCTTGGATTTCTTGAAACCTACATTTTCCAAAGTGTTTTGAATTAATGAGAACTTTTCTGGGATATCTACCCTGCCTGAGGAATCTGATGTTGAACATTTTTAGGGCAATAAAAGTGGTCAGTCAGCAGAGGGATGCTCTATAAGGGACCCATTTCAGTTATGCAGTCCCTAATTGATAACAGCAGAAGATACTGGTTGAAGCAGTCATTAATCTTTCTGTCTTTTTAGTCACAAAATGGTTTTCAAAAGTATACAGTATTGCTTTCTTTCCTCATTATTTGTAAATTATGTTTTACATTTGAGAAGTTTCATACTCAGATAATGAAGTATCCTTGATATTGTAATACTTGCCAGATAGTCGTGGGTCTTAATCACTGCAGTAGATGGATTTCCACATTATTGTTATTATTTATCAACATGCAGTATATGTGGAAATTCTCTAAAGAATATTGTTTGTAGAAGTGATATTTGCTCTTCAAGCTTGTAAGAAGTTAAGACTAAGTGGTGAAAGTAATAAAATATATATTGGAATCCCCATTTGACCTCATAAAAATGAATAGATTGACAATTATATCCTTACATACATCTCATTTTGAAATTGTAAGAAACATGTGACCAACAGTTAGGTGTAGCTATGACCTTGATGGTACAATTATGTAAACTAACAAATTGGATGTAATATGTTTGAAACAGTTATATCACTGTCAGTATCCTTAGCATATGAGGCTCATTTATATAGTAATCATCTTGTGGGAGATGATTGATGTTGAAAGAATTAATCCTAAATTTAAATGTGTATGAAAATTGATAGATCGTGCTTGAGTGGACAATGTAACCTTGGGTGTTATAGGTGTGATTCATCTCTTACTTAAGCAATGGGTATGTGAAAGTATGTTCATCTTTGTATGTGTATGATTAATTGTGTTCTGTTCCGGGCTTTTTGTGTTGAATTAAGGCCTTAAATTCCTTTCTACATATATTGTTTAGTTTCTTTAATTGTTTGATTATTAGTTTATACGGGTATATATTATACTGTATATATCCCGTTTTACTCAAGAAGCTTATACTTGATACTTCAGGGGGTCTCTCTCTCTCTCTCTCCCTTTTTTGTCCTCCTAACACTGAGATAGACTTGTCCACTGCCTCCATTCCTGGTTCCTGGGTTTCCCTCAGCGGCAGGGCACCAGACACGTGTGTGTGTGTGTTTGGTGTGCCTGACGCTAGTAACACGTCACTTCCCCCAGGCAAGGTTAAGCGTTCACCCGCCACCAAAAAGACAGGCACAGCAGACGGCGGGGTTGGCCGAGGGACAGAGGAAGGAGGCCATTCCTCTGAGGGTACCAGTAAGTCCCCTGTCACTTAGTGCAATCCATTTATCCCTCTTATTCAGCCCCACTGAATTGTGCTATTAATTGAGCCCCACTCACACATTTCATCCTCTGAATCTCTCCCATGCATTTTTATCTTTTGACTTGCCACCATAACTCCACCACTCTGCCATACTTACTAACTTTTCCACACCTATTATATGAAAACCACAGGCCTAATACTTACCTGATGTTTTCCTGCACTTTTTGTTTTAATGATGTTTTGTATTTCAGATGAACCGTTTCCTCACTTTTCTCTTTTGTTTTCTTGTGTTGCTTATCCATGTTTATATATACTGTACAGTAGAGTAATGTGACAAAAGCAAACGTTCTCATTCATTGTACCTTTTTGTGTAGCCAATAATTACTCCAGTACATTTCATTCTGTCACTTGTTTTGAAACTTGCAAGGTACAGTACAGTACCATGGTTTTAATATTAATTTTGCTTTGTGCAGACTACTGAGCTGTAGATTACTATCAGTTTATGGAATTAATCAATGATGTGCAGTACTTTTTATTAAGATGTGATGGACCACTTTCTTCAGGCACTTTGATTTCATCTGTCCCATGAGAGTTTGTTTATTTGGTTCTATGGAGCACTGTAATATTGACTCCCCTAACTGATAATTTGATATGAAATATGCATTTAAATGTATCACTCAGTAAATCCCACAAATGGCTCTTAAAAATAGACAAATCCTATGCAGGGTATTTCTGACTTGAAAGATTCTGGGGCTTTGGCAAGGGTCTTGTCCCTATCTTAGTAACTATATACCCAGTACTGTGTATGCAGCACAGATACTATCCTTCTTGGCCTTCCTCTTTCCTTCCTACCATCCATCTCTGAATGTACACAGTTTTACCAATCATTTATGTTTACATTCTTATGTTGTTAACACCAGAGCAAACCTTCATCTGCTCCTCACATGACTCTTCTTTCATTCCCATATCTCTTCCTTATTCCTTGGCACATCCACTCCTAGATATCTATAACACTTCACTTCTTTCAATTTATTTCATGCTAGTACCCATTCATCTCTCTTACCGCCCCATCCATGGAAATATTAAGAAAGGTATACTCCTAAAATATATATATATATACTGTAGTTAATACTTTGCTTGTCATTTTTCTTTATTTAATGGTCATACTCATTTCATATACAGTACTTTATGCTGTACAGTATTAAACATCCCTGTGTTGGTGTTGTGTACTTCATGATCATAAAAACATTTTTTCATTATCTAGAAGGAAATTTCTGAGGTGTCAGCCTTTCTCTCATTTAAGTGGTCTGTAAAACTGCAGCTTAACCTTGCTGAACACTTAGTTTCTTAGCACTCCCTGATGGCCATTGTTTCTGCTGTGTATCTACTGTAATAGATTTATGGCTTGTGGCATACTAGAGGTGCTTGGTCAATATTCCATGTACTGGAATAGTGCATTGGTTAACTGATGCAGTTAGTCAGTTTACACAGGCACAAATGCATGCCATGTCACACATTCATACACCAGTTTGCTGGCATCCTTCTAATGGGAGGGGGGGGGGGTTACCCCCATTTGGGTGTATACAGTACTTACAGTATATGGAAAATGTAATTTATATGTAAATGAAAATACATGCCACTATCAATCTGTAGCTTATCAGTACTGTATAGTCTAGGTCAAGAATATCATACCTGCCTACATGTTAGTAACAATCATTATTTGGTGGGTTGATGTTATGCTAAAACTTTTCTTGGAATATTTGATATCTTTGGAAGTCAGTAGAATTATACTAGATAATGGTTAAAAACGTGAAGGATGCTACCCTGTGCATACACAGGTAGAAGGATGCCAAACTTGTTGATGACCAGTGATCTCTGCTATATACTGTACTGTACTGTATACGGTATGTATGTTTCTTAAAAAATTTCAGAAATAAATGTTTTTATGCAATTATTACAGTGTATTGTTACTGTTGTTGCTATAAAGGCAATAATATATATACGTATTTTTAATTTTGTTACTGGTGTACAGTACTATACGGTACTGTTATTTTTAGTGTTTTCTTTTTTTCAACTTCCTCTTATATATACAGTACACACACACACACACACACACACATATATATATATATATATATATATATATATATATATATATATATATATATATATATATATATATATATATATATATATATATATATATATATATATATATATATATATATATATATATATATATATATATATATATATATATATATATATATATATATATATATATATATATATATATATATATATATATATATATATATATATATATATATATATATATATATATATATATATATATGAAAAAACACTTTTCTTGGAACCATATTTAATCTACATACATTACATGTTTCAGTGAAAGACACAGTATATGCACCTGGGATCTAAAGCTTTTGGTTTGCTGCATAGTATAATATGCTTATGGTGGTGTATAAAGGTGGATCTAAGGTGTGTCACCTGTAGGTATTGCATACTGTATTTGTATACCGTATTATCAGGTTAAAACCATTACCGCATTAAAGGATTTGTGTGTGTGTGATTGTATTTAAGAAGCTTTGATATGCAATTTTATTTTTAATTTGTTGTGATGCTATGAGTTGTGTATGAAGGATATAAAACATTTTGTTACCCCTTTAACTAGGTTAGTGACTTTTGATATATTTTTATTGTGCTTAATGCTAATCATGTCTTTTCTTCCACTGTTTTCCCTGAAGTAGCTGAATATTTATGGTTGATTTACTTTTGCTTTGGTTGTATGGCTGATGTGTCTTATCATTGTCTTTACTTTTCTTTTCTATACTTCATAAATTTCTTTAATATGTATTTAATTTGTTATAGATTCATGTACTGTACTGTGTCTTTAATCAAAAATTTCAAAAGGAAATATAGTTCTGTAAATTGCTCACTTAGTAGATCTTTGAAGCTAAGTAATCATCATTATTTTCACTTGCTGAGTCAAAAGACACATTGTTTTAACTTTTAATAACCATTACAATTTGTTCAAGTGGATTGGTTGATGACCGAGGGTGTTAAGGGAGTAATGTCACCCCACCACAAGTCCATCACAATTTACCTCTCACTGACAGTTTAGTACAATCGTATTTTTTTTCCTGTGAAAATGTGAAATTTTTTAATAAGATTAAACTGGATAAATGGGAATAACACTGGATTTGTCAGTGTGGTGGCATGACTTACCAACTGGCAAACATTCAACTTACGGTATATGAATTTTAACAGCCGGTTAGGAAGTCAAAAGTGGATGGAGCTCAGTTTATGTCAGTTAGTGAGAGTAATAGTAGAACATTACTGTACTAGCTGATGATCAGTACACTGTCCTGTGAGTCTTAAGAGATACAGTTGTGTGCATATGATACTTGAAGACTTATAAGATGGGAGGAAAGAAGGAATGCTTTAGAGGTAAATACAACTTTTGTGTGAGAAAAAAAAATTCTGATGTTTATTTTGCTTCACAAAATGATAAGAATTACCTTCAGAGTTTAACTTCACCTTATGCTTTTATATCTCTATGCTACATTTAATTGATTTTACATAATTCTTTGTTTATTTTTTTTTTCTCAATCTGCAGAGTAATATAAAGATATTTGGAAAATTATTTACTTAGGAAGGTGTTATTAATTAAAAATATATATATTTTTAAATAAGGCCTTGGCATAATTATCTTATACAGTACTGTAATGTTATAGTATGCCTAAACCTGAAATTTGAAGATTAAACTGTGTTTTAAAGATAGTTTTAAAACTAATATTCTAGATGTTCATGTAAGTTTACTGTAATGACACATATACCCATGAGTCATTTGATCATGTATAGTCAACAAAAAAGAATTTCTGGACCTTTGCGGTTTTATACAATATAACACACTGGACTAAGAATTCTGACAAATGTACCGGTTTTATATGTATTCCTGTTAATTTCTCTGCATTAACTATACATGATATACAGAGTACATCGTATTGGTTACACAATGCATCACACGATCAGAAATACCAACCTTACCAGATAAACTTGGCCTCAGTCAATGATCGTTGTGAAGGCCGTCAGACCCAGGGGTGCAGGAAAATATTTTGTTGACTGTACATACACAATTCTAGTTATAAACTCCAGCCTCTGGGTGTAGCCACTTAGCAACTGTGTGGCTAGCCAACAAGGGTGAGGTAAAGAGAGTTTGTAGTGTTAATGGCCCTAACTACCCGGTATGTACATTCGGTTGTTTTGGAATTTTTTATGATTTGTCATTTTTCATTTACAGCATGAAATCAATTGATGTAGATCAGTTCTCACAAACACTCGTGCACAACATAAAACACTCAACTTTAACTTCAATAGTGACATTCTTAATATTTATTATTTATATAACCTGTCAGATATACAGGTGGATGCTGGTATTTAATGGATAGTTCACATTTGAGGTTACACTACTGAACTGATGGCTTGTTTGTTACCATTTATCTATTTTTCTCAGTAGAACTGTGTCATAGTGAGTTTTTTGGTTTAGAATTTAATATTTTTCTTATCCACAGATAAACTGTATGCCCGTTTATCAACTTTGGAGAATGATTTGACAATGCTGACAACACAACGTGCTGCTCAAGAGGCAGAGATTGCAAACATTGAAAATTTGGCTCTAAAACAACGCTTTTTGTCGAAACTTGCTGAGACTGAGACACTCATTAGGGAGAAGGAATATGAGGTAAGCCATACTGTAAATGTATTGTAATTCCTCACTTTTGGTTGAGCCAGAACATAACCAACTTCTCCCCCCCCCCCCCAATACTGTCAGCCTCAAATGAGGGAAACATGATGCAACAGTTGTCCCCAACAAGAAGCAAATTTCTGTATTTGACTTGACCCTTTTGGCTTGCAGATTTGTCTTTAGGGACCCAGGACAAGGGCAGACAGTTTCTGCTTCTCATGGCTAAGTTTATTCGGTGTGTTAATGGTTTGGGCTGATCATGATGGGTGTCAATCTGTTAGTTGAATTTTATTCGGGTGAATTGGGGTTGATCAGCTTTGTCCAAATTGGGTGAATGCTTGTTACAGAGATGTGGCACCCTCTCAAGGTTTTCACCTCCCATTCCTCTTGTGGAACTGGTAAAGACTGTGCCCCAAGATCCTACATCCATTCTTTAATTGTGGACAGAAAATTTGTCTGGATGAATCCATATTAAATCTTTGTGCCTCGAAGATTTTCCAAGTACAGTATGCAGATTCAGTGGTCCCTCGGTTAACGAAATTTCGGTTAACAAATTACCTTCCATAAGAATCTTCAATTCGGTTAACGAACAAAAATTCGATTAACGAATTCCTTACGAAAATCACGTTTTGTTGTGAGCATCAGCTGGTCAGCTGATGGCCCAGTCTGCCAATTCAGTAATCTGTTCTATGTTTACATTCGTTTCCAATGGAGTAAATATCAAGAAAGTTGTGTTATTTAATATTTTTGAATGTTTTATATTAAAATTATTCGTCATTTTAATATTTATTTAACATATTGAAAATACATATGCAGTACAGGTTCAGTCTGGCTTTGTTTACTGTCGAGAGAGCAGCCATTTTGTTGGTGTCCTGAATATTTTTGCATTTTTCATTGAAATTATTGGTCATTCTGAACTTTAGTTAACATATTGATAATATATAGCACAGTGCAGTGTTGATTTAAAGAAAATTATCTTTAATTACACCTTGTGAACTTAAAATTTTATTGGTGAAATGAGGCATCAAGCAGGAGTCCCATGAAAGATGATTTCTCCTCCATCCCCACTTCCTTCTCTTCTCCTCCTCCACTCCACTTCTAATTTCCATCATCATCATCAACCAGGAGCCTTCTACATACACACCTCAAAGTAAGTGTACTTTACTGCACTTTTTTTTTTTACTTTGTATCTACTTTTCAGTGAGCTGGAACCAATTACCCAATATCCCATTGAAACAATGGATTCGGTTAACGAAATTTTCGGTTAACGAACGACCTTCTGGAACAAATTGTGTTCGTTAACCGAGGGACCACTGTACACTCAAACTTTTAAGACCTATGATTCCATCGGACCCATAAACATTCCACTTCTAGTTTTGCTTCTTCCTAATTGTAGTTATTAAAGATGTATGACTCATTAACATGCCTTCAGTTTATAGGAAGGTATTCTAGGTTAAATATTATTATTTATTGTGCATTTTAAATTTCAGTCCTTACTTTGCCATTATTATACTGCACTGTACAGTATACTACAGTATACTATACTCCAATGATTTATTTTGATAATGTGTTAATAGGAAAAAATGTAGACAGAAAAATTTTAAACTAAATACAGGGTATATTTACATTGTGTGACTTGGTGCCAGATGCCTTAGGATCCTCTTTCTCATGTACTAAAACTCTTCTCCCAACAGATTGATGAGGTGCGGAGTCAGTTGCAGGACTAAGGTGTGTTGACCAATTCAATATGTACTGTAGTATGATTACTGGGTAACTTTTTAATACTGTATATCTTAGATAACTTATGTTACCTTTTATTGCAAAATATAAAGTATTGGAAGTGTACTTCTGCAATTTTTACAAATATATGTCTCCTGTAGCATCATATTAGATCAATGAAATATATACAAATGTCATTAAAATTTCAAAACTGTTTTCATTTTCAACAAAGAAAGCTATAACTGGTTGCAGAATTTTGCCACTGATGTTTGCACCAGAATGGAATTTAGAAACTGTACAGCACTTTTACTTGGATAATTTCCATTATCCAGTGAAAAGTTTGTAAAAATGGAACACCTACCTTTGAATGTACAATAATACAGTATGAGAGTGTGTGTGTGTGTGTACATTATATAGCACAAGTACAATGCTGAAAGGATAAAGCAGGCCATCCTGTAACATCATGTCACCATTTGGCCTGCCTACACCACAAGCTCAAGATGGCAGCATCTGCTGGTGAGTACAATATAGAGTAGTATATTTTATTTATTTACAATATACTGTATGTATACACTAGTGTTTGCAAAAATAAATACAGCTCTGTGTCTGTCCAACTGCAGTTAAGCCTCCGTAGCAATGGTGGTCCATGCCAGATGAGTAGTTTAGATGTAAAAACATTCAACAGTGCCCAGAAAAATAATGTAGATGTGCGATTTGTTTCGAGATAATAGAAATTTTCTCAATCCTCGGAAATCTCTCAAACCCGGAGACGGTCTGCACCAATTATTCCAGCTAATAGGGATATTACTGTAACAGCATCACAAAAACAGTAAGTTGGCAGCAATAGACAAGAAAGCGATTTCATATTTCAAGGTTGGAAGAATCACCCAGTCCTGTCTCACTGATAACATAACTGCTACTGTGGTTGATCAGCAGCAGTGTTAATAATACTGTAGTGTCATTTTATAAGTGATTTTACAGGGCTTTTGCCAATGACATACAGAAAGTCGTATCCATTACCCTCCCCTTTCACAGGAAGTGCTGTACAGTACTGTAACTAAACACAATGTCTACTACAGACATAATATCTGGAGTAGGTATGTCCTCACCTATATTCCGTCAAGGAAAACATATACTGTATAACCTTGAGTGTTTTGCTTACTGACCATCTTCACATAGTACATTACAGTACAGTATTTACTTCCAATTCTTTTAATCATATTTTACAAGTATGAAAAGACACTGAAGGAGAACAGTAGTGTACTCGTATATGTAGACAGTAGAGATTATAGGCATATGTGTGTAGCCATAAAGTACTGCTGCAGAGGCCATAGGATAGAACCATTAATAGAAGAAAGGAAAAGTTCTTTTCTACTTGTGCAGTATTGATGTTACAATAAAAAAAAGGCCAATTGTCTGCTTCATCTACTTTGAAACTGTAAAATATTTGTTTACACTAATTCCTGTAAAAAAGAGGTGGAAAATCTTTTAGTGATTTTGTAACATCACCATACATTGGAATACTGTACTGAATGACAAGTGTTTCAAAAAGGTGTTGTTACACTATTTTTCACTTGGCAAATATACTGTACCTGTACTGTATATATAAGAGGTTTAAAGAGTACAGGTATTTTATAACAATATTCTTTTTTATTAAAATTCTATATCAGTGCTGCACATTTTCCTTGTTATATTTATCATTTATATAAATAAATGTATTTGCATGGAGGACAGTAGAGTTCAGTAATGTACATGGAAATTAAGAGCAATATCCAGTGAGAGTATAGCATGGTACTGCATCCATACAGTACTGTACAGTATAATGATGCACAGTGGTGTAAATAATTTCAAAACAAATTCATAATGTCTTGCAAAACATGTACATAAAAGTTCTTTGCATTCTTCTTTTGCAAAATAAATCTTTCTTTTCATTAGATGAAGTTGAAGGGAACATATAGGAAGCAATACCGGTATGTATTAATATTATTCACTATCCTGTAACATTGGTAGACAAAACACAATTTTAATAGAGAGGTTAAGTACTGAAAGCTCGTCTTAAAAATGAACCCTCAACTACCTTTCTAAATTTGCAAAACATAAAACCGAAGCTGCCCTGCCTGGGGCTACCCTGGTATGTACCATACATGTGCAAGCATACAATGTAATTTACATTTGTATAAAGTAATTGCATCATAACTTACCTGTTACATAAAATAAGCAGTTTAACACTACACTGACATCATAGGGACATGATGATGTAACCCCCAGAGTGATATTCCCAATAATATGTACACAAAAGTTTGAGATTTAAATTTTGATGACCTAAAGATTTAAGAATATCAGTATTTTGTGGTGTTTTATTGCATTTTAGTTTGCATAATGCTTCACTGAAATTTCAGTTTCAGCAAAATATCATCATAAATGTCAAGTACCTTTACACTATTTGCTATGATGGTGATAACTTTTGAGCTAAATTTGTCAAAAGATGTGGTGACAAATTTTGTTTTAATGACTGAATTAAGTCTTCATTATCAGCACAGGAAATATGCTGTAAAATATCACACAGAACTTCAACTGCTCTCCTTTTGTCTATTGAAGCAGACCGACCACACGCTCCATTTTTATCACTGGACATGAGCTGTAATTGTTTGGCAGAATGGCACAGAGCAGCAGGGTTTGTTGTTCTTCCAGATTCTCTGTCTAACATACTTTTATTGTGGTTTCTGTTACTTCTAAAGTCGTCCTTGTAATCTAAAACTTCATTAATTTTTACACTGGGCAACTTATGTACCTTTATAAATTCTTCAATCTGTTCCATTGGATTTGTGATGATCATATCAGTTCTGGGGTCCACACCAAATATCTGGTTAGTTTGAGGATGGTAAAACTGATCTCCACGGACAATGATACCAGAAGTTTGTTGTTTTCTTTTTCCAACTGCAGTCGTGCTTTGCCAAATTGGCTGCCTTTTTTCAGAGGCAGTTAAAACCGAAGAAAATTCTGGTAGAAGTCCTTGAGAAGCCTTTTTGAATAGCTCATTCACTGCCGACATCTGATTCTTGACTGTCGAATGTGTAGAAATTTGCTGATGATTAATAGTTGGCTTGATATCTACTTTACTGTGAAATTCTATAATCTCTCTAACATCTGCAAGTCCAACAAGAAGTCTTGGAAAAGTTACTTTTACACCAATTTCACCCTCCTTAGCCTTTAGGTAATGTCGAAGAAATTCTAGATACTTTAGTTGAATCTCCTGAATTTTGTCTGGATATCGAAACTGGGGGTCATCTGGTTGATAGAAAGCAATTACACAAATCAGTGCTAAAATTATTTCATCCTTCAGTTCCCGAGCATACTTGTTGTAGAATTTCATAATGGCTTCAAAAGCTTCTGGTAGAACTGTGAATTTCTGAAGTGTGGCCAAGGTAACTGGGGGAATTTTCAGGGCGTCTTTATTACATTCAGCTGGCCACATTTCATTTTCATAATCATACATATATGCACCGTGGAGATATATTGACATGCCAATCCCATTCTTAAGTAAAATGGACTGATCTGTCTTACAAACATTTTGGAAGTCCTCAACTTTCTGAAAGAACATCCCAAGTTTTTTACAAATGCAAACAAAAAGGTTAGCTAATGCTTCTACACTGTCACCATAACAGTCCTCTGGATAAGGAATGGACATGAATGTAGAGTCCTGAAGAGCTGTTAAATTTTTCAGCACATCAGCTTCCACAGGGTCCAGTGATCGTGGTAAATCACCATACACTTTTTCTTTCATTTTTTCCTCCTGGACGTGGCGTTGTTTAGCCAGTCTGTTCTTCCAGAGCATCATACGGTCAGTTTCTGACATCACCCAATTGATCTCCATGCCATTTTCTTGACTTTTCTTAAATCTATAAAGGAAACAATTTGATTCAGTACTAAGTATTCAGAATTTATCACTTCATTTATTGTACAATAAACTAATGCCTTAAGAATATTTATACTGAAATACAGTATACTTTTCTCTCAGAATTGGAATTTAAGGATTTAAACTAATTCAGTACTTCCTGAATAACACAAAAACATATAAATTGGTCCTCTGAAACCTATAGTTGGCAAGTAATTAGCACTGAAATCATAATTAAAATCTTCCAAGCATCATTACAACTACTAATTACCCCGCAATTGAATTATCGACCATAGATTCGGAATCAGCATACTCAGGCGTACCTTTACAGGGTACAGTAATAGAAAAAGAATAGGGCAACCAATTGTGAAGAACTATAGATTTACTTCCCAGTGTATTCTGAAGTAAATATCTGCAAGATCTGTATATTGCATATCAGGACCAGAATGAACAACAACAGAAAATTTCTGTACTTACCTGCAATACTGACAAATTTTTCGGTTTTGTTTTGAGATGGTACAAGTTTCAGTATCAGGACATTGGAAAGTTTTGTAAGCACCACTTTGCACTGATCGTCTGAAAAAGGCTTTACAGGAGTCACATGCCATCCCTCCAAAGTGCATACTTCTTGCTCCATCCCCACACACTCCACATCGTTTTTCTCCCTTGGATTTCTCTTTGGTTTCATTTTTCTTCTGACGCTTTTGACTTCTTTTTTGTTCATCTGTTGTTGGTAATGGTTCTGGGCTGTGTTTTTTATTATTAAAGGTTGTATTGTTGATGCTTGCCGGAGAATATTCTTGACTACAAGTGCTAATGGACTCTGAGCATATAGAATGTTCATCTTGGTCATATCTTGGCATGTCCACACTTTTTGTGAACTCTGGACTAATGTAGCCCTCCTGAATGTCTCCAGCATTGCAATTCAGTAATACTAACTGCTGGCCAGAGGATTCAAACTCTGGCCCTGCACCCGCAAGTTCACACAGTGGCATGTATCCTCCTTTAATAGGATGTCCTCCCTTATATTGGCCATCAAAAGTTTTTTGCTGATTTCCCATGCATTGGCCATCTGTCCACCAATCTAAAAATTCTTTTTCACTGTCTGTTAACTTGGCATCAGTATCTTGCTGGCCTTTGTATGGAGTCCCAGGCATCTCACTGCTGGAATATACAGAGTTGCCCACAGATGAGTTGGCATCATACCAGTAGGATGATGTTAGGAAGGATGGAAGGGTAAAGCCTTCCACATCTTTATCACCTGACTGCCCAAACTGATAGTATGGATCCTTCGACATGCTCTGTCACATCTGTAAAGATAAGGCGCCTTGTTAGTAATCTACACAGAGACAAAAATAAAAATCCTATTCTTCTCTGGGATAACACTGAAACTTTGTAAAATGTTAACAAAATGGTGTATGTTTTGTATGTCTAGGTACCATACTTCAACATCTTTGGGAAATATATTTTTTTTTTAAATCCCCGCTCTCCCAATTAACCAGAATAAATAATTTTTTTTACCAAATTAAACATATTTTTAGGGTGGTTCGTTATTTTACATTTGTAGTACTTCTACATTATAATTAGCTTATTCATTCAGTTACGCTAATGCATGTGAATGTGATGAATAAAAGATACCGACCACTGGTGAGGATGACCAGTTTGCGAAATGTGTGGACAAAAAGCCCTAGATTTTACAGGGACTGAACCGCTGCAACCCCTACCACACTTATGATAGGTTTAACACAGGACACACAAGACTGGTCACTCAGGACACAAATGACAGATCTGACATACCGGTAAGAATTCTGACCAGGACACAAGATGTATCTGACAAAGACCATACAACAAGCCAAATTGTCTATATGACATTGTTTTAATTTAATTGATCATTTCCACCATTTACCAGGCAGTCAGTTTGTTCTTTATTACTTTATTTGTCCACGTCAGTGCTCAGTACATCAAGTTAGAGGAAGAAGGAGTTCATCAGGAGAGTGTAAATCATATGAAAGAAAAAGAGCCCTTCAGGTGCCATTATACACACGAAGCGGCCATGAACTTGAAGTGGTGATATGACAGGTGTGAAGGGGTTCTTGGTTAGCGTCGGGAGATATTCTTACAGAGCCATATAAGGGGTTCAAAGTTGTGTGTGTATGTGGAGGTGTTGTGGGCGGGTGGGGAAGGTTGTATGTGTGTGGGGGGATGGTTGTGGGGAGAGTTCGGGGTTGTGAGTATGTGGAGAGGGTTCGGGGTTGTGAGTAGTGTGGTGGGGGGTGATGGATTGTTAGTGTGGAGGGACTGAGGGTTATGAGTGTGGAGGGGGTTGTATGTGACCAAGAAGCACTGTCTTGTCCCCTCCACCGACAGTCTTTCCTTACAATGTACAAGTACATTAATTCCTAACTGATGGCATTATTATGAAGATGGTGACATGGTTGCCTCTCGTGTTCGAACATGGCCGGCCCCTAAAGCCATCTAAACGTGAATTTGAGTAAGGTGTAGACTTTGTCACCAACACAATAACCGAGAAAGAAAACTAATCAACAGCTGCTTTGGCTAACCATTATCCGGTGAGACGATCCACCGATTGATTAATATTCAGGTTCACAATTGCTGCTAGATAGACATGTAAATTACGGAAAGAAACTTGTTCATAGTTTCACCAAACCCAGGGGCCACTCATTGTTTGCGAGGAGAGAAAGCTGACTACCACTACACAGTTCGCGTGGTAAAAACAACATCGGTATGAACAGAAACTGCATCTCAGAGCAATCTGCCCGACGGCTCCTAATACAGGGCATTTCACCAAATTTAAGGCTCCACAGTACTCCTCAATGTCACAAGACTCTCGCATTATGAAGCCCAGTCATGTCACCATGCTACGACCCCATATTTCTATGTGCCGGATGTGAGGCAACAGCAGTCAAAGTAGAGGTGTGTGGGTAAGCTTGGGTTGACTGATCGACTCTCACAGTAAGGTAATACTGACTGGGTCCACAGGTAGTGGCCGCAGGACCATAACACGGCGGTAGTGCTGGTCTACTGGAACATGGTAGCCGCGGTAGGCTGAGTGCTGTCAACTTCAGTTCTCTCACACATCACAAACAATTACCCTTAGTTATTCACACGTCGCACGCTTCCTTCATTCACAAGTTTCAACGAAAGACACGAGATTAGTACAAGTGCCCGATCAGCTCTGACTAAAGTAATGTCCCATATAAATGAATATGGCAGTGCGTTCTTCACATTCAACACAGCCACAGCGACCTTCAGACCCCATATAGGTACTACTAAAGGTGATTACAACATACACATCCTCGAGTCTGAGAGAATAAACTGTCATTTTGTCAGGTGTTTCCTATTTGCCACAATCAACGTAAGCATGACAAAAGGATTGAGATATAACATTATATAATAACGGCTGCGTTTTAAACAATCGATAATTCGAGCCCCTGGCGGTGTGGAGTCAGGGTTCACAAGACGCACAGGAGATGATGACACCACTGGTTCCCCAATAGTGGACTTATTCATTTTATCATTAGTGTTGGAAGCGGCATTTTTTTTTTGAGGTTACAAAGTGACCTTCACGCCCTTCTGATGACTAAAAGTACATATTTTTTGTTCCTCGGTGCCGCACGTCACATTGTTACTAATATGATGTAGGTCTGAAGGATGCTGCGCCACATCTGCCTCATCTCCCCACGGGACTAACATCTTCGTACAGCCTCACCGCCACTCCTTCACCAACTACCTCTTCCTCTAGTTCAACAACACGACCGTCACATTACATCAACGACAGCATTAACAATATTGATAAGAATCAAGTGTGGTCTTCCCAAGGATCATGTTAAGGACAATCTTCTGTTAACCCAGATTCAGTGTGAAACCTTTCTGAGCTCAGACACCCAAGAACAACACGCGGCGTTGTCTGTCGTTCCTTCTTTCTCGTATCCCTAATTATCTTTCTCTCCCTCTCGTGTCTCTTACTATCTTACCTCTCCGTGTCTTTCATTATCTTTCTTGTTTCTTAATATATCTTTATCGTGTGTGTTTTCATCATCTACTGTAGGTGACCTTGAGACGTAGGTGGTGAGGGTTGGGAAAGGCATGAGAGAAAACACAACGGGCCCACCCATCCCTCCTACCCGCCCGTTACTTAGGAACCGGCGTAGTGCAAGTCATGACGAGTTACACTACAGGGCCAAAATGAACACCACCATCCATGCATATACTATCACCAATACCACCACCAATGTTAATACTATCACCACCACCAACAGTACTACTACTACGTATCATGATCACCAACACTACTACCACCATCGTTACCAACACTACTACCACCAACACCATCGATACCAACACTATATTAACACCACCACCAATAACAAGTATCACCATCAGCACCATTAAAATAAACAAGGCTCCTATTCGCCTACTACTACGACCACCATTCCTGTCTTCACTTTTATCAGTGGTCACACATAAGGACCGACACCAACGAAGCAAGTGATATATAAATGGAGCAGATCTGTGGTGTGTACCAAATGATCTTCCAATACTATTGTGTGCAGGCAAACGTTCGTCCAGCGGAGAGCGACACCAGAGGCGTTTGGTTACACGTATTGGTGATGTTTTACTGCCACAGGTCAATATTATCCGTATTACCCGGGAGGAACCACAGCCTTTACAACACCGTGCGCACCCCGACCGTCAGAACCACTTCTGGGAAAGTAGACATTACCTCAAACTTGTTGTACCCACCTAACACCCGCTCCTGGGTTGGCAGACAACTTGGAGATGTAATTACCTAGAGGTCGCTCGACGTGCCACCTGCTAGGACAAGAGAGCGAACATCAGTTATGTTTTCAATTAGCTGGAGAAAAAGATGGTTGACGGGGAGGGGGGTGGGGAGGGAAAAGTGCTGTAAAACAACTCCCTCCTATCTTATGTTGTGAGGAAGTAACTTGTACTGTTACAGGTACAGGGTGAGGGACCCAGACACTGGCGCTGTGGTCGCTCAACCATGCAGGAAATTTTCAATATCCTATCGGCGAGACACGTGACTGTACAGGCTGGGCAAGTATAGTGGTAGTAATTGTGATAAGCAGATGGTTGGTAGTGGTTAACGTGTGCAGGTGTTATGGTGGACAGATGCAGTGGCAGTGTACAGGCTGTTACACTGTGGGGTGTAGTGGGTAGGTATAGGAGTTATTGTATAGGTGTGGTGACTGTGGTAAAAAGCTGTAGTCATTATGCAGTGCACGTTTAAATGGGAGGTAGGGGGACCCCACGTACTACCAGTAGAAACGACAGAGGGACGCGGGTACCATAAACAGGTGCTCATTATACGGGGTGATTCCCGGCAAGCTGGTGGTGGTCTGTCACACCTGCCTTCAGTACACTACCGCGTCATCCTCCATGTTCCACACCTCAGCTACTTCTCTCTACACTACCCTCCTCCTCCCCATTATACACTCCTGATAAATTATCCTTCCGTACTCTCTTCTCTCCCTCCCTGTATACCTCACACTTGCTTTCCTCATTTCAAACACCTCCTCCTCTCAATTTTGTAGTTCCTCCCTTGCGCGCGCTTGTATATATACCGGTACAGTATATAACAGTTTAATAAGTCACTTTTTTTTCTCTCTTGTAATAAAATTAATCCCCAGGATCAGCCAGGAAGTTTTGTTTTAGAACGTAGCCGCAGCTGTTGACGTCTTTAAGGCTCATTGTTTACGTCTTGGTCACGTGACATCTGCGCTTCCGCCTTTAAACACGTGCCATATCAGCTGTTTACACGTCTTAGTCACGTAATATATCTAAACTTACAAAAAAATATATACCAAAACACAAAAATACTTAAAACATATAACGCAGAGTATTGTAAGACCATCGAAATATTCATACAATCATTCTGAAAGATACAACACACTATTAAAACATACACAATAATATATTTTTACTTACCAAACAGTACCCCATACTGTTGACATAGTAACAAGTACAGCTGGCAGTAAAGGTATCCAAAAGGGATGGGGCGTCTCTCGTTACCATGGCGACGGTGTTTCCCCCCCCCCGCGCACTTTGATTGGTGAACGATTCTGATGTGTATCGCAATTGGTCTGATTTTCATTCACGTTGGAGTTGAATGTGGATGAATGTGACTGTGTGTGGTATTATGTAGAGGAGTGTAGCCTATATGGAAAGAAATGCAGTTTTGTGTATACCTGTGCTGAATGATGGTGGACCAAACCTAACCTAACCTCACCTCACACTCTACCTGTCCACTCATCTCCTCACCTATAGTTACACCTGCATTGTGGGGTCGGGATTGGCTATATGTGTGGGGAAGGGTTCAGACCTGACCTAACCTAACGCATCAAATTATTCAAGAATGACATTCACTGCTGCTGCCCCCTCACGCCTCACCACAAACTCACACCTGATTTTATCTGAACAATGTATTTGTGTATGTATGAATGTACGAATACGTGTATGTGTATTAGAGTGTGTGAATGTATAACTAAATACGTGTGTAGGTGTATAGATGAGCATGTGTGGGTTAGTGTGTATGTGTGTTAGGAAATATTTGTATGTGCGGGATGAAATGTTTGTGTTTGTCTGTACGCATAAGTTTGTGTATGTGCATGGGTGTATGTTTGTTTCATTGCACCTAAGTATATTTGCATGCATGTGTGCATTTTATGTGTATGCCTGTGTACGCATATGAGGGTATGTCGGCTCTCGTGTGTACAGTATGCATGTGCGAGTATGTGTACGTACTCGTTCATGCCCGAAGAGGGTAGCAGGCAGTAGGAGTCAGAGTACTGCTGTGTTTCTAGGTCGCGGGCAGCTAGGGGCGGGGCGGAGGCATGACGTCACCGGCCTCTCGCTGCTATGGCGACGCTTGCATGCACCAGTCAGGCACCACCCACCCAGAAATCAATATTTTCGTTCTTCCGCTTCCATCTTTCCTCAATGGGCGGAGTAAACAAAACACCCTGTTCATGTTACTGAGAGACACACTAATTCTTCCCAAGCGTTCGTCATGTGTTGCTGGGAGGAATAAACAGTATTTTCCCCAGGCATAAATAAGCGAATATACGTCACATATTTCTAGGTTTCAGTATAGAGTGAAGTTCTTCACAACTGGGCTGTTATGAGAAAGAAACCTATACCCAGAATCTAACATTATTTTGTCACTGGAAACGTTACCAACATATTCCTAAGCATTTAACGTCTATGTAAAGTGTAGGAGAAATAATTGAGCATGACGCGATGATCTTATTTAAATGGTAAACGATAAACACGGGCGGGAAGAATTTGTGAGGGGCGGGAGAAGGAAGTCAGAGGGGAGTGTGGGGGGCCAGGCATCTGGTGGGAAGTGAAAGGTGAGAGCAGGCACAGAATTGGGTGTGAGGGCTGGCGGAGGGAAAGTCAGGAGAGGGGGAGGGGTGACTGGATACAATTACCGGAAGGACTGTGATTGATAAAGGGTGATTGGTTGCATGGCGAGACATGATTTGGAATGTCGTGTGTGGGGGAGACGATGTAGTAAGCAGTAATGGGTGGCCGTGGTGTAAGTAAGGGGTCTTGAGTGAGGGGAGAGCGAGTCATTAACAGACGGTGGTGAGAAGGGGATCAGCGTAACCTGGGATGAAGGGCGTCACACAACCCGCGGTGGCCGGTGTAGGGTTCAGGCTGGTGTTTGACCGGTTACTACCAGTATCTGTGTCCAGATCCACAGAGCAGCCTGAAGTTGGCGGCTGGGGGCTGCCAGCAAGTCCAGTCAGAAAATCCATGGAGGCCGGGAACATTTCACCGAAGGAGCTTTATTGATGACGGCTGCCAACACAGCCACCAGTACCGCCTTCTTGGCTGGAATGGCGGGTCCCTAGCTTTACTATCATGAACGCGCTACACTGCACGCAAGCTCCTACACACCATTATTATCAACACCGAGAAGTGCAACTTATTTGCAGGATACTGATGAGTAATGGCTGCTGTTTCTAGTGTTGGAGACGAGTTTAGGACATTTCACGAGAAGCCAAAAAGAAGCTTATCACACTCGAGCATAAGGTTATAGTCTAAAACACAATATAAGAAAAATAGAAACATTGGTACAAGTAGCTGTGGCAAGCCCTTGAAGGGCTTCGCTAGAGCCATCGATTTAACCCAATACACGTGTCTGAAGCCACTATACAGTACTTATCAATGTTCGTCAGCTACAGCTTTACACCTCCGTTCTCTCCTTCCTCCTGTTTTTAACAGGCACAGACTGACATTTCTAACTAACGCATGAAGCTGATACACCAACGGCATATGAAGCAAAAAGGGTTGAAATAGTATTGTGCAAAACTTAAAGTGGACTGCAGGGGAAGTAGACTGAGGGGTCACAAGGTACGCGGGGCCGCCCTGACACAGCACACAGCGTGTCCAGTGTCTCAAAGCTTGGTCTGCGTTACCTGGTCTCAACCGGTACATGATGCTACGTTTCTCTCTCAAGCTGTCCAGCAGTCAGGTTCGCGGTACCTCGTCTCAACCGGTATATGATGCGCCCACACTTTGTTATATTGCCTGGTACACAGAGCCCTGGCTCACGTTCACGCGGCAATTTTTCCCTAGTAAAAATAAAGGAAGAAGCGTTTTACCTGTATCGTGTATAGTGTTTGCTTGAGGGCGCCCTTTCAAAAGCCACGCCCACTGACCCCAGCACAAGGATGGGCGTCCTTAGTTGGCAGCTGGCCAGGAACCTGTGTTGCCTACAGTACCCAGGTCGCAGCTGTTCTTTAACTACTGCCAGTATCTAAAAATCCCCCACCCATTACAATTTCAAGAAGATAAGATGGCCCTGATGGCTCGTTGTAAAGGGTGCGTCAGGAACCTCCTGGGTAACACATCAGGGAAGGAAGAAACTCTTTGGCGACGAACAGGGAGGAGCATCTCCAGTCGGACCCTGACCGTGACCTTACATTTGACTTCTTGAAGGTCATTCACACTGCTCCTTGGTGCGCTGGGTGATTAAGCTGAATATCGAGCTCGCCAACTTGCACAGGATGAAGCGGGTGCACAATATACTGACCGCTGTGATTACGTGGGGACACATCGCTAACTCAGCGGTGGTTTTCGCGGTGCGACTCGAGTGAATAGCTGTGCTGCTCAGCCACAAAGGATTTTAATATTTAATCTGCATTGCTTTGCGGGTATCGATTATTTCTAATATTTCTAGTAGTGATGAAGACTAATCACATACCATTTCACATCTTTCATTATGGTTTCACTATAGAGATGAATAATTAGAACTGATATGTGAATAGTAAATAGCTGACACGCTCATGTTTACTTGGCTAGGTATCGAGAGGGAGTAGAGCCAATCAAAACATAACATTGCAAGGGTTTATAATACCTTGAGTTTAGAGGTGTCGTCTGGAGGCCGCCACACCCTAATTAGTGCATCCCTAACATATCTGTCTGACACCATGTATAGCTGGTAAACACTGCAGGCCATAATAATTTATTTAAGAATTGTTAACGTGATAAAACACTCCAGAATAAAAATATGTATTAGTAATTAGATGATAAACTCTCAATTCCCCTTAGCAAATAATACTTAGATAACAACGTATATATACTGTACAAGACTAAACTCCATGCATTTGTTGACGCCATAAAATAGCTCTTTTCTTTTTTCCAATTCAGGGGTTTACTTGACCGCCTTCACTTCCTCAACTGTAACGTGTGGTGTGTGACTTTGGGTAGAGAGCGAGGAAACTTGCTGCTGACACACATGCTGACACCACATACTAGACTGTACAGAAATGGGCAAACACCCAACGCTGGCAACACTGAATAGAGGGGGACTGACAACAGTGAAAATAGTAAAAATGAGTTGACAACGCTAAAAACATACAGAAAATTTACAACACTGAACATGATCAAGATGACAACACTGAACAAAGGGATGACAACACTGAACATGAACAAACAACACTGAACATGAACACGATGACAACACTGAACAAAGGGATGACAACACTGAACATGAACAAGATGACAACACTGAACATGAACAAGATGACAACACTGAACAAAGGGATGACAACACTGAACATGAACAAGATGACAACACTGAACAAAAGGATGACAACACTGAACATGAACAAGATGACAACACTGAACATGAACAAGATGACAACATTAACATACAAACAAATTAACAAAGCTGACCACGCATGAAAAGTTGACAACACTGAACATAGCAGAGGAAACCCGGGCTGATACCACATAACATAACACAGTTGAGCGCTGACATCACTTACCAGAAACCTGACAGCAAAACCCTACAGCTAGTTGCTAAGGTTAATGTCCGTAAGTAATAAACACATCACCGCTTAATAAACAAAAACTAGTTTCAATAGCCCACAGCCATTAGGTTCAACTATAGGTAAAATGTGCGAATATATTAGTTATAAAATGGTATTAGACTATGATGAAATAAAGTAGTTTGTGACTGATTAAATGCTGGAAACTATACGGTAGCATAAGGTTGCCACATCCACTTACCTGATATTGTTTATGGTTGTCTTGTTAACACTGCCTAGACGACACACGGGCGTCTTCTCCACACACGCCAATACTTCCCTCACCAACGCCCATAATCCAGCAAGTATTCCATATATCCAAGGTTGTCACTGAGAGGAAGAATAACGTTAAAAAAAAGTACCAATCACAATCTCAACAGCCACTACCGGCGGCCGACGCGCACACACTAGCGAGCGACTGAGGAGAGGAACAGAGGACGGAGGTTTGGCTCACGGAAAATGTCGCTCAAATGGGATGCTGGCAACTCATGTCGGTGTGCCACTTGCAACCCAGTTTTTCACGTGATTCATGAATAAATGCCACAATTAATCCTATATAGCTATAAATACCTTTAACTGCCACGTGTTGCGGTAGCTCGGTTATTCCCTGAGTCACATGGTTGGCTGTAATAGGTTTAGATTTAGAAAGTTCCCGCTGCAACAGTACACAAACGTACCCAAGAGTGTTATATAATCACGACTGGTTGAAACACGCAAACGAATTTTATGTAAGATAAACACAGAATGGTATTGACAGTGGCTACCATGACGTAGTAAAAATAGAATAGGGGAATAAGAAAGCTACACAGAACGTGACAGATAACGCCACAAGATAAGGAGAAAAAATAAATAAAAAAGAGGAGAAATGTGGAATGTGGTTAGAGACGATGAAAAGTAGGTCCCATAAGAGTGGTGGACCCTTTAGGGGCAGTGCGGATGCAGCACACTGTGTTTAATACACAAGAAAGCAGATTGCCATACACTGCGCTCTATACAGTATTCACTTGCCCAAATCTTAAGTTAGGTACAGTACCCTGGGCATGAACCAGCGATCCTTACCACAGGAGGTACAGTACAAGTGTGGCTGCTGCACCCCTTACTAGAGTGCGGAGTGAGTTCCATTGGCAAGACTGCCTGCTAGGGACTGTTGACCCAGCACACTATATACTAAGCTTTATGTATACAAGGAGGCAGCATGGTCAACACTGTACTTGACCGCCTTCACTTCCCTACCTGTAGTCAGGTGCCCATTCACAGCTGAGGGAACTGAGGCTGCATATTAAAGAGTGAACCATCGAACTTCAGAACAATGCGAGCGCTTTATCCACTTGGCCGCCACTCCCTTACTGGAGACAGAAGAGAAGGAAAAACAATATTTATATTTAAAATGTGATGAATAGATGAATAATAATAAAAAAAAATAGATGAAGACAGGTAATTTAAAATATGAGGACTTCCCTTATACTATAATTGTGACCGTGTAGTACACCTTGTGCCCAGGGTACCTAGAGGACCAGTGTGTGTCTTGCTAAAACCTTGACCCCACACACACACACACACACTACAAGTTCCCAAGTCCATTACTCTTGAAGGTCACGTATCAAGGCCAAGGTTACATGACTTCACTATACGGTATATCTTGTGGCCGCAGTTTGAACGAAATTCATGGTTATTTTCATCCACTTCTGTTAGTGTATAAACATCCCGATAAAATTTATAAAATAATTACCCGTACAGCTTTAACACGCAGCTGCCCTCACGCGGAAGGTGTTCAGTGACTCTTGAATTTTAATGAGTCACTGCAGGAAAGAGGAAACCAGTTCTAAGAGGAACCACTGGCGTCCTCTTCCCTCCCCACGCTTCTTGTTTAAGGAGAGATTGAGATTATGCACCCCTTCATATCATGACCTTGAATTCCGATCTCATTTCCCTGAGCTGAGCCACTGGATTATTATTAAGGCGTTGTACAGGACGAATTAACTGAAGGAGAATGAAGTTGTGACTGGTTTGTGTAATGATTTTTTATGGAGTGATACACACACACAAACCAGTTACCTTTTAGGGCATGTTAGGTTATGTTAGATTAGGTTAATTTAGGTTAGGTTATGTTAGAGTATGTTAGGTTATGCTAGGAGAGGTTAGGATAGTTAATCTTAAGACTCTAGGCTAGGGGGTGGGTGGTAGGTACGTGTTGAGACGGAACGATCAATAGCACAGGAAGCTAACCGACTCAGGCATTGTTTATTCTTGTAGTGTTTATAAAGTCCTTGATGTTTGCGTTTGTCGATGTTTATAAAGTCTTTTGACGTTTTCGGTGTTTATAAAGTCCTTGATGTTTAAGTCTCTCTGTCTGTCTGTTTCCCCCCCCCCCCCTATAACTGTCTGTCACTTTCTCTTCCTTTCCTTAGTATAATTGCGACGTAATGTACTACCTTTGACAGAGAAGTATAGAAGGACACGAGACGCAAGCCGTACAAGTTGACACACACACACACACACACCACTATCAGGGGGAGGAGGGGCGTCGTCTCAGGTAACTCGCCCCACCCTCCGGCTACTGACATCACCCTGGGGCACCTGTAGGAGGCCTGTACCCAAGTCTTCGAGAAGGTAGATAGATAGATAGATAGATAGATAGATAGATGCCCATCACGCCGAAGGAGATAATCAAGGTGGTACCTGGTTGTCTTACGCCGTTGCTGTAAATATATCCCCACTCACTGCTTGCGTGACTGAGCTGTAGTCCGCAAGAGTAGTGACGGCGGAGTCGACACGCACCTCCTGTCTGTCTGGCTCACTGTTGCTACCTGCTTCCCCCCCCCCCCCTTTGTTGACATACCCTACATAACACTACCTGAGCCCCACAGCAACCCACTGAGATAATGTGTATTACTAGCCCATACACAACTGCCCACTCGATGTATATCCCTCGCCCATGCTCCCGTCTACTGCGCCTCCTGTTTCTCTCTCATCGAATCATACAATGGTTTTATTCTTCCTATTTTTCCTATATCGTGGTCTCTTCACTACAGTGTTCATATGGTGTTAAGTTCCCGTGTGTTGTTTTTCTCTACGTGATTCTCGATGGAGTTAAGGTAGGTGTGTTGGGTGTGATGAGGTGGGAAGACAGTGCTAAGTGACTCTCTCCCTCCTCCCCCTCTTCCTTCACCAGGTGCTGTCGGTGAACGCGTATAAACACTCTATCTGCCTCATCTCACTCAGCTGGGCTCACACCCTCAAAAATTTGCAGGTTAATGTTTACCCCAGCAGAAGGTTCTGTAAGAACTCTCCTCACTTTAAAGTTCATCGTATTTTTTATTGTGGGCAGACAGCGCGTGTGTTCGTTCGCCAGGCACTGTTGATTGCTTGTGCTGGCGGTGGTTTGTTTTTATTACTGTACTAGTTTATGGGTCGTAGCCACAAGTTAACGGGAAGACTGTGGCACCTCCCGCCTCGTCATGTTACCTCACGGAGACACAGGTTAACGGGAAGACTGTGGCACCTCCCGCCTCGTCATGTTACCTCACGGAGACACAGGTTAACGGGAAGACTGTGGCACCTCCCGCCTCGTCATGTTACCTCACGGAGACACAGGTTAACGGGAAGACTGATACCAGCTTTTTTATCAGGTGTAGGGTTCATGGACTTCGGCCAAGAAACACACACACATACACACGTACATAGACACACACGGTAGAAATAGCTAAAAGACTAGAATGGCGTAAACATACACACGTGGTCAGTGTACAATGACACAGCACTTTCCCTCTCCCACCACCGTCTTTCTTTCTTTCTTTCTCACTGAGGTTTTCTGAAGACATACAGCACCTAACTCTCTTATTTACGCTACGACACAAAGATTTTTTGTCAGTATTCCGGTTCCAGGTTTAAGTCATCATAGTCAAAGAGTTAAGTCATCGTAGTCAATGGGTTAAAATTCTCAAAGACTCGTACGTAATCTTTTATCGTAACTAAGATGGACGTGGACACCGCCTTAGCTGTGTTGTGTCATGTAAAATTCGCAAGAACAAACCGATCGCCCGATAAATGATAGAATGATAAATTTCAGGGGTTAAGTGGTGACACGATTTTGCTTTTGGGAGGGTGAGCCACTTAGAAGAGCCATCACAATCCCAGCTAGACGAAAACAAATAATAGCAAACAAATATTGAAAGCCATACCTCGGAACTTTGTTTACATTTGCATGCCTCCAAACGTCGCCTGTTTCTGTGGTGAGCGTTGGCTGAGTGATGGAGGGCCTGAAGCAAATCTAGAAAAAAAGGTACAATCATCTTAATTTCATAGTCGTTGCAAAAAACACACACACGTACACAGGTAGGTACTGTATGTATGTGGTAAGATATTTGTGGTTTTTCCCTCCCCGTCCCCTCCCTCAGATCATTCGTCTTGCGTTAGCCGAACGAAGATGAATGAACCCCTTAGAGATAAACTGTACATTACGGGCCTGGGGGAGCTAACAAGGCTCACCCCTGGCCCACTGAGTAAGACTTACCCCTCTGCCCCTCTTCATACAGGGAACGCACACACACACACATACACACCTGAATCTTGATAACACTTCGCCCGGCCACCTGATGATGTAACTACGTATTAAAGGCTTGATTAACTTATAAAACATGGATCATGTAAATATAATGTGTTTTATGGCGATGTATCACCCCTGCCAAATAGCCCCTCCTAGCTTACTTCACCCCAGGTAACTTTGGGGTGTTATTCATCGGACAAATAAGCTGGGAGGGGCTAATCTTCAGGTGATCCATAATTTATTGGCACTTTTGAGTTGTTGCAAAAACATCTGAATACATCCATCACCCGTTACATAATTTATTGGTAAAGGTGGAAAAGACTGCGAACACCAGTTGTTCGATTTCGTTAATTTTTTCCACATGATAGCAAGTAAAAAGAGTGATACGACAATACGCAGAACCTGACCTAACCAAAGAAACCTACCTAACCTTGCCTAACTTCCTAGCCAGCATACTAAATAGAAAGCCCTTATTTTGATATCTGGGACTAATGAAAGCAACTTTCTTGAAGCTGCTTGGTGTAATTTTACGTTTTTTGTTGAGGGAGAATACGGTCTATAAACTCTATACAGTACTCATCAAAGAAAACGGAACTTTCCATGCTTTGCTCTCTGGCCGAGATCACAGTATTATACCATGACTAAATTTTAGCCTCATTAAGTTCTGCTAAAAATTTTCATGGTGACTATTTATATATGTGTACTATTTATTTCAATGTGACCACGAAAATAAAAGAGGTTTGCATAAAACGCTTTCATTACATATTATCAACAGTAGTGAGTTCATTTGATTTTATTTATATTATTTAGGTTTCACTATTTACTGAATTTTCGAATTTGCTCTGAGATTTTTTAATGTTTTTGTTGAGAACGCTTATTCTAAAACAAAATAACATGATAATTATAGCATACTGGATCGTGACTTCACTCATCACTTGAATATGCGTGGGGATTATAGTATAAATTATTCAGAGGGCGCTAATAAACATATTTACAGTCATTCTTTGCTGTCTCATGTTTGATGTGTCATTTAAATCCGTGTTAATCATTAGTAATCTAGGGTCCTCACGAGTCACGATCTATCCAGGCAACGGTGAGCCGTGTCATCCTCGCAGGCAGCGTAGTGGTCAGTCGAGTGGTATTCAAATACTGCATCAGTTTCCAGTTAGCTGCTGTGTAGGTAGCACTGACTCATTTACCGCGTCTCATACTCGGTGCCGTCACAATTCGCTCTCTGGCAGATTGTTTCATACTAGAATTTGAGTCCTCACCTTATAACACCTCTACTAGTGCTGTTTTGACCTCACCTCACAACACTATTCTAAAAATTGCTACACCTGGATATAGAATGGATATAGAATCCTTGGAAAGAATTCAGAGGAGAATGACAAGGCTAATCCCGGGCATTAGGAACCTTGAGTACAGAGACAGGTTAAAGCATTTTAATTTGCACTCCCTCGAGAGACGTAGAGTGAGGGGCGATATGATAGAGGCGTATAAATGGAAGTCGGGGCCGAACAAAGGGGACATTACAAAGGTACTCAAAGTATCCAACCAGGAGCGAACTCGTAACAATGGTTTTAAATTAAAAAAATGTATATTTAGGCGCGAAATAGGTAAACATTGGTTTGGAAATAGAGTAGTGGACGAGTGGAACAGATTACCAAATATCATCATTAACTCGAATAAGCTGGATAGCTTCAAACATAAGTTGGGTGGATATATGAGCAATAGGGATTGGGTGTAAATGAGTCTGTGGGGTACGGGTTGTTTCTCCTCCATCCTGTGTGAGTGCGTCACTCCGGGGCCACCATTTGTGGGGTACGAGATGTTGGTTCACACTCAAGATGGGATGGAGAAAGGAAACTCACAATGTGCTCTCTGTATACATGTTGTATTGGATGTACAATGCAGCTTGGTGCTGGGAAGGCAGCATGGTTACAAGCGTGATGTAGAGAGAGCTGGTTGGTGAGGATGCTCAGAGGAGGACCAGCTTGTGGGTCGCCATGGTCGCCGGCGGGAGCGAGGCCGCCAGGTAGGAGGAGGAAGAGGTGTTACTTGAAGACTGGCTGTAGATAGAAAAAAAGGTAGGTCACCACGAGGTCAGGTCTTATATAGCGGAGGTAGGCGTGGCTTGATAGTTGACCTCCGTCATGTAAGGCGGCGCTGGTTGACCTAGACCACAAGGCATACACTGGGGAATTCGCGGGGTCGGCTACTCAGCGACATACAGCGTTTGTAGGGGAGGAATCCACTACAAGTCTGCCCAACCTGGTGTCAGTATAGTATGCTCCTATCATGAAAAGAGCAACATTACAGGTGCACAATAACCCAAAACAACTATATAGACTCATCTGCTGATCATTAAATTTCTTGGTAGAATCCAGGAGGACAAGGAGGCCTTTACTGTTTTGGGGTTTTTTCTCATCTTAAACTCCAAGAACATCAGGGGATTTACCCTCCGGCACCCACCCTGGCAACTGTCCCCTCGATTCCCACACTGTACCGTTGTAAAGTCTCAAGATCTCAGCCGGATTTTTCAAGGATTTTAGTTTCTACAGTCTGACTTCTTTGTACTTTCAGGAACAGATTACAATTGTTCATTAGTTCTGTATTCCATTAAGACAACTTCATGACTGTGGTATAAGAGAGAAAGGAAACCATATAATAAATATTTTGGGCGGTGTTTAAATTGATGAACTAACCTAGTGCAGGATTTTAGTAACTACTTTGTAAATAAAGCTCAGCGAATGTTAACTTAATGTGCGCTAGATCCAATTTGTTTAAACGATTTTTAATTTATACAGTAACACTATTTTTTTATTGTTATGAATAAAGGCAGTAAATTTACACAAAAATAAAGTGTAGAGGGGGGGATGGGAGGTGTATACGTACCGCAGTGGCCACCGCAAATGTCTGACTGTCCGATTCCTCATTGCTTAGTGTAAAAGGTTTTCTTGTGCATTTTACTGTAATCTAGAACAATAGATTCCCATGATGATATAGATAAATACCTCAATTATGTATTACAGTCTATTGAAATGTATTTCTCTGTCTGAATGGATAAATGTTATGATAACACGAGTTTTTGTGTCAAGAATTCGGATGGATTATTCATAAACAGCTGATCTAGAGCGGAGAGGAGGAGGACGGCAGGAAATTTGTAATTTTCTTTTTCACTCTTGCTTCTACCTGGAATCTTTTGTTAATGAGTATTGCGTCTAAGCTATGAAACTGAAGGTGAGTTAATACAAAGTGAATGAGTATGATGTGAGAGTGGGATTATCTTGTGTAACAGACAACAGGAAGGCCAGCCAGATGACGAGCTGTCATCTTCACTACCATTAATGTTACACTGCCTGGCTCTACCATTATTACTCTAACCGGATTATTGACTCTTAACCTAGTCAGGCTAATTTGTAAGTAATTTGTGTATTCATTTAAAACTACAAAATCAGTCAGTTTGATTAATAAACTTGGAAACAAGTGGTACCGTAGTTCATTATGCCATTAACCATACACAACACTATATGGAATGGACACTCAGGTGTTGGTGTAGTGTACCAAATTACAGCCATTGGAATTGCAGTTCGCTGGGATGTAAACTGTTTTGCTAGTCAATTAGAAAGTTTACTTCTACTCCATTACTGTAATAATAGTTTGTTTCCTTCATTTAAAGTGTTTGTTTTAAGGTATACTAAACAAAGGTATACAGTGCAATTTCAGTGATTAATATGTGATACTGCTCCAAAGTATTATCCCGAACACAATTTTTGAACATTTTAAAGAATATCAAGTGGACACCAACCTTATAAGTTCACGAGTTTCTTTTATTACAAACAAAACCATCATTGAAGTGTCTGGTTTTAGCAGGAATATCCTAATATTCACATGGCCTCTGCCTACAGTATAATGGCGTGTATTCTTTCAATGACTTAACAAACACTGTCTCAGTACTGTACTGTAGCTTGGATGAACCACTGAGCATTGGCATTGCTCAATGGTTATAGTCCAGGATCATCATAGAACGTAAATGCTTTCTTAATTCTTGAAATTAATGAAAGGTGAATGAACAATATGTTTTGTGTATTGTAGGAGGTTTGTAAGGTTTGGTTTTCCATTTTTTGTGTGTTTTTACCTCACAGTTTCCCTCTACTTCAAAGCCCTGTCCACTTTGTGCAATCAAATTTGTTGGTAATGGGGAGGGGATCATATCTCCATAACGGCTCATTTCTGATGGAAAGGAATGTCAGATTTGGTTGAAACACCACAAAATACACTTGAAAAAACCTACTTTTGTTCGTAGTTTCTGTGGTCGACGTTTCCGAATCTTTACCTAGAATTTTTTTATAAGATGATCATTGAAGATAATTTTCAATTTACATTAGGTTAGATTCTGTAAATCTTTTATATTTAATTAGTTAGTCTAGGTGAGTTTTGTTTGGGTATTTCCATCTTTTTATTCTTCTAATTGTATAAGTTCTCTCTTGGCTTCCAAAATTGCACAGATTTCAAGATCACAAATAACAGCAATGTAGTGTGGAAGAACATTTAGAACTTGACGATGTCAGGATTGGGCTAGAGAAGAGACTGTATTTGCCACTTTTAAGGTAAAGTAGTGAAAACTGTGTATTTGATACTAATAAATTGTTTATTAAATTGTTATGAGGCTCAACACAAAACAGCTATTCCACTCCAGGTACAGGATTTGAGTATTTGGGAATGAACTAAGGTTGTTAACACCATGGGTACGAGAGTCTCTCTGAGCTGAATAAAATTGTCTGGCTGGAGCCGAACAAAACGTTGAGAGTGGCGTCCAGTAATGAGGAGGTTAATATGATAAACAGAGTGACTGCTACATATCTATATATTTATCAGTAATGGATGAATGTAGCTGTTTGAAGTTTATAATTTCTCTTATCACCAGGACGGGGAAATGGATGAGCACCTGCGTCAGCCATATGAGGGCCAGTTGATTAAGTTCACCAATGTTGTCAAGGGCTGGCAGGCACGGTGGTTTATTCTGAATCCTGAAATTGGAACTCTGGAATATTATCTGGTTGGTGAAATTATAAGAAAACTGTTATTGAGAAAATGACTACTGAGAGGTAATCCTATTTAGCTATGACTTTTGCTTTAATAAACTTATCTGAGTACAGTATCTTTCTAACTGGAAAAAGGCTTTTCAAAAATTATATAGTTATTATTTTTTTTAGTTTAAGAATTTCATAAGTTTGTGTCTGTGTTAAGTTTGCTTAATCATTACAGGATAAAGAAATGTTCTCAAATATTTATAAAGATATATTTTTTTTTCAGAGTGAGAGTGACAAGCATGAAAGGGCTCGTGGTAGCATCCAGTTAGCAGGGGCTGTTATTTCTCCAAGTGATGAAGATTCTTATACTTTTACTGTGTCTCCAGCTGCTGGGGAATCTTACAAGTTGCGAGCCACTGACACAAAAGACCGGCAGATGTGGCTTAATCGATTACGAGTTGTGGCCGAGATGCACACACGGGCCATTGCTCATGTACGTTTTTGTGGGTTACTGTCCTGAAGATATAATTTTAAGTTAAATCTTTTACTTTTAAGAATTTTGTTGGCTCTTAACATTGACTGCATCATTTTCCTCCC
Source organism: Homarus americanus (assembly GCF_018991925.1). Classification (NCBI taxonomy): domain Eukaryota; kingdom Metazoa; phylum Arthropoda; class Malacostraca; order Decapoda; family Nephropidae; genus Homarus; species Homarus americanus. Next base: position 388,310 of record NW_024745073.1, read on the forward strand.
TTTGGCACCTCCTGTGTAACCCCCAAGATCTGTTGTTGCTCATACACATTCAGATAACAGTACTGTATAGTACTTCAGTCTACTTTGTTCTTTTTTCACTTGGACGACAGAATACATGAAGGAGTGAAAAGTAAAGAATGTAAAGAACACTAAATTTTTTCTCATAATTATCAGCATATTTACATTCTTCTAACCACATGTGTTTTTGCCACAGAACCACCCACCACTTGCTCCCCGTGAGCACCGCACACCTGGCAATAACAATGCTGGCAATTCACATCAGGTCGCTTCAGCTCCACCCATGGGATTAGCAGTATTAGATGCCTTCACTCAGGTGGCTGAAGTATTGGAGGAGGCTCGCAGACAACACTCGGCCCTTGTAACAGCCATTGAGGATATGCCATCTTATGGTAATGTTAAGACATTTAGAAACTCCTTTGGGGTTTTGTACTCTGAGGAATGTTTTATTTGAATATGACTTGCAGCCAATGATGCTGGAGGTACAGGGTGAGAGAATTTTGTTTACTGTACTGTGCATTACAATATAGTACAATATTATGATCCCACTAATTCTATACTGTACCTAATTCAAGAGTTCCTCCTAACAATGTAACCAGGCTGGCTTTGTGGAAATAATAGGTTATGTTAATGTGGCTATAATAACAATATTGGAGAAAATAATTAAAAGGGCATTTACCCTTTTGGGATTTTCTAAACTCAGGTACTGGTATGCGATGTACAGAGCCCAACTTACTGTTGCTGAAAGCTACCAGTCAGGCCACACTCCTGTGTCTTGACCAGTGTCTTGGTGTGCTGCGGACACAGCACATGTCCGCTCCACATCATCAGCCATCGCCACCAGTCACCAGTATCAAGTAAGAAAACCCTTGATCCTGTGAATATCTTGATTGTATGGTTCAGTTTCCCTTTTATATTGGGGGATACTGTTCTCTCTTGTGTGATGGGAGGCTCTTGTATGATAACTATCACTCTATTCTCTCGTGCATTATACTACCTTACCAGAAACTTATTTCTCTCAATTTGTTGTGATTGTGATGGGTGTGTGGCATAATAGAGGAGACCGTATAATGCTTTAACCAGTCACTTGAAATTACCGTATTGGAAAATTAACCCAATGAATCCTGCATTTATTTTTTTGTTGATTAGTTTTCAATAACTGCATGTACAGTACTCTCAGTCTTTGGTCATGTAATATTTTTAGTTCTGGTACAACAATATGTATAATGTTTCTCCTGATGCACTCAATGACTCTACTATTGATATTCATGACACCTATGTTTGTTATGTAAATATACAATTGATGTAAAGGTTTGCTAATTCAAAATTAGTGATGATTATATTCAAATATGGAAATGGTGTTGTAGTTCTTGTTTCAGTATGGGTTATATTGCATTTTACTACTTTATGTATGGATGCTGCATCAAGTGCTTATTTCTGCTTGTTGTGTTCTTAACTGAATGTTTGGTCTTGTGTAGTGTTTTTGAAGATGCAATAGTAAAAGTAGTTGCCATTCTGGGTTACATATATCAGAGGAATTAAGTTAGGATTAGTTTATATCTCAGAGATGACTTAGATTTTTAATAGTCTTTGCTCTCTCGAGTATACAGTACCCGGCACACACCCTTTTATGAGCTGGAAGAGACCGTTCTCTTACCAAACTATTGTGTGATTGAATAGATTGAATATCTTTATGTGTATTATCTAATGTTCTGTGTTGTCTTGTTAGCTTTAGGGAGCTTTATTCATGATCCATGGGGATTATTTAATGTCCCTCAAGGCAGTTAAATTTACTGACAATAAGTTTTAGATAATTGCCAGAATTTGTTTTTTCATCCATACTTATGAGCCTTTTCCTGCTCTAATCCAGGGTGGGTAGACAGGTGTTGATCCCTTGATTCTTTGCATTCACAAGCTAGTGGGTTACTTCACCATTTTGGCAAGTATACAGTACTCTTATCCTCTAAGAACGTGTTGATCTATACAATATCTTATCCAAACTTTTCATCATATACATATTTTTGGATATCCAGAATTAAACGTGAGGATACCATTAATTCTTAAAAATACTTAGTAATGGGAGGCAGTACTGCAAAATTTGAGTTATTTTTTAAGTGCATGGATCATCTCACATCATGATCAGACAGCATGACATTGAATGGGGTTTTGAGGATGGATGTGCTGCTGTTGGATGATGATGTGTTGTGCAAAGTGCCATACATAAGGCAAACATAAATCTTGAGGTTTGTTTATGGAAGAGGAACACAATAGAAGAACACTATTGTTATGGTGGATAGAGAGAACAGGTGAAGGGAGAGTTTGTGTTTGCTCTTGAGTCTGGTCACCCTGTATCATGACCTGAAAAGGATTGCAAGGCTTAGAAATAAAAGAACCTTTTCTGTTAAAAGTTTGAATAACATCTAAAGCTGAAATGGGGAGAGATAGTAAGAAATGATCTCTTAGATAAGAACGTGACAAGAGAGGCTACAAGAGACCATGTAAGCTTTGAGAGTTGCCATTACGTAATCATGGCTAACTTTCACAAATGTGGAAAAATGGCCTTAAAATGGTGGTGGTGATTGAGGTAACACACTCTAAGCAACCTTGTTGGACGGTGGTAAATAAAGAACGTCATAGTTGTCAGGACATGTACTTAATTAAAGCTGTATAATAGTTATGATCTGCCTTGAGACATGTTAAAATTTGTCCTCAGAGTATTTTTTATATACAACTGTTAATGAATACTATAGAGTCATATTGTACAACATTTTCATTTGTCTGATGTGTTTACTAGTAGACATTTCAAATAGTTCCTAACACTCAGTCTTGAGGTGAGAATAAAGCTCCCAAAACATATTAATAAATTTGTTTTAAATCAAAGTTAGTTGTGGTTCTTGTGCTGACTATTGTTTTCTCTCTCCTGCATCTCCCTCCTCTCTCTGCCTCTCCCTCTCATCCTGACTCCTCTTGCTGTGAATGATGCTGCTATTCTTCCCTTTTTTTATCACGTGTTTACTTATCACCAACCTGTTTCATGGTGTGTTCTTTTGTTCTTGGCTTATGTAAATATTTTCAATTAATTGCACTTTCATCCTTAACTTTTATTTTATTATATCTTTTTACACTTTCACACTCTCTATCTTTTACCACATCAAAACTTTATTGTTACATTTATCTCAAATTTTTTCTCATTTGCGGTGGCTGTATATACTGTTATGTATATTTGTATATTATCTATTGTATCTATTTTTATCCTTGGATTTTCTATTCTAACTTTATCTTTTAAAATTTTTACCTTTGCTCTTGCTATTCTGTGTTTATATTAACTGTTTTGCTTATTTCCAACTCCAATAATTCTTTACTAATTCTTTTTGCTCCACAAAAACACCTCCGTGAGCCTTTTTTTTATTGTATATATATTTTATTTGCAATACAATACTCGTGTTATGCAACTCTGTATCTCGTGAAAATATATCACACCTCTGTTGCCTTCATTCATTTTATCTAACTTTAACCTTTGCCTAATTTGTGATCCTTTTGCATATCTGATAATCCTCTCGCTTTGTTTCCCTTGAATTTTATTTTCGTTTTGTTTCTCTGATTTATTATTTATTTATTTATATTTTATTATCTTGTTGTTACTGCTGATGCATCCATATCATCCTCCTTCCTTTCTGTAAACACTTTCTGTCCACCTCTTAATGTTGACTTTATCTCCTTGGTACTGTATTGATTTCTTCTCTTTTTTTTTCTCCACAATACCTGCATGGTTTGATCCTCCTCCAATACCCGACAATTTCCAAATACTATACAATCCTTCCTCTCCCAAATCCTCTGTCGTGTTTCCCTCTGTCGTCGTCATGCCAATGCTCCTGCCTTCCTACCTGTGTTGGGCTGTCTTTGGTGTGGTGGTGATGGTGCTGCTGGTGTGTCCTCCTTCTATGGTGTGTTTGTATGTGGGAAGGGTGGGGAGCCTTGGGGCTCGGTGCTCCCCTCTCTTGGGACGCTCCCCACGCTTCCACCGACGCACTGCTTCGGATGCCTCCTCTGCCTTTCTTCAGCGGCGGCGCTCATCGCCTACTCCGTACGTACACACAGCATGATTTACACAATAATTTTCTGATCTTTTTGAACATCTCATATATGCTGCTTTTATTATAGTTACCGGTATTTGCTTTGTACTGTACAGAGTATATAATTTTTTTCCTTTATTACATTACTTTTAGGTTTATGAGTAAGTGGCATGTGTGAGTACTTTATACCCGATAAAATGTTAGAATTAAGTACTATACCTTGAATATTTGTTATTGATTTAGCTTTACTGACCTAATAGGTCTCCAGGCAGTATTAATTAATTACCAAATTATACAGGTGAGTCTAAAAGGAAATATTGATGTGTCTTTGAACCATCACTTTGTAAATCATCATGAATAATTTATTTGCTGTTGAATAAAAATCTTATTAGAGTAGATGTACTGTAGCTGTATTTTGAGGGATAATGTAATATTCTTTCTTTTGGTGCAAGAAATGATGCGATTGTAAATGAGTATGTGAGGTGTGTAGAAATAAGAGAGATGTGGAACAAGTAAAATCCGATGAGTATTCTGAAGGTGATTGACTGGAAGGAGTGATGCTGTAAGAATGGGTGAAGTTCTGAATTGGTCTTATTTTGTATGAGAGTTCTTGGCATGAGCATACTGTACACTCCTTCAGGCCTGAGTAGATGGATACCCTGCACTGCTTTATTAAGACAGAGTAAAGAGATGAAATACTCTCGTCAGAATAATAGACGGGCCACTAGGAGGAGAGATATTTGGTCAGTAAGGGAGGTGGGCCACGGACTGTTGATTAGAAAAGGAAAATGTACCGGCATGTTTGGTTATAAAACAAAATGAGAAAATCACAATCATGGGATGAGCAGAGGACTGTGGAGAGACAGGATTTTATGGAACATATTTTTCAAGAGCCCTATATTATCATCCTTGTCTCACAACTAACTCCAGTCATGTGTGGTTTTATGTAATTTGGTTGAGGTTGCTTCTCCATTCAGCTTTTAAGTGATGGATTTCCCCTGCTTCCCTCTCTTCTGTTCAACATGTCATTTTTGTAGTGGTGTTCATAATCTGGCTGTGACTTAGAATTGTAAGATTTATTTTTTTTATGATTTTTTTTTTTTTTTTTGAAATTGTGACACCACTTTTGCTAGGTTCATGGTAGGGAATCTTTGGCAATGTACCAGCATGTATTATGAGTCAATTTAGAAACATTTACAGGATTATACGAAGATATTAAATCCTGATGTGGTGTCTCCCTTATTTGTGGTGGATTTTTTTATCTGGATTCTCTAAGTAGTACAGTACAGTGTTTTAGCTGATGTGCTTTATCCTGCTCTTAGAAGAAACCTTTTGCAATTATTTAATCTTTTAATTGTATGGGTTATTTTTTCTGAAATGACCCTCCCATACACATAGTAGAGGGACGTTGGTTCCTTAAGTCACTTTTAAGGTGTTTAGATACCATAGGGACACTCGTAGGTCAAAGCTTGAACAAACCACCATGAAAGGAACTCATGCAGTGGCTTAGACATAGAGTACAGTTCTAAGCAGGAATTTGTTTGTAACCCTGACAGTAAATATTCTTTATTTTAAACTTTTTTCCTCCCACATCTTGAAAATTAATGTTTTAAAGCAGATATAGCTTTACATACATTAAATTCGGCATTAAAGTGAGCCAGAACATGGTATCCTTAACAGTTATATGTGGATTTATTTGCGATATAGCAATATTAATCGAACATTATGTATGAGCCAATTTCTATACAGTATTGATATTCCAGGTAGTAAGTAACAGTACTGTAGTTGGCCTTAGTTCCTCATGGAAGCATTGTCATGCTTTGAAAGTGAATGGGGTGCACTGTTTATGCTCGTCTTTCCTATAGCCACTTTCTTGTTGCACTGTCACTTCTGCCACACATTTTGCATTATTTTTTCAGTGGATTTTTTCTCACCCCGTCTTTTGTATCTGTTTTTACTAATTTTCTTCTCATTCTACTTTCCTACTTGTGTATGTATGATTAGGTAATCCTGTTCAAGTGCTTCTGATCTTATTCCTTAGTGCAAATAAGTGGCAAATGTTTCACTGTGGCATTACCAGTTCAACTAATGTTTCCCTTGCTTCAGAGTCTTCAGTATTTGAAGGTGTGGAGATAGGTAGGATTGGCACGGTGGTGGTGGAGAGGGGCACATACGGTAGGCATTGACAGTATTCAGGGACAAACCTTTTAGTGTGAGTGTGATGACATGTGCGTTGGTAGTTCCTGCGTCTTGGAGGAGGTCGAGAAGGAATGGCCTTTGTGACGGAGATACGTAGTCCACGTGCATGGCACCGGTCGCTGAATATCAATCTTGAATCCGAGCTGAAAAATAAGTGAAAATGAATCTTCCTACTGTATACATGTGTTGCATGACTCTAAAAGGTTAAATTGTAACTTGTCTCTTGTATTGCATGTTCCTTGTTCCTATGTAAGGGAAAACCAACTTGAAACTGAAATTTGCTTTTTGAAAGTCTTTTACCCAGTAGGAACAGTAAAGGATATTTGAATATAAACAAAGGAGAAACCTGGGTAGGAAAGTGAGGAAAAAGAAAAGTGGAATATAAAGGGAAGGAATAGCAGTTAAAGGAATAAGAAATAAGAGTCACTTATTTTCTTGTATGTGACAGATTGACTGCTTGGGAGTTCTGATGTGAATGTGACTGAACAAAAGGTCTGTTAAAGAAGGAAAAGACACCATTACTTTAATTTTCTCACGATAGTACAGTATTTCCTTGTGCTGATTTCATAAGGCTAACTGTTCAATCTAGAGCTTATTATTCCTTAGTTATATCATGATAATCTCTGTTAAATTTATATGAACTTAACATAAGGTATATATATATATATAGTCCCTAGAGTGTTGACTTGTAAGGTGATAAGAGGACTTCTAGATAGCAAGTTCCACTGTCTTGAGTGACCAGTGTAATTATTGTAGAGTAGCACTTGCCCATCAAAATACAGTATACTTAGATTTACTGGTTCACAACAATGGTACTAGCTTAGATGTGAATCAGTGATGCAAACTTACAGTATAGCCTTATGGTTGATTTGAAAGGTTATGAGGCTTCTGGTCCAATGGGATGAACCCTACTGTTTGAAACACTTGCACCTCAAAACCCTTAGCTGTCATAGTCAAGGATCCTATATTTTGACCCTCACATTTTCCTGTCAGTTAAGGGTTCACCAATAGTGGAGGGCAGGATGGGATTTTATGTATCATTTCTCCATTAGAAGTCTATATTGGACATTGAAGAGCCACATGGAAGATTTCAAAGCAACAAGAAATGGGATGGAGAAGGTTAACTTGACAACCTATACAGCACCACCCCCAACAAGGAATTATACACCTCAGGAAGAAATTAAAGGTCTATTTTTTTAATATTCCCCAGATCCAGCCCACACATTTAGGATTCATCAATGAGATATACTGTATATTGATATAAAGAGTCCCAACCTCCTAAAACCAAGATAGATTTAAATGGCCACAGATGGAAAAAAAATTGAAGAGGATGTAATTGAGTTTTGCTGTTTGAGTCATTGTGTTTTATTTACTGAATTTGTTAGGTTTGGTAAATATCTCTTGGATGGACAGGTTTTTAGAACAATGATATTGATGATAGTAAAAGATCGACATAAAGCTGCTGAGAGGAGGTGTCTGTAAAGTAAGAATACAGTGGGTAAAATCTAAGGGTTGAAACACTAGAGCCTTGTGTATTGGTGTTGGGGGTAGAAGTGAACCTATTAATTGAGTTCATGCCAGTGAACCTGAAGTCTCACTTTTTTTATTTTAAGCAACAACTTGGCTAGCAGTTTGTATCACTCATTAGGAACTAGTTTTAATGGGTGAGAAACTTCTCTGCAGTAAATAATCTGATTCATGAAAGTTCAGTAGTGTTTACAAGCTGCAGTCTCATAATTCATGGCCCATAAGCTATAAAAGAAAAAAATTACCCATGTGGAAAGGTGCATTGTAAGCTACACAACAAAACATTAATAATATGTATTTTTTCAGTAATGTGACTTATTTTAATGTTGTTAGATAAATCTTGAGATGTTTTCCATTGAATTTTATTATGTTACTGTTTAGTATGTATCATTCCTCTACACAATATGTATCTTATACAGTATTTGTAATTATATTCACTAAATTTATTCTTGCAGTACTCGTCTTGGATCTCCATCTTTGCATTCCTCTTCTCCCTCTCTGAGAGTACGCACAGCTCCTCATTCTCCAACCCCTGGCACTACCCAGGGTATCAGTGCAATTCCTCCATCCAGCCTGACAGGGCAGCCGCCAGCACCCCTTACCTCCTCCGCCCTCGGGGATGTCCTAGATATTACAGGCAATTCTCGCTCCTCATCTATTACGTCAGTTACACCCACGTCCACTCCAACACCTCCACTACTTCAGTCATCACGAGCAGGTAAAAAGATACAATAGTTTTATTTCTTAGGTCTTGTATAAAAGTATGATATATATACTGTACTGTACTTGGAAAAGGGTATATACAGTATATATAAAGAGGGATTTTTTTTATTTATATTTTGATCTCTCATCAGGTGCAAGTGAAAATAGTTCTGAGATCAGTGATGAAGATGGACCTGATGGTGATGGTGAACTGGGTGAAGTTGGTGACGGCCAGCGGTCAATAATCATGCACATTATCTCCCAGTTACGTTTGGGAATGGACCTCACTCGTGTTACTTTACCAACATTTATTCTGGAGCGTCGTTCTTTGCTGGAAATGTTTGCAGACTTCCTTGGACACCCTGACTACTTTGTAAGGTAAATACCTTCTCACCCAGATGCCTGTTAGATTATGTGAGTTTCAGTTGGGAGTCTCTTAACATATCCATGTAGCTTGATCTTGACATTAATTTAAGTTTTTAGAATTAGTGCAGTGGCATTAAATAATGGGTAGAAGGTTAATATTTTTGCAAATTGTCCTTTTAACATTTGACTGTAACTAAATACAATTCATAAAATTTCCCCTTTATCAGGAGATGGGATACTATCTCAATTGTTTGTCAGTGAAGAAAATATATCTTACAGTAAACTTCCTTTAACCCGGACTTGTTTAATCCGAATCCCCTCGAAAACCGGGCTTGGGTTCTGCACTGGACAACTGTATCCCCAACCTGGAAAAAATACAACTAAAATTCATTAAGTATGGGGAAAAGTTCGCATAGGCGGGTGCTGCCACTGAGGTGGTACAATAGGGTGACTCAGCAACTGCTTCTGAGGACGCAGTAGAAGTGGTTGCTGAGGAATACTAGAGTGAGGTGTCTTAAGAAATATAAATAGTGTACAGTAACTCAAAAAATTATCTGTCCACACTGTGTGAAACATTTTGAGACCACGGATGAAAGATATTGGGACATGCATTTACTTTGGTGTACAGTTTAACATAGGTGTTGCAATGTGTGTTTATTTCGGCATAATTACTTTCATGTTCTGTTACCAAGTGTAGTAGGACCAGTATACCACAGAGCCATGCACACCAACCCTCCAGGGACATCATGAGTCTCATGTAGCATTTGGGAAGTCATCGGACCCAAAATTTTTTGAGATACTGTACAGTATATACAGTCAATGTAATTATCAGTGAAAACATTACCTCTGCACCACCTTCGGTTGCGTGCATTGTGAGTGTCATACAATCTCTTCCTGCCTCAACCAAGAAGCTTGAATGGAGCTGAGTGTCAGCCAAGACATTACGCACTGCTGCCAGGCATATGAGAGCTCCTGGTAGCAAACAGCTCAGTGACTCACTCTGAGGCAGTGCTGAGCTATTGAGAGCAAATGGAAGACCGAGGAAAAATTAACTTTTTTCCACAGATGATAAAGCCTTAAGTGGCTAAAAAAATAAAAAAAATTAAATACCATATAAAATTCATGAGAGTGTTAAGTCTAGGCAAAAATTTACAGTAGGTTTGGTGTTCTTTGGCAGCTTAAGTCAGAAATCCCCCACCCTCTGGAATTTTCCACCTTTTAATATAGATACTACAGCCCAGAATTTACCCTTGACAACTCTCCCTATATAAAATGGTGCAGTCATTGCATTACTAATATTCCATCATTCTTGATCCAAACAAATGTTACATAAGCATACCTTTGAATCACTGCTCCCCCTCGTGTGACCAGTTCATATCCGTGATATGCTGCTGCTGCCTTCCCTTCTTCCTTGCATTTATGATATGTGTTTCTTATCATCAAATATAAAGTACTCTATTTTTCCTGTACCTATTATTAGATGTATTATTGCTTCAGAATTGGTGATGCAAAGACTCCAGAAGAGCGCATACAACAAGTGGTAAAGTGGTACTTGACGAGCATCCATGTTGGTCGTAATGGGTCTGTGGCCAAGAAACCCTACAATCCTATCATTGGAGAAGTATTCCACTGTAGTTGGCGCATTCCTCGGGACTCAAATACCTCATCAGTAAGTTTTGCTTAAGCAGGGCTGCCCAATCATACAGGCAAGTGGAAAATCCTCAGGGCGAATCAAATTAAAAAATCCTTAGCCTGTCAGGGTTTCCAAGTTGCAGGATCTATTACAGTCTCTGTCGTCAGGTTTTTATCTCTGAGGTTATTTCCTACAACCTCTCCCTATGCCTGGATCACATCAGTTCTGTACAAAACCTCACCGATACATTAATAAACCATAAAGTGTCAGGAAATTGTTGTAACTTGATAGTCTTTGTGCAGAAACTTACGCATTGTAGCTTATGGTGTATAAACTGGACTTTATCTAATATATGTCTTTGGAAAAATTGCCACTTGAAGTCACAGCTTTTTATAGAGTGGTCCATATATTACTGAATATCTATTTTCAATATATAAGTTCATTTTAAGGATAACAGAAAGAAAGAAGGGAAGCAAGAGCACCTTTACATTTACCTGTCAGCACTTTCTTTCGCCAATTAATAATATTCCTACCTTTCTATCAGGAGAACACCGAAGCTTCTGATGGGAAACCAGCTGAGGGGAAAAAGAGTTCCTACATCACGATTAAATTTTCTGCTGAGCAGGTCTCCCACCATCCTCCAGGTGAGGCATACTTGTACTGGCATGACATTTGCATTACAGTATTACCATATACCGTACTTGTTACTTCAGCAGCGGCAGAAAAATAATTTTCGGTTGTCTCTTAGTCTCTTCCTTACCACTAGTGGTTTCTGATCATTATCTTAACAACTGATAACCCACATTTAATTCATCCACAACATTATTTAATTATTCCTTGTAAGTGATAAGATGAAAAACTTGTATGGGTATTTCTTTTTTTAAACAGTGTCAGCATTCTACTTTGAATGTCCAGAGAAGCAGCTTAGTATCAATGCCCACATTTGGACCAAATCGAAGTTCATGGGCATGTCTGTTGGTGTAAATCTGGTTGGGGACATCACCCTTGTGATAGGGAATGTGCAAGAGAGCTACAGTTTGGCTATGCCTTCTGCCTATGCTCGCAGCATTCTCACAGAACCCTGGGTGGAACTGGGAGGTCGTGTCAACATTTCCTCTCCAGAAACTGGCTGTCAGGCTGTTATTGTCTTCCATACAAAGGTAATGAATTTTTTAGAGGATGTTCAAACTTCTATAATTGAAAGTCATTGTTTATAAATAACAACAAAACACTGTTACATCATTACGAGACTGATGTGCCTATATGATAACAAAAAGTATCTGATATTGTTTACAGCTTTTTGTTCCTGAGCAGTTAATGACAAAGATTTAAATAATCCTAGACTGATATACTTGAATTAAAGAAGGATCTGTAATGATTTCAGCCATTCTATGGAGGGAAACTACACAGAGTAACAGCAGAAGTGAAGAATGCTGCTGGATTAACTCTCACACGTGTACAAGGAGAGTGGGATTCTGTTCTGGAGTTCAACTATGCTAATGGAGTTCAGGAGGTAAAATCTCATGCAAGATTTTGGGTACTTGTTGATATCATGAATAATAAGAAATAAATTTAAAGATTTTTATTACATAATCACAATAATTGAAGTGTTTTATGTACATAATTGATGAGTATGTAGATAGTTGTGGGGAAACCATTGCTCTTTCTCAGATGGTTGCAAGTGGATTTAAATGCTTCCTGAGGTTGGGTTTTATAGATTGTGTTTCAAAGGGTAAGTAGATGCTGAAATAGGGTTTTCATAAGAAATTGTCTGCTGCCTTGATTGACCAGTGCATCTTATGTCTAAGTTGGTTCAAATAGATCCTAGAACTATTTCTTAATAGAATTCTATTCACCTAACTTGAGTTAATCTCTGAACACAATTCTATTCATTTCTAACCCAGAAATAGTGAAGTTTATTTAGTTTGTTGAATAATTTATACTATATCAACACTGCCTATATGCCTTAATACCCAGTCTCTTCACACATTTGTTGATCTGTGAAACTTGGACTTGGTGTAAGAGGAAGAAATGATGAAAAAGTGACAAAAATTATGTGTGAGAACAGTGTGATAATAATAGCAACACAAGACTTAAGGGTTTGTGGAAATGAAATGAGTATCAGAGAGCTGATGAAGGTTATTAAAGAGAGTGAATCACAGAAAATGCCACTTCAGGGTTCAAAACAGTAAAATTATCATCTATATCGTCAACACATTGCACAAATCAAGCTCAGTTAATGTTGGGAACATGAGAAATTGACACATTAGTAGCCAGGGATGGTTTTAGTAGGGTGACAATGTTTATGCTGGATATTTGACTTGAATAAAATTTCTAGATGCCCATATGGTAACTTTACCAACTGATCCAACCTTAGTTTATATGTTTAAATATTTTCCACAGAACATAGATGTCAACGACATACCAATGGTATGTGTTAAGCGTTTGCGGCCCATTGCCCAGCAAGCACCAAATGAATCACGTCGCTTGTGGCTTGATGTAAGTGTGGCATTAGCCCGTGGAGATGTTGAGACTGCAACCAGCCACAAGAGAGCCCTAGAGGAGATGCAACGGAAGGAGGAGCGCGAACGGGCAGCCAGGAATGCAGCATTCCCTACCCAACTTTTCAGCTCTCCTTCAACAGATCATTGGGTTTACAACCACCTCCCATCTTATGCATTTACCTCTTGTCCTGTTACTACTCAGAGCCAGTAGGTTAAGACTCAGTACTCATTATATTCTGATGTTACGTATGAGAATACATACACAAACTTATCCTTGATTTGCAGCTGAATTTTGTTTTGTTTACTCTTAATGCCAAAGATTGTGTCAGTAGTCTTTTATTTTCTTCCACAGTGAAACTCTAAACATTTCGTTCGAGCAATACAAAACTGATTGGGTTAAAAAAAAATACACCTAAGTAGATACTGTATTTAATATACCTGTACTCAAAAGAGAAAATGTAAGGCATTTTCCACTTCATTGTCTGGTTCTCAAGTTGTAGTCTAAAATGTTAGCTTGAAAACTTGTGTTGATCTTGAGCAGTAACAAAATTTACTGCATAAATATATCAGTGTTTTTATTTTAAATTTGGATGGTAAATGTGAATTCTAATTTTAGAGTTTCACAGAACTTAGGAATTCTTTATCAGATAATCCCATTTTACTTTACTATTATAAAGAGATTTAATTTTCCATATCCTTGTTTTTGCTTGTTCTCAATATTCAATGTACAGTATACTGTTATTGTTAACAAATATGATTTATATTTACTTTTAAATGGCTAAAATATTTGATAAGGGAAACCATCTACTGTATACATGTACTGTACGTATAATTATTTTTTGTTTTTTGCAGTTCACAATAGAAAATGATTTGATGTAACATGTACAGTAATTTACTTTAAGCAAGTAACTGGTTTTACACAATTTGTTTTAAAGCTACTATGTTATGCTATATTATCAGGTTTCTTTTTAATTTTGGGCATGTAATATTTCATAACTACTGTACTGATGTTTTATATTTTCTTGAGGAGCTAAAACTCTGTTGCACGTGAGCCGTGTTTTGCCGTCCTAAGGATTTACTTATATATATATATATATATATATATATATATATATATATATATATATATATATATATATATATATATATATATATATATATATATATATATATATATATATATATATATATATATATAAACCAAAAGCTGAGGTTCTTCATTGTTTCCCTTTTCCTGTGTGATTATATATATATATATATATATATATATATATATATATATATATATATATATATATATATATATATATATATATATATATATATATATATTCTAATGTCATTTCATCATCAAATCATAGGGTATAAGGTCAAACATTTTCCAGAGCATAAAATGAAATTAGTTAAGACTAATTTATAATACTTATAAACTTTTCGATAATAATAGTAAATATAATGCTAGACATTGGCTTTTGTGACACATCCACAGTATGTCTAGTTATAGCTTTTGCAAGACTTGACATGTCTTTTAAACTGTTCATGAATATGCAGGTAATTATTTAATTGGACATATGTGATGTGGCTTCTAGCTGGAGAAATGATAATAAGGTACAGTACTACTCAAGTGAATATCAAGCACTGCAGTGTAAGGTGAATTAACATTGAGTAATAAAAGTTTTATTAGCATTAACAGTGTCACTCCTCACATAATTTATCTGATACAGGTATCCCTCTCTATACGAACGTTCAGTCAACAAATATTTGCTTATTTGAATATTGTATTCTTATGTCTCTTTCTTACTATGCAAAAAGTATTGATAATTATAAGAACAATGATCCCGTAAGGTGATGTACCGAATTTATAGTTTATAATTTTTTTTTTATGTGTTAGGTACTAATTTACAGGAGTAGGTACTGTACAGTAGTTTTTTAGGTTATTTCTTTTTTTGTGAACTGATTTCATTTTTCTATGTTTAATATTTATTTGTTTTATTGAGGAACCAAACCCTATTTTTCCCATATTTTGTTATTCGCTATACAAATATTCACTTAATGAATGGTTTTTAAGGAACCTAACCTATTCGAATAGTGCGGGATACTTCCAAAAATGTTTAAAATTTACCTGCCCATGAGTAAATTTGCTTTTTATTAGTCCAGGGTTCATTCAAAGCATTATATAGCAAACAGGCCCACTCGTCCACAGTACAAAGCACAGAATTCATCCACACTGCAGTTAGAACCTGACCGCAGAAAACCAAGTTACTTGAAGAGTAACTTGATAACTTGAATATTATCCCAAGCTCTTCACCATGGTGATTTATGTGGTCTTTCGTAGGAGGCCCATAGTAGCTGATGGTGATGCTTGCAGTACGTGAAAATTAACCAGGATGTAATGACGAATAAACCCTGTATTTGGTAGAGAATGAGTCGGCAAGAATCTGATTTGGGCACCATTGGTTGATTCATCACTATCAATGGGAGCGCCTCATATATGATACTGGGTGCAATATTAGCTCAACCCACTAGGCCTAAACAATGATAGTAGGCCCTGCCAATGATGTCATTGTTCCATCACTGTCTCCTATTGTTCTCAGAAGTGGAACGGGATTTTGGGTGATATCTCAAAATCTTATTGTAAAAATAGCAGAATCACAGGATATTGGTGGCGATGAGGAATAGATCCCTGACCAAAAAGACCTTGACAGTCTCTTTGTTGGAAGATAACATACAAAGTGAGGAATTTAGTGCCTTGGAGGGGTGTGTTATTGGAGTGTGTCTCAGCAAGAAGTTATCATCAGGTGGTAGTGTTTCCCTGGCAGCTACAGTAGTCATAAATATCAACTTTTTCAGGTACAGTAAATATATACATTCTTATATGTATTATATACACATAATGCAGGATACCCGGTATGTGTAGCTACTGAATATACTGTACAGTATACAGTACATACATACAGTACATTGCTCTGTATATGCTAGTACCTGTACAGTACATTATGTTATATGCATTTCCATCATATTACATATATGTATAATAATGGTTCAAATATTATATGAATATACATAATTATAAAGAAAAACAAATATATGTCTTGATTTTAGTCTCCAAGCGAGTGATGGATGAAAAATTACATCTGATATATTTTGTAAGCTGCCATGTGAAGGGTTGTGTGCAGCGACGTATGACCGGTGACTGGAGAAGGGGTTCAATGATTGATTCAATGTCTTTAATAATGCAGTGATGTGTCTAGAACAAAGAGGTAAGGATACAACTATTAAGTACTTTGGAGAAATAAAGGTCATACAGTATACTAATGAAGCTTCAAAGATTTCTGGGAAGAGAATTCTCGAGGGAAAATTTTAGGAAAGGGCCAAGAATCGAGATTTTAACGTGTACTGTACTTGTATTTACTATTTTTTTCTTTATACTGTACTACCAACCTTAATATCTACAGTTAAAAGGTACTGTATTCATTTTGACAAGAAATTTGCCAAATTTCTCATAGTTTAGAGAGAATAAGAGTTAAATGTTGTGTATAGTACTGTACTACCATAGTGATGGTTTTATTTATAAAAATATTAATATAATTTTCGCTAAAAGGTCACATTGTCAGAAGTGTTATACATCAAACATCGACTAAACCAGTTCTTATGTACTGTACACTAAAAACATAATAAAATTTAACAAATAATTATTTCCATACCCATTTCGTCTTGGGATTCAGCACAGATCAGTTTCAATATAAAGATCGAATAGGAATTTAGGAGGCAGGTGCCAATTACAGCATTTCTTTTGTGCACTACTTTGTATAAAAACTCAACGAGATTTCTGATGTGTTTTTCTGCTTAATATCTTTGTTTTAGGATGTACAGTATACAGTAGTTGTCCAAAGTTGGATCATCTTAAGAGATTTGACAAATGAAAAAAGGGGAGGGGGTGGGAGATGCTTTAAGCCTTACTTCAGGTAATTTATACCCGTGAAATGCTTAGTATTTGATCCCCATTTAAGTATTACAGTATTTGAATTGAAATAGATCTGAAGAAACCGCATCATCTAAGAAATTCAGGATCGGCTTTCAGTTGCCAATGTTAAGAGAGGTAAGCAATCCCTTCCTTACAGTTTTGTATTACAGTACAGGTTATTTGTACTGAATCTGTACGGTATGAACCAGGGTTAGATTAATGCATAGACCAGGTAGGCCATGGCCTTCCCATGAAAATATAGATGATAATAAAGCTAAATTAGTACAGGGTATTATGATTTCAATTACTTTAATGCTTAAGAATTTTCAGTTTGTTACCTACTTCTTACACACCTCACTCTTCCACTTTTCCAAATTACTAAAAGTCTTCTTTATTTGTCTTAAGGACACTCTATCCCTAAATTCAATGAGCCACTGAAAGAGGAAAGCAGGGATATTACACAGTAATGTTTAGAAAACGGGAAAATGTGGGTCTGATGAGTTTTTAGTGCTACACCGAGCACCTTAATAAACTGCACTTTTCATTTGAAGATTTTCTTACATTTTGTTTTTTACAGGTCCTGAGAGTAATTACACTGCATGACCACTGGAAGCCACCAAGTGTCAATTGGAGACTGTTATGAAGAATGACATTTTGTAATACACCTAATAAATAATGACTTGTAACTATATTTATTTGTTACATATCACACATTTGTTGACTTAAACATTATGTACATCAGAGGCTGGGAATTACTCCAATGTAATTAAAGCAAAGTCAACACTCGCCATTTGTTAAAAAGGCACTCTGATTATATCATCAAATTCATCATTGATATCAGAGCTTGCAGATGTTGCTTACATGTTGTCATTAAACAAGCTCAGTATCTCATGGTAGCTTTGAGATCATTGCAACAGTTGTTATTGATGTTTAGTTTTGTTTTGATTCTTACGACAGCAGGTAATAAACTGGTTGAAAATTTATTTTGTACATTACTTTGCAAAATGTGAAAATATTTGTTCAACTACCACATTATTTAATGGCAAACAATAAGCATTTAATGTGTTTACTGCTAGTTCTTGAAAGCATTTTACATTAAGCAGCAAGTAATAAAGTACCACGCTGGAACACCACTTCTTGGCTTTGTCAACTGTCCTTGGTAAAATTTACTGAATATCAATTACAGGGGGTGGTATTATTAATAATGTCTTGAACCATCAGTGTACAGGTGCATCAGGTGAACCTATTGGCTAACACTATCCTGCCAATGCTCTAAGCAATCTAGACAACCAACACTACCAGTAACTTATTGAGGTAAAGGAGATAATCAGGAAGGGACAGTTCTAGGATACAGCTGACTCTGATTGTAATAAACTCACAACCTTTAGGGTGAATGTTAGTGTACTTTGGTATTATTCACTCCTCAGCAGCCATGTGATCTGCACTTTGTGTGTGTGCATAGGTATACAGATTGAAAAAAGACTAGGGAGGCCCAGCAATACTAACATCATTGCAGCACAGTAGAGGTTGAAGAGGTTTGTGTAGCATGAGACTCAGCAGTTGGGAAGCTTCTCTGTCCTCCCATTCTTGTAGTTGAAGCACTCCTGAGGATGGAAGGAGGTTGGAGTTACTGCCAAGATCAGAGAGGCTGGAGTTACTGCCAAGATCAGAGAGGCTGGAGTTACTGCCAAGATCAGAGTGGCTGGAGTTACTGCCAAGATCAGAGAGGCTGGAGTTACTGCCAAGATCAGAGTGGCTGGAGTTACTGCCAAGATCAGAGTGGCTGGAGTTACTGCCAAGATCAGAGAGGCTGGAGTTACTGCCAAGATCAGAGAGGCTGGAGTTACTGCCAAGATCAGAGAGGCTGGAGTTACTGCCAAGATCAGAGTGGCTGGAGTTACTGCCAAGATCAGAGAGGCTGGAGTTACTGCCAGAGAGGCTGGAGCAGAAGAGCTGGTTACTGCCAAGATCAGAGACTGAGTGGCTGCACTGCCAGATCAGAGTGGCTGGAGTTACTGCCAAGATCAGAGAGGCTGGAGTTACTGCCAAGATCAGAGAGGCTGGAGTTACTGCCAAGATCAGAGTGGCTGGAGTTACTGCCAAGATCAGAGAGGCTGGAGTTACTGCCAAGATCAGAGAGGCTGGAGTTACTGCCAAGATCAGAGAGGCTGGAGTTACTGCCAAGATCAGAGAGGCTGGAGTTACTGCCAAGATCAGAGTGGCTGGAGTTACTGCCAAGATCAGAGAGGCTGGAGTTACTGCCAAGATCAGCTCACTTGTAACCATACTTGATTTGGTTAACTTATCTCTCAGCAGCTACAGGTTTAAAATAATTACAAAATCCTCATTAACTCAAAACTTGGAATGTACAGTACAGTATTTAGATTCCTTACCTCAAATAACAGTATAAGTGAAGTACTGTAAAGTCAGTTCAGTACCATATCCTTGTGTTCTTTGTTACCACAGCCTCAAATCTGCCATACATAAAAATAACGTCCCAAACTTAAAAGAAATAAATGTTAATTGTGATGCTTTTGTCAGAAATTATGAAAATTCTTCTTTTATGGGAGAAATCAGGGATTTGCCCTCTCTCCTTCCCTGTGGTGTCCAAGTAAACTTTGCAATTTTCCTTCTCTATTAACTTTAGGTTAATGGATCAATAATCCTTTTATACAGAACTTCCATAACACTTATTCTACCACTGAGAAGTTGGTAGCCACGTGTGTTATTCCACCGACAAAATTAGCTGGTAATGGGTGAGATAACTTAAGTTTTCACAGGAGTTTTCCATTAGTGTCCATTCAGCTTCAGTTGTAAATTTGGAGGAGTGTCCCCTTATTTCCATTTTTTATGGTAGCTGTAATGTTAAAATATTTTCACTACCAGCGTCTGAAACGTTTTTAATTTCCGAAGTCACTTGAATAAACCAACCATATCCTTACCTACATAATTAAAAATACATCATAATTAGATTAATTTAGAAAAATTTGAGGCCATCTGCCTACGAAAAAAATTAAAATATTCACCGGCCTTGACTGTGGTAATTTTATAACATTCGGACTTTTTTTTTATAAGGCAAGGTGCCTAAGCCCGCGAAGTTCGCAATTATTTACGTGAGTAACGTCGTGATGTTGAGTCATGTGAACGCTGCTCCGTGATGAGTGAGTACTGTACCTTGTAAGAATCATTATATATCCATTTTCACTTTTCAAGTGTTAACTCAAGTCAATTTTGCTTAATGTGGCATTCAAATAATTGTGATGTTAGAGTTGGTCAGCGTAATTTGTCAACACCCAACAAGTAGTTTAGAGAGTTATATTCCTTTACGAGTGGAACTTCAGGAGATCGTCGATATGCGAGTCTGACAGGGCCAGATCCAGGTCGATGCAACTGACGCACTTGAATCGCTCAAAAAATTCTGACCGATGCAACGGTATCATACGCATCTGTCAAGTACTTGACCTATCGGTATGTGATGTTGTCAGTGTTGGCACATGGCACAGCCTCCGTACCTGAGTGACACGTTTGATAAACCGCGACCAGGGATAGGATATTTATTATTATTATTATTATTATTATTATTATTATTATTATTATTATTATCATTATTATAATAATTATTATTATTTTATTTGTTATTAATTTAATGGTTAAATGTTATTCAATTGCATTCGAATGTTTCATGTTAAACCTGTATTCGTATTCATGAAAAATAAATATTTGTAGACCCTGTCAATAAATCAGGTTGACAAGTTTAATATTCACGTGACCTGTGGTCAGGTCACTTGACGTAGGGTGACCTCATAATAGCGTCAAGGCTAAAACAAATGGAAATGGTAATTTAGTTAGGTTAGGTCATGAGTTGGGAGGACAGTCAGTAGTCTTTAGTATAAAACATTCCTATTATAAATTATGTTGTATTTTGTTATTCCTAATATATTTCGTATAATATTCCTTTCCTAATATATTTCGTATAAATATTCCTTTCCTAATATATTCCTATAATGAACACAGTATTTCTAATATAATGTGTGATGTATGGACGATTATTAGCTATAATGCTCCATATAGGAATCGTCTCTGAGAATCGTGTTAGCTGCAAGTAATCATCACTGTACCAAGCTCTAGTATTGTATAAACAGTACTGTATTGTATAAATCATTAAAACTACAGTATAGGTATATACTGTACAGTCTTGCTTCTTTTTATTTTATGGAAAAATATCTGACTAAACATACATTGATCCAAGTAAATATTAGTGATTTATTGATTACAAATACTGCGTTGCGGATTGAGGTGTAAAAATTCCATAGACTTTTTTTAATCTGGGCTAGCTGTCACTACAAAAACTGAAAGATTGCATTTGTCAAATTTGAGGTATGGATCCGGCCCTGGTATGGCAGTTAAAGAGGATGACATGTGTAGATTTGAGCGAGCTGAAATGAGAATGTAGAGGTGAACATGCATTGTCACACTGAAGACAGGTCCTGTTCAGAGCTAAAAGGGCACTAGTACAGGTGCCCTCTGAGGTCTGATTTTGTTTCTCTCAAATAAAAGTCAGGCACTATATACACTTCCTCTTAGTAAAGTACATACATACTAGTGAACTTTCATTCAGTTGTCCATGTATCAGTACACTTTAAAAAAAAAAAAGGTCTCCATTGTTGCAACTATGCACATTGGGAATTCTTTTTCAGCTGAAACTTTGTTTTTCCCACTGTCATGTCTTCCTCAGCACACATTCCTGTTAGTCTAAAGTTCTATTTAGTCCTGACACAATATTTACAACAATTTTCTCCACTTTCTTTCACTCTTGCGTTTAAATATCCCATCACTCGTAATCTATCTCTCACTTGTATTTAGGTATACATCCCTACATGTATGTAAACATTGTTGAAAATAATAAATCATAAACATTGGATAAAATCTTTATTGTTTATGTACAAAACATCATGAATTTATAATTTTTAAACTAAAAAAATCAAGGGTCTGGGATTAACACTGTACTGTACAAAGTTTAATGTAAATATAAAGTCATCTCTGTAAACTCTTCCACATCTTTTTTAGCTTGGAATATGAATATTTGACAGACTTGACAGCTCCTGCAGTCAATAATCCTTTTAAACTCTGAGTCAGGCTGGGAGTCATCACTATATCTTGAATACCTACAAGACATGAATGGAAAAGTTGTATGAGACAAATATCTTACACTCCAGTAAACACATCAACAAATCCTGATTATTTACAATGTTTGAAACTTATTCATCCATATTGGAACATGGTTAACTGTATGTTAGCTCTTAGGCATGGTGGTCTGATGCTGTGTAAAGGCGATAAACACTGAAGGTGAATGCAATTAATAAAATACCACTTTCCTTTTTACTAAATAGGAAAAGTCTTTGTATTACCTAAGTATGAATGGTTGAATCATACAAAGTTAAGATTTCTTTACATATATTTTTCAATTTGGTATTAGTCAGCTTTCTAGCCAAACAGACAGAGTTACAAACTGTTACAAACTGTTTTCAAAGTACAGTACAGTACTGGGCAATGTGCAGGACCTTGGTTTGGACATCTAACATCTGTAACCATAAATCATGGAACACTGGATGGAGCTCCAGTGTTGCCAAAATGAACTAGAATAGAGGCTTGGGTACAGGCAATAAGAATTCTGACTAATTCCAATGTGCATTCAGCATGAAAAGTTTGGTACAGTATTTATTAACAGGAAAAGATTAAATGGGACCATTACATACATCTAAAATAAAATTTTCAAACCAAATATTTATTATTAAACAGGGCGATTACCTTTGACTATAACATCAGCACAGTCAGTGTCGTGAGCAGCAGCACGCAGAACATCCTCCAGGTCTCTGCTTCTTCTATCTACGTTGAATTCTTTAATCAACATGAGCTGGAAGTAAAATTGGGAATCTACAAAAATTTTGTACAGTATCATTTAAAATTTTCATTTGTCACTTATGAGTTCAGTAAAAAATTATCAATTTATATGTTTAATCATAGAAAAACCGTGGTATGATGAGAACAAAAGTAAATATAATATTTATTTATAAAATAAATATAAAGTTAAATCTTAATTAATAGATCTGACAGTCAAAAGCAGTTTGCAATACTGTAATGGCTTTTTTTTTATAAGTATATTTTGATACCCACTACAGTATATAGGTAATAACTAGAATAGCATGTTAGTTTTGTCTATTCCTAATGCACTCTTTCTTACTCTCAAGTACTGCACCCTGTTTACCAATTCACGTACACACTTTGCAAAACACAAAAGTAATTTTAATTGTTCAAAACTTGACCCAAAACCTGTACAGTATATGTATCTTTCATACCTGTAACCTTTTAGGCAGCATTGAGAGATGAAATAGTCGAGCTGGTGGTGATGTGTCCTGTTCTCCCATTCCCTTGAACTGATCCAGTACAACATATTCTTCCAGTTCTTTCAAGAGAGGCGAGTACAGATTTCGGAACTCCTGTGTTTGTGCCTGAACAATGTTTCTCACCTTATTCTGGTCTTCCCCTACATGCATACGAAAATCACCTGGCAAGAAAAACATTGGGTAGTAAATTACGCTTACATTTTGCAGTTCTGGTACATGTATAAATTGCCTTAGTGGAATATAATTCAATTTTTTTCTTGCTTTGTCCTACATACCCAGATCTACACACATCAGCAGTAATCTAACCTTAGACCAGAAGATACTTGTAAAGAGGCAAATACAGTACAGTATAACAACAATACATTACTAACCTGTGTATGAAACACCAGCCAAGGCTAAATAAAGCTGATCTTCACTAAATGACTCTGGTAGCAAAAGTAGAGCTGTGTGAAGGGCTGAATATAAATTTATTTTTAGTGCACTACGAAGCTCGTCATCTGCAGAATCTGTAGAGAGAGAGAGAGAGAACATAAAATAACTGATTTCAAGAATGAATTACCTGTACTGTACTCAACTGATTCTTATAATATAGTTATCTTATACAGTACAGTGTGCCTCTCTAGCTCCCAGACCAAGGTACAGCAGATTAGGAAGACTAGAGGACAAACCACTGAACCCCTTAAAGTGTAATCATCTTACTGTAAACCCACAAATAGAAATTGAATCCTCCCACCACTACAAGACACTTATCTATTTATTAAAAGGTCAAAAGTTGAATGATAAGGATATGTATTCTATTAACCTAAATCAAGAACTTTATATGGTAGATGGAGGAAAGTGGGAATGCAGAGGTGAACAGAGTGTTTTCTTCATGATTGTAGTTTCTTCTTTTTTGTATCATGAGCATAAGACCAATGATCATATAACTAATCCAAACAATGTTCACAAATGCAGTAGGATTTATAGTATAACCACTATGCAACTGTAAATAACTAACAACACTTAACATGCTATACTGTACTCCTACTCATAAGCTAAAATATATACCTAAGTCGGGTTTCATCACAAATGCAGTGCACACACACACCTTTATGTAGCATGAGGACAGGTTTGTGTAAGCGGCCTGCAATATAGAGGGTATCCCAGTCCAGCAGATCAGTTATTAGACTTGTATGTGATATCACCCCATATTTAATCATCTGTAATATATAAGAAATACTGTATTACACAAAGTAAACAATTGACATTAATTAGAGGCTTCAAGCAGTTTAAAATGCATATATAGTGTCCTTGTGTGTAGACCCTGGTGTGTCTATGTGTGTGTAAGAATTATTTGAAGAGAAATTTATCTACAGTTAGGTAGATTATAAAGTTATGCCTTAACATTAAACTTATCCTGGACCCCTAATATACAGTATCATGCAGTAAACTTACCCCCTCATGTGTTGGAATTAGAGTATTGAAATAAACTTTAGCTCCCCACTTTTCTTGAATGCTGGTTACAAAGTGAGGTCCACCATATCGCAGGGCAGAGTAGTGTTTGGGGTTATTAGCCATATTTGCCTTATGCCATTCTAGTGGATCTCTGACAGCCAAGATGAAATCTATCATGTTATCCTGAAACAAAGATATTTTACACTTTAATCAACAAAGCTGAATATAATTATACATAAGAATTCACTTAACAAGATAGCAAGTTAATAATAAAACCCACAAGACATGACAGAAATCATTGAAATTCATACAATATGTCAGTATCTATGGGCATCCTCTTTATGTGTGAGTATGGTAGAGACTATCAATGGGCATCAAAACTATTGTTTTAATATGAACTTTCTTCTTTTAATATAGGTTTTATTTACAAACACCTTCATTTTAAAATTCCTGAGAAGAATACAAATTTTCAATGAAAATTTTTTTTTCCATACAGTGAAATTTTTTTTTACATAATTATAAGGTACAGTACAGAGTCTAGTATCCTAAACAGTTTTCAAACATACCATTTAAGTTAATCATTATTATTATTACCAAAACCAAAAAATAAATCACATGTAAATATATCCATGATCAAGTACTGTAGATGGGTTTTTTAATACAGTACTGTACTACTGAGTATATTCTGAAAGAAGCTATAAAGCATACTGTATTGGATTACCAGTCAAAAGCGGTACTGTACAGTATAGTCTGCATTTACGCGGTCAATTGAACCCGTGGAGGCCCACGTAAAATGAGAAACGCGTAAATGAAATGACAGAACATATGGGATTAATTGAAATAGAGACTGGGCCGACCCCCAAACTCCACTTTTTACGACACAATACGTACCCTGTAGTCAAAATAACATCTTAATTTTATGATGGTATGCACACACAATTAATAATTAAGAGAAATATCAATAATATTAGGTTTTTTAACACTTACGTTAGTAGAAAAGATGGCTGGGCACACGGGGATGGGGGGTTGGTTCCGAGGCAGATTATTGGCCCTCACCTGTATCACTTGTATCATGTATCACTATCCACCACAGAGGCTTGCAGGGCCTCTTTGTCAAACCCCTCAAAGTCCATATCCTCACTATCACTGACTTGGGCCGGCTGTGGTGGGTGGCTGGTGAAGAACTCGGTAATGTTTTGATGACTGGGCGACCTTGTGCGCACCCTGCCTGTGCCGTTTCCCGGGTAAATGACAAAATTTACCGTGTAATTAAAACATTTCATTCTGGCAAGTCACCGCGTAAATGACCAAACGCGTTAACAAAAACCGCGTAAATCCAGACTATACTGTACTGAAATGATACAGTATTTGGTTCTAGGTGACATGCATTACAGTGGGAATCCATATACAGTATTAAAATAAAGTTTAAGCGCAGTACTGTATAGTATAAGATTTTACTAACTTAAGTTTTTCTCAATGTTTAAAGAAGAAAGCTAAATGTTTTACAAGTCATATCATCCTCCAGGTAAACTTGAAATGTTTCCACAAGATTTAATAAACTGTTGAAAATGGCACAGCCAATCTAATAGCTGTAGAGGTGATCACAGTATTGAAAAGTTGCAGTAGATACCACATGTTATTTGTTGCTTTTTGTCACTGTAGATATGATCTGTGTTCTTCCCTTTTAATAACCTCTTATTGTTGTATACAGTAATGATGAAAGGCATATTGTATTGCTTTATTAAAGTTTGAATAATCTTATCAGACCTTCTCAGGTTGATATTAAAACCCCTGAACAGTAGGCATTATTAATGTGCTGGATAGATAGAAGTATCATCATGTCTAGGAACTGTGCTTATATATTCCTTCAACATTAGGAAGGTGCTAATGATCAACCATGAAACAACTGTTTGTGTATTAACGTTTAACTTTTCTGATTAATAAAATATAATTTCATGGTAGGGAATTCAGAAGTTGAAGGATCTACACTCTTAATTCTGCCTTTTTATCCTACCCTTTATCTCATCCTGTCATTTGAGGGTTCTCCACCCAAGTGTTGGTTGAGGGTACTGCAGGACAATGTGATGAAGGTTGGAGTCAGCTCCTATTGTAGTGCTTGGGAGGGCTGTCCATATCTCAGAATAAATCACATTAGAAGCCTTTGTGTTGTGATGCTACAAGAGAATGCTAATGTTTGTTAAATGGAGAAATTATTAAAATTGGCTAGAGTCATAAGGGAAATACTGTACAGGTATTATAACTTTTAGATTAAGATAGTGGTGGTGATAGTAATGAGAAAAAACTGAGGGTACGTGGACCAGAAGAAGGCAGAGATGGGATGGATGAATGAAATAATAAAACCGGCATCCCTGGAGAGATGAAAAATCTTGAAGGACTACAGTAGTAAAGACAAGAGTGAAAACATTTGTAGTGGTAGGCCAAGATCACCAACCTTCAGACTTGAGAATGGCATCTTGATTGGTACATGTATATACACACTCGTCAATGCCTTTCCCGATTAATTCCACATCTTTTCTACTTTGTACCGCCACTTAGATTCCTATTAACCATCTAGACATTATTTCACTTAGTTCTCTCAAATAACACTTTGTCTTGTGTATTATTGGATCTTACATGATACAGTACCTAATTTGCTCCTATTTATTCAGTTGTACTAGTGTATTTTGTATGAAGACTATTCTTGTATGATCAGATATTAATTTTGCTAACATATTGTTTTATTCCTTGCTTCATTATTTTCTTCTTTTTACCATTCCTAAAGGTCAGGAGT
The DNA here is from genome assembly GCF_018991925.1 of Homarus americanus. Classification (NCBI taxonomy): domain Eukaryota; kingdom Metazoa; phylum Arthropoda; class Malacostraca; order Decapoda; family Nephropidae; genus Homarus; species Homarus americanus. The sequence continues at coordinate 415,925 of NW_024745073.1, forward strand.
AACCTTCACAAATTAACTTACACTATGTTTGCCTGCCTACAATGTCCTCCACCCTTAGCTTAATGTATTGATTGTTTTTCTCAACTATTGTATGTAAACTGTACTGGATCTCTCCACCTTTAACCTCTGTTTTCCCATGATTGGTTCATTCCAGATTCTCTTGATCACACACTATTGAATTCTTCATTTTATCTTCAAACAGACTGATGCCTTCATGTGTTTCTCACCTGGAATTACTGAATTTCATTATTGTATTTATCTGTCGTTTGTAGTATCACTGTACTGATTTATTTAATGTTTGTGGTATGACTCGTATATCCTTATGTCGTCCAGGTTTGTAGTTCCTGTACACTCACAACACACCAGGTTGTTATTTACCTAATCCACTTCACAAGTACAGTATTTGAAACATACCATATGTAATTGTTTCAGATTTCTCTCTGAAAAAGGTTATTAGCTGCTTTTTTGACTGAGAAAACTTTTGATTCGCCCAGGAAGTGTGTCAGATATATTGTTTCCAATTTTGAAAATACTGTACTGTTCTGTACTGCACAGTAGAGTACTGAACTGTAGAGGAAAATTGTTGTTGATGTAAATAGGCATTCGCATACCTATACTATACTGTTCCATATTATTGGTTTCCCATTACTGTATCAAGCTCATCTCATGGTAATTGGTATATCATGGGTATTTTACCTTTAACAGAGGAACAATGAAACTACCAATGCAAAAGATAATTCATTCAAGAAAAGCTTGTAAAATTTAATTTTTATATCTACAGTACTGTACTTCAAAATTTTCACAGGGACAAATAATATGAACCTTTCAAGACAAAACATAACAAAAAATGATTGTATATACTGTATAGTATATATAAACATTTAGGGATTAAAAGATGTCATCAATATACCTGAACTGTACTATACAGTAGTACTGAATATAGCATTCATTAACCAAAACCACTAACGTCTTTTTCACCACATACCAAAACTGTGGTACGGTACAGTACACTGTCATACAGTACACAGCTTTGGTTTCCAATAAAGAAGGACTTAAACTTGTTAAATGGAGCTCCCCAAAATTTATCAATACTCAGAAAGTTCCCTTCTACAGTATTTATTGGTATTACAGGTACCGTATTACTGAAATATTTGTATAACGCTAATATAATGATTCCAATGAGTGTGCATTGGTGATCCTTTGCAGAGGAAGTACTTGGTGAGAGAGCTGAAAGTCCTTTAAGAGTCTCTAATTTTTAAACAAATGTAGGTACTGTATTCTTGTACTGTAATTCACTGAATCTCAAAATATAAGTTGGCAGAGAAATTCTAACAATACAAAAGAAACCAATTACTACTGTACCACAAGTGATCAGATTTTAGCAAGTGTAACACCTAAAAGTTTAATGTGTCTTGCTATAACATATCCAAACCCATATCTGACTCTTTCTTCCCTTTTTGACTGCCATTCCTTTATATAAGGATGATCCTTTTAACATGTACTGTATTTGCTAACTTAAACTGCTTACTGTCATGTACAGGATATATACAAATGTTTATACTAATCACAGTCCTTCAGACCAGAAATCTCTATTCCAATCCAGAAACTCTGTATCTCTCATGCATTTCTTTAATAGTCACTCCTTCTAGTTCTGCCAGTCTACCCATAACAAGCTGAGCTGCATCTTTGATCTCATTGTACTGATGGAGATTTTCTATGTGACTTTGAAGTTCTTCAATATTGTAACCACTGTTTTTGAGAGATGTTATTTCTTCATCCATTTCAGCCTCTTGCTTGTAGAGCTGGGTTAGCTGTTGCTCCTGGGATACTGATTGCTGTGAAACTGGACTTATGCTCGGACTTCGAAAAGGAACATTAAATTGTCGTGGAATTACTTTTCTGCGACAGGAATCTATGATCTGACGGGACCTGCCTACCACAACTCTTCGAGGAGTTGAGTTGCTTACAGAAGCTTCCCTCAGCTGTGAGTCATGTGATGTTTGTTTCTTAGAACTGTCTGGTGTTTCTTGGCATCTTTCAGCAAAATTATCTAAATTTTTGTTTATATTCTCAACTTTCTGAGTTCTCTGCTGAATCAATGTACTACTTGCATTTTCATCTAATAAGGGACTGCTGACATCTGAGGTATCAGGAGATCTGAAAGGGCTCTTGAAAGCCTGTCTAGCCCGTGATCCACTTGGTGTACCTCCCACACTTTTCCTTTTAAGTGACATTATATATGCTCTACAGTAATGTGGATATGATTAAACTTTCACTGAGAATAGGTTGCACTTCAAATTAACAGGGTTTGATTTTCTTGTGCACTTCTGTGTTTGCATAAATGTTGATAATTTCTTCTACTTACATGGCAGAAAAGTCATTAGGCAGTGAAGTGACTGATGATTATTTTCAGCGCTACTGTACTTCCATCTGTAGTAAATCAATATATTGCTCTATAATTATCACAAAAACTGAAGAGGCACTTCAAAAGATAGCAAGGACAACTAGACAGAGCAACTCCAAGGTGTAATTCTCAGTTTGATATCATACTCTCCTTCAGCAACATTCCCAAACTGCAAAGCAGGAGAAACAAAATCTGAGAACCTGTATTTAATACATCTGTAAGGTGACTATAATATGGTTATTTAAAATAATTTTTTTTTATAAATATTAGAGTAATCGCAAAACCTTTTTCTGGTGGAGCCTAAAACCGGACAATTTCTTGTAATACTAACAGTACTGTGTGTATCTCCCGACATAGACTAATCATCGGTAAAAATTCGATTTTATCCCAATTGGGATAATAAAAACGAATATTAACCAGGTGACCTAACCTAACCTAACTTACTACAGTATTGCCATAGAATTAAATAGATTCCTAGTGATAATGGTAAAAATCCGAAATACATGTTGAGATAAAAACGAATATGAACCTAATCATAAAGCTATTTTGAAAACCTGGTATTATTTTACTTTAGGACATAGTGCCCCCGAAAGTTATAAACTACTGAAACATTTAGATCTCTCTATTCTGAACATTTTGAACACCATATATACATGGGGGAAATGGTTAAAGCAACACAATTGAATTTAGTTGATTTTAAGTAGTTTTCAGTCTCCGTCTGTAAGATGTTATCTTCACATCACGCATGCGCAATGTTGACTGACGTCATACAGTCGTGACCAATGAGTTATCGATATCATCACGCGAATTTTTTTCGACCAATCACATTTGATTTTTTCAAAGGCAGCAGCCTGGGTACGATTTTAATTTCATTGACCATTTTCACAATGGCCGTCGTGGAGGCTGGTTGTCGTTTGTGCTCCTACATATATTTTAAGTTTATTGCCAAGTTTTACGAGAAAGACGTTTATTCTATAAAATTCTTACGTATCCCAGGGCCTTCCACTTCTAACTAAGGTATTGTACTTTCGTACATGGCGCACAGCAAAGTTTTTAACTACTGAAACATTTAGGTTAGTTTAAGTTAGGCTTACCGTGGGTCCGGAGGTGGAGCCCCTGGCCAGGGGTCGGGTTAAGCCTACCGGGGGCGGAGCTCCCGGCTAGGAGTTAGGTTAGTTGGGTTAGGTTTTGTTAGGTCAGATGACTCGTTCTCCCCCATTATTGTTGAGGGGGGGGGGGGGCAAAACCATCAATTTCCGCCAAAAATGAAGGTCAGATTCGTTTAAAACACCAAAATACACTGGGAAAACATATTGGTCAACCCCTAGGGACTCATGTCCTATAGTAAAAATTTACAGAAAATCTAAACAGTATAGTACATTACAGTACAGCATATGTAATAGTCTAACTTCACCAAATAGTCAAGTCCAACCTTTACCGATGGTACCACCTCTGGCATCAAATGGTTTTGTAAAAAAAACGAGAAGCAGCATCACACATATATGTCACCAAAGACTTCATCCTGAAAACAGTCGAAAGACCATAAGTTACTTAATTAGAGATGTGGGAAAGCACCTTTAATCACCTATTACAGTACAGTACCCGCCTTGTTAATGAATCATATGATCTATGTGCAGGAATTACTCACTCGAACATTCTTGTGTCCAACTTGTTTAAAGACTCCTGAGCCATATGCGAAAGCGATGGAGTAACCTTTCGGGAACCTCTGTATTAATCTGAGGTAGGAGCTGGACATGACTAGAGGCAGACAGCCAGCCTCACAACAATGATGATTCCTTCCTCACGTTAGATTTCAATTTTTGTTTGTTTGTTGTTTTTTTCACCATATTTGGCTTGGATTTCGTCTCTTGTCAACAAACTGAAATAATATTAGGAAAGCGACTTATCTATCTGTCAAATTTAATACTAAAACCGCAGAGTGGACATCCACATGTATGTACAGAAAGTAATGCAACTAGTGCAGCACACCGGGTGTTCAGTAATTTAAAAGAAACGAAAAAGTCCAAATTAATCCAAAGTAGCTCTCATTCTTTAATTATGATGACAATTTTACATACCTGAATAATATTTGCTTATGATTATTACAAATGTTATTTCTAATATTGTTTTCATAATACGAAATTATCTATAGTCTTTGAGAAGGTCGTTTATACAACCCGGACGTCACGGGCTCACGGGGGTCGTCTGACTAATGGTAAACAGTAACTCGGGTTGTCCAGCAGAGAATTGAATAAAATTACCCACAATTAAAGAAATGGTCCCGTGACGTTATATTTTACAGACTGCGCAACAGGTGAAGTAGTAAATACAGTATTATATAACAATAAGTTAGTGCGAGGTGTTTAATTTCCTTTGTAATAGTAATTATAGCGAATCATTGGTAGTAACAAGGACAAGGTTCCGGGTTAGCCAGCTACCTAACGAAAAGCCTGTAAACAAATGTTTTGGTGTTTTACTTTCGGACACCAATGGAATATCTTCGGAATTTTATCTTTACTTATAACAGTTTAGATAATTCTGAGACACTTCTTCTATGACGTTTCCCTCACAAACGACTTGCCGGTGGGTCCAGGACCAGTTAGGAGGTTAGGTTTGGTAATTTTTAGGTAATTTAATGGCTAATATTAGTAATTCATCCCACTGGCATATGATTCTGGCCAAAAGCAGCCAACACCCAACAAGAGGAATATATGCATGTTTTTATACTGCATAGTAATTATAGTACAGTGTATGTAGTTTTAAGAAAATGTATACAGTATAATGGTGATTTAGAACTTATTGGCACAGCATAATTGACTTATTAAATATTCTAGTTACCCCTGTACTGTATCAGCAAAGGATCCTCGAAAAGTAAGGTGATAAGAAGTGGTAAAGCTGAACATTTATTAATTAATTGTATGTGAATTTTATCATGAAATTTACATTTTCTCTTCCAGATGACTGACATCTAGGAAAAACTTTCAAGATAGAGCAACCTCATAACAACAGAAATGTTAAGAGCATTAACAAGACATCTGAAAGGACCTTTCAGAAATGCATTAATCCAAACAGTTATGCAAAAACATTGGAAAGTTCTTGGTTCTCCGAAAATCTTGGCAGCATCACACAATTATTTTCCTGTGCGTCAATATGCAATTAGACCTAAAGAGACGTCTTTCATGGAGGAGAATACATTAAGTAACAAGATTCTACAGTATATGAGAACTAATACTAAGTATGCTGCTGTTGACAGCCTCAGTATTGGTCAAGTTCAAAATAATACGTTTAGTGATGCTTACGCTATGCACCAGTTGTTACTTGTCATTTCCCATAGCTTAATACCCAAAACAAAAGATATTCTAAAACTTTTTTCATTGTATAAACTACCACAGCATTCTATTTTGCAAGATATGATATCCAAGAAATCTCTGATGTTAAACGTTAAGAGAAAAGTGATTGAAAGTCTATCGCATATGACTGAAAATGAACTCAGAAATTTTGCATCGGCATTGAAAGAATTAAAGTTTGTAAAAACAAGATATTTGATGGATATTGCAAGAAATATTGACTTGGAATGTGATAAAAGAACTTATAAAGCAGACTTAGAAAAGTGTCTGCACTTGTTTGATATTCTCTTGATATTATATGGAAACAATGTTTACAGGAGGAAGCAGTATGATAATTTTATGGCTTTGTTTGAGACACACATAGAGTCAGCTCAGCCTCAAGATTTAGTACAAATTCTTTACTATGTAGGAATTGGTAAGAGAAGAAAGCTATCCAGAGATTTTGTTGACTTACTAGTGAGGAAACTTGAGACACACTATGAAGACTTATCTTTTCATGATGCTGGCATAGCAGCAGCGTCTGTGTTTAAATCTAATGTTAAAGTGAGCAAATATTCATCATTTATTAAAAAAACAGCAAATCATCTCCAGACTAAAGTTAAAGAATGTCCTTGTCTGAATGACTTGGATTCATATGGCCTTGTTGCCATGATGAAGATTCTTCGTGCTGCCCAATACCAAGATCATAGAATTTTGTCATCTTTGAATAGTTTTATTATGCATAATAATGCAGACAATCTGTCTCCTCAATTTATTGCCCACACTCTTGCTCTGTATGCTAACAGCTGTGTATATGAACCTGATGTCTTTTCCAGGTTGGAGGAGTTGATACTGCAACACCTAAAAGCTCCATTACTGAGTGTACGCATAAGAGATCTGTCTCGAATCTTATGGGCATTTAGTCATGTCAATCATCAGTGTTGCAGGGAAATACTCAGTATAAGTGATAAATCCCTCATGGAGTTTATACATAATGGTGAGGTAGATATATATCCTCAATTTTTATCAAGTACACTTCTCTCCATGGCTATGATGGGACATTATCCCCAACCCCTCATCAAGGAAGCTTTTAAACATGAAAGGATTCATCAGTTGCAAGGTGAGAACATTAAGATTTGTATAAACAGTACAGTACAGTATTAGAAAACCAGGTATTGTTTACAGTACAGTACATATATATTTCTTAAACAGTTCAGTTTATGTCTCTACAGTTTAAATGTGATAAGAGAAAAAAACCAGTTTGTGTACACCATTAGCATTATGAAAATGTTGTACAGTAGTAAGAAAACTATAAAGAGGGCGTTTGGGAATACTGTAGTAAAATTGTTTGAATACATACATGTATTATAATGGAAATTAACAATAGATTTATATTAAAACAACATGAGGATGATTAAGGAAATGAGAATTTTAGAGCATGAGTCCTATTGGTTAGGATTGGTCTGGATTTTTAAAGATAATTCTCTACTATTACAGGTAATCCTGGATCTGATTTATATTTTTTACACTTTAGATTACCAGAAGAGTAAGCAGCTATCAAGACTTCTCACGTTGAATGAGTGTCTTAAAGTGGAACTTCCTGAATTAACTGTAGCACTCCCTGACATCTCTAAGAGTAACCTTCCCACAAGAACTCTCGTGGATGAGGTGCAGCATCGTCCGGCTCTTGCAACATTACTAAAGGGTGCCAAGTTTATTAATGAAATAGTTGGTGCTCCAGTGCTGAAACTTAAGTTTCCCATAGCATATATTAACTATGCAAGTTTGGTGTATGATGCTAGTGAACTAAAAGGTAATAATTGCAACAGTCTGCCTAGTTCAACCAGCCAAAGAGACCATGTAATACAGCAACTTTCTGCTGTTAAGGATAACACGAGTAAACAACAAATTTCTATTGAACTCATTGATTCTCAGTCCACTTTGTCCACGTCACAACCTATTGGAATGGTAAAATTGAAAATACAACTAATGAATAAGAGTGGCTGGGAAGTGAGGAAAATTTACTCTGGAGATGTTGAAACTTGTTCAAATGATGAACAAGCAATTGGAGCCTTGATTCTAGATGAATTGACCAAGGTATGTTATTACGGGTAATTGGTTATGGCCAAAGTATCTGAGTACAGTACAGTACAGTAAATGTAATTAGTTTTGTAGATTTTTGATGATGAATCAGATGTATACACACTGTACAGTATGTATGTCTTTCTATGCTAGTTGATGAATGTAAACATATGTTCTCTGTAGTGTATCCTAACCTGGTGTCTTTATTATAACAAGGTGACTACCTTAAGAAATGCCCAAAGGTTTTATATGATCTCTGTATTGTTAATTATGTAGTTTCTGTACTTCAATGTGGTCACTTTATTATAACATGGTGACTGTCGTAATGTGTGTCCAATGTATTTTACATAATAATTGTATCTAAACTAACGGTCACTTAATACATACTGTAGGTACTCTACTGTAGCTTAATACATAATCACTGTACATTAACACTTTTGGGGCCCCACGGGGTGCATTTCTTTTTTGTTTCCGACATTATTTTCCATCATATTTCATTTTTTAAATGTGTATTTCTTCACAAATGATTGCTCTACAATACTACATGTATTATACAAATGAAATTGAATCTAACACCAACATACTAAAATACGAGTGATTATCACTAAGAAGTGGGTAGCGTATGTGCACTGTAAATCCTTTGGACACACTGATGCTTGCAGCCCCAGAGGGCAGTTATCATGACACCCACATCCACCACAGTTATATGGCGAGAATGGGAATACAATGGCATGCATTTTGAGACTTTAACCATTAAAATCAAGCGATAAATAGCTTTCTGTTAAGTGTTTTAAGTCGATGACGATATTTTTGTCATTGGAACGCTAACAGGAGATTTTTGGATAATGAAATATCAGTCCACCAAAGTATTGAGACATGGTCCCTTTATCATAACTTGGTGACTGTAACTTAAAGAGAGTCAATAACACAGACCAGTCTTTTTAATTTAACATTAAACAATCAATATTAATCATATTGTAGAGTTTTCCTTCTAGTTCAGACAGAGCTTGGCAATAAGGTGTTCAATCATTTGGTGAAATATGTTGGGGTGCTTAACCTCTATGCCATCAAATTAATGAAACCAAATTGCATTTTGGATACTACATAAATTAAAAAAAGTTAATAAATACTTGCAAGATTGTTTCATATGTTATACTGTATACTGTAATATGGTAAGTGTTAGTGCCTTGTTGATTCACATCTCTAATCCATACAAATTTAAGGTAATACTTTCTGGACTCAAAATTATTTACAATGACAGACCATACCAAACCAACTTAACTGAAGACTAAACCAAGATTGTTAGGTTACTTTGGGTTACATCAGATTAATGTATAACACCTTGAGATTTACGCCTGTAGCCACACAGGCAGCCAGTCAGTAAGAATTAACGTACACTATTATAATTTTGTGACAATTGACAGTTACGAAGAAATCTCGGAGTTTCAAGAGAGTCACTACAAAATATGAGCAGGACAGAAGGTTGCAGGAACCAAGCCAAGTCAAATCCTAAGGCTTTCTGCTATTATGCAAATTTAATATTAAAGAAATGACTTATGGGTGTATCAGTCTGAGATTTGAAGATTGTAAATATGCAGACTCAGATCAGCACTAGTCATTAAATAAAATTTCCTCACTGTACAAGAGTGGAACCAAACAACTTACATACTTTTGAGGAAAAACAGTTTGACAGCATTTAAGTGACTAAATAATATACATTTGATTTAAATGTTGATAATTGAATCATTCATTAAATATACTTAAAATTAATGTTTAATTTTATGTGGTATGGTGACCTTGTATAATAAGTGATAAAATGTTGTGCTGAATGTTAATTGGGCCAACTGCCGTCTGTAATAGTATCACCTTCATGGTACATTTTCTGTTTTTACCTACACCATAGAATATGGAGTGGGTCTACTCCCATTTAGTGTGTGTTTTAGACGACACTAAATACCCGGTAATAACACGGATTAAAAACAGCATATAAGGGACCTGCAAAAATATGTAGAGTGAAAAGAAAAATTCAGATAAATGTAATGATGAGTGACGTGTGATTTTTACCACAACTATGACGACACTATACAGTTGTTATGCATAAGATGAGGACTTTAGTATTTTCTGCAACAGTAAGTGGAGGCATAAGTGTAGTAACTGTAAGTTCATATCGGCAGCAACATCCAATGCCATTACTGTTGCCAATGAGTTCCGGTTTGCTATGCGACATACACGAATGAAAAAACACAAACAGGAACAGTGAAATAGGTATTTATTCAGAATAATCATACAAGAGCATACTGACGACGAAAGTGTTGATACAGAAATTTCAATGCAGTACAAGTCCAGATTAGGTAACGCATGTGATTAACCGGCGCGTCCTAGACTAAATCGGGAAGCTTAGCAAGCACAAGTTCCTCTGTCCTGACAACTGCAAACTTCCGCCAAAATGACATGTTAAATTTGTGATGGTTGGTGAGCCCAGGATAAGGGGCGTGCATTAGGTTGACACAAGGCACATAGTTGTCTACCCAGGGGGGGAGGGATAAAGGGGGAATATGAGCGTTCTGCCCTTGAAGGTTAGCTGTTGCTGAGGGGGGTGGGTGAATGTTGATGTTTTCTTGAGTTTTATAGCTATCTTGATAACATAAATAATGACGTCTCTCGGGGAATTGTGTAACAGGATGCACATAACTAATTTAACTTGTTTAAGGGATATAGTATGAGATGCTAAAATATTCCATCACGATAAAAACACTTTGATAAATCTTATAAAAGTGGAGGTGACGGAGACTATAAGACTGGGTGGTCATAGCTCCGCCGTCTGCCTCATAAACAACAATGAAAATGTCTATCTTAATGTACTTACGTTTTTGTGCTGTAATATATATTTGGCCTTGTGCGAGCCTGCGGTACCAACCAACACAGTCACATGATGGACAAGCATACCTGGCCACACTTTTCCTTACCTGGACATGTTTATCCTTGCCCCGACACACCCCTATCTTGGCCACAATTGTTCTTGGTTGGCCACTGATCCGTCCCTTCTAAATAGCCTTGATTAAATACTTGTACACGCTTCTACTGGGTCTCACTATTACCGTAAACTTTCTCAACATTGTTTGTCTATCACTAACCTATTTGTAATCACAAAGTACAATAGTAGTTATTGTTAGTATTAGTTTGTAGCAACTCCTCAGAACGGTAAAGTTGAGACGTGAATTTTTTTTTATACTTTGTTCATTGAAACAACAATAGTATTGACAAATCTGTTACCCTTATTTCTTTTCACCCACTCGGCTGTTTCAAAGCTACTTAGGTCTTATGCCTCGAGATTAGTAAACCCCTTTGCTTAAATATGAGTTTAGATTTGTTAGGTTAGCTTTAGTGTACTTATTTGTACTCTGATCTTAACATTCTAAACGACCTGCATCCTTTACGAATCCTCTGGCACTGCTAAACTGTTTGACTCGGAATCAGAAGTTTCTCACTCCTTGGTCTGGTGAATACCGGGATAAATTACGTAAGTAATATCGTGGGCCGACAAGTGTGGAGTTTAATGGAGGGAGTCACTTGGCAGCGGGTTGGTATGTGAAGTTACAATCCGCCATCTGTTATCCGGTAGCTGACACTAATGACTGAAATTTCACCTGGAAAAAAAAATATATACAAATGTTGTATTGATAATAAATGTTAACAAACATGTGAAATATATATATATATATATATATATATATATATATATATATATATATATATATATATATATATATATATATATATATATATATATATATATATATATATATATATATATATATATATATAAATTTATTTATTTATTTTTAAACTTGCAATATATAATTTACAGTTGTAGTTATTAAATTAATTGCAGTAAAAAAAGTCGATGGTTCATACCTTACAATCTACAGTACGTTCGATCAGCGCATCAAAACATTTCAAACCATTTTCAAATTTTCAGTTACGTAGTAGCCACTTGGTTGTTTGCCGGCAGTAAGGACCCTCATTATATTGGACTGAATAGGGGAAAGTGCCAGTAGGAAAGCCCACAACTTGAGTTGCCTGATATTAAAGTAAGTTCCTTCTGTTTTGTCAATCAATCAAATAGCACTTTAGGTTTAGGGTCATCTCTGAGGATGGAAGTAGTGATGTTCCGAAACGTAAGCTAATTGGATTAAAAAACTCAACAATCAAGATATTTGTAATTTCCCTGGTGCTCCTCTTTATCATCAAAATACGTTTTCCATATTACAAAAATATTGCTTAAAATCCGGTACGAGTGTAGGCTACATATGCATTAGTGATTTGCCTTGTGGCATAAATACAGTCGCCTGAAAATTATCAAGATTTCATTTCATAACAGAATTTTAAAATGGCGTTTCAAGTATTACAGCAAGGTCAAACATGGCGGAGTGTGTGTGACGTACAGTATAACACTTGTATGTCAGTTAGGAATTTCTGCAGTATTTGTCCTTCCCATAAATACTGCTCCCACCCCCCTTGGTTTACACCCTCACTTCACAGGTTGTTTTTAACTCCTAGTTAACTTCCATGGTGAAGGAATTTGGAGAGGATGCGCGATGTTGGACTCCTCACAGTAGAATGACCCTTCAACCAGTTATTATCACCAAGGGCACAAGGCTAAGTGCTATTGTTAGGTCAAACTGTTCTGTAATTAAGGTTTCGTTTATAGAGCCACAGAATATATCCTGCTGTACATTGTTTATCTCCACTAGTAATCTATTTCATTATTGTTGAGGACGTAAACACCTAAACAACGAGCTTTCAAATATTACCATGTGCAAGCTAGGTTATGCCAGGTAAAGGCCTAGCGGGGTAAGTGCCGCCTGTTGATCAAAAATCGATATATGCAGACATGTTTTGACAAATATGGAATATATCAATAAGCGCAAAATATGACCTTAGGTCCAATGCCAACAACAGTAAGAAATTTACGGTGTTATAAGCAAACAGTGCTGCCACGTTATTGAAGTTCTTGGCGGGCTGTTACATAAGAACATAAGAAAATAAGGAGTCTGCAATAGGCCGGTTGGCCTGTGCATGGCAGCTCCTGTCGAGAGTTACTACCACTCTATCATCCATGAATCTATCTAGCCTACTTTTGAAACTTTCCAGCGTTCCAGCACTTACTACAAAGTTGCTAAGCTTGTTCCACCCGTCCACCACCCTATTTGTGAACCAGTTCCTTCCTATCTCCTTTTGAGGCTCTGCCTGTGCGGTCACTCAGTATAGTTTATTCTTATCATTTGGCTTGACCTAGTTTCTGAGTGTGGCATTTTAGTAATATGCACTTTCACACTACCTACCACTAACCCTTAACAGAGGCACTCCTGATCTTATTTTCTTGATGAAGCGTAATTTTGTTTCCTCTGAAATTGGTTTCATTTTACACCTCTGGGCAGCGTTATGTTGTGCCAGAAGTAATATGTTGATGTATTGTGTGTGGGGGAGGGGGGGGGGTGATGGGGTAACTGTGCTAGTCTTCCCTAAAAATATGTTGGTTGGGTATTACCCAAGATGATTTACGCTCTCACCTGACAATGTTGAGCAACAGTATTGTTATGTCATAATGCGGAGTGAGACAACAGGTATGTATTTGTTTAGTGTAGACCATTCAGAAATATTACTGTTTTAGTACACTTCATCTAATAAAATATGTTATTGGGAGAGTTTTGTCATGTTTGTATTCAAGTTGACTTGGCTCACTCTGAAGTATGTATAGTGACTGTTGGTTTATCGTGGCTCAGCCTACTGTGTCGCCTTTCTCATTTTTAAGGTTAAGTGTGTAATGTGACTGTAGAGTTAGTATCACTGTGAACCTATAATTGACATCAGACTTAACCCAACCTAGTCATTAAAGGAAGTAATTACACAGTGGGTTACAACAAATATAAGAACATAAGAATGGAGGAAACTGCAGCGGGCCTATTGGCCCATACTGGGCAGTCCCGTTTACACCCAACCCCTATTGCTCATATGAGCATCCAACCTATGTTTGAAGCAATTCAGCGTATTCGAGTTAATGATGATATTTGGTAACTTGTTCCATTCATCCACTTCTCTGTTTCCAAACCAGTGTTTACCTATTTCACGCCTAAATCTAAATTTGTCTAATTTAAAACCATTGTTACGAGTTCGCTCCTGGTTGGATAGTTTGAGTACCTTTGTAATGTCCCCTTTGTTTAGCCCTGCCTTCCACTTATACACCTCTATCAGGTCGCCCCTCGCTCTACGTCTCTCAAGGGAGTGCAAATTAAGATGCTTTAACCTGTCTCTATACTCAAGGTTCCTAATGCCCGGGATTAGTCTTGTAATTCTCCTCTGAATTCTTTCCAAGGATTCTATATCCATTCTGTAATACGGTGACCAGAACTGAACTGCGTAATCCAGGTGTGGTCTCACAAGAGCAAGATACAGTTTTAGGATGACCTCGCTAGTCTTGTAACTAACACTCCTTTGTATGAACCCAAGTGCTTTATTAGCCTTGTTACGAGCAAAAACACATTGTTTACTTGGCTTAAGGTTCCTACTTATCATTACTCCTAAATCTCTCTCGCAGTCGGATTTCTCTATGGCATCGTTGTTCATCTGGTATCTGGTTTCCCTGTTTACATCTCCTATACTGAGTACTTTACATTTGTCCACGTTGAATTTCATCTGCCATTTTTCAGACCATTCGAAAAATTTGTTTAGATCTTCCTGTAGTTTTGCCGAGTCCTCGTCAGATTTAATAACACGTCCTATTTTAGTGTCATCAGCAAATTTACTTATGTTGCTGTCAATGCCGATATCTATGTCGTTTATGTATATAATAAATAATAATGGTCCAAGTACTGAGCCTCGGGGAACTCCACTTGTGACGTTGTCCAATGGGACTTAGTGCCGTTAATGCTCACTCGCTGTTTCCTGTCCTGTAACCACGCCCTAATCCATTTAAGGATGTTACCTTTGATGCCATGTGCTTCTACCTTTCTAATTAGTCTTTCGTGGGGACTCTGTCGAAGGCTTTGCTAAAGTCGAGATATACCACATCATAATTGTGCCCTCGTCCACCGATTCGAAAACTGATGAAAAGAATGTTAATAGATTAGTTAGACAAGAACGTCCGCTTGTGAAGCCATGCTGGGAATCATTGATCAATCGTGCTTCTCCAGGTGATTTCGAATAGAGTTTGAAATGATTGCTTCCAGTAATTTGCCTACTATTGATGTTAGACTGATTGGGCGGTAGTTAGAGGATAGTGATCTATCCCCCTTCTTGAAAATCGGTATTACATTCGCTATCCTCCAGGATTCTGGTACTACACCTGTTTTTAATGACATGTTAAACAACTTTGCTAAGGGCATACTAAGCTCTTCCTTACATTCCTTTAATACTCTGGCAAATATCTCATCGGGACCAGGTGACTTATTAGGCTTTAGTTTGTCTATTTGCTTACTAACATCGTTACTAGTCACTACTATCTCACTTAATTTGTTTTCTTCACTATCTCTGAATAGAGTCGGTGCCTCGGGTATCATGTTTAAATTTTCGGTGGTGAAAACTGTTGAAAAATATTTATTCAAATTATTGCTCATTTCTCCGTCGTTATCAGTGAGCTCGCCGAAGTCTGACCGTATTGGTTTCAAGGGTCACTTTTTGTATTATTTCAATTTTCATGACACACACACACACACACACACACACACACACACACACACACACACACACACACACACACACTCTCTTGTGTACATAATATAAATTATGCCAAGTCTGATGTGTAAATCCTCCCTGGTAACATCAAAATAGGTCGGTGGTAGCTGGGCGAGGGCTGTTCGCAGCCCTGGGGGGACATTTTTTCAAGCATTGGTCACCTTCAAGTGAATAGAGCTTAGTCAACCTTGAGACTAACATATGTCGTATGTCGGCTATGGCAGTAACGGAATGATATCTGCTGTTGGAAAATAATTGCAAGTGAATTCTTTGCTGCAGTCGCACATAACAGCACGCGCCTTTAACTGCATGTTCATCCTCTGATACCAGTGTATTTTCGGGTCCTTTGGTTAAGTCAGATGTCGTAAAGGATTAAAATTTACAAACAAGATATTTGCTCGCACATCTGTTACTTATGTTGAATTGGTTTTAAAATCTTGAAATGTATAAATCATAGTGAATGACAATATTTACTTTTACCTCTGAATTCATTGATTCTGTTGGTGATGGAGCAATATATCAGCAGACACTTGAAGCGCCATGTTTGTACAGTACTAGTTTAATATGTACAGTGACTTAAGTTTGTACAAGTTGGTGCGTACTATTCTGACGACCGTGTTTATACTTCCTTTTTACGGACAACAAATCGTATATTCCTCGCCCACTGTGAACACCACCATAAACACTTCGCCCACGACAAACCCTCCCCAGGATGGTGGGTGTAGGCGTTGTTGTCAGTCACTACAACGTGGGGAATTCGATCTAGATTTATAACACAATTCACTGGCAGGTTATTTAGAGCTCACAGACACTCCAACGTGCTAAAAAAAAAGAAGAAAAAAGCCTTGGATCGAGTTTATTACCTCCAGGCTGTCTCTTCTGTTGTAAAGACCATATTTTGCTAAGTTTCGTGACGGGGAGAAAGTCGGTAAACATTCGAATGAAAAGATCGCTGAAACTCCTATTTCATTTTTTGGTCACATTTGTTTTGAAAAATATAAATTGTACAAGAGGCTCTCGTGAGGGCGTGGAGGTTGTGGTGACGTGTGGCAGCTCGTGCACCCCTCCATAACTTCACCTCGACCCATCCCTCAATGTAAACTACCAATTAATCCCAATCCCACTCCACCATCGTTCACGCCGGACCCCTCCTGCCCTCCTCCCCTCGACTCTCACCTGACACCGCATTAATCACTAGGTAAAGGTTCACTCAACAACACCCAGACATCGACATATTGGTCGTATGAGGGGCAGGCCAACGTCTTCTTGTCCAGGTCACCCTTGTAGCGGGATTATTTTTATACACACCCATACATATCGACGTGCACAAACACACGCAACGCCTGTCTAATCTTGTCCTATGTGCGCCCAGGTGTAGATACAAATAATACAACACTTGTATCAACCGTATATTTGGTAATATTATCATAAGAGTTTCACCAATATTATGATAAGAGAGGTAAACAAAGCGACCAGCACTTGTGGCTATCAGCATGACATACATATAGTGTCAGTGAGTACCTTAGCTTCACTGAACCCTCAATTCACTCGGTGTTCTGGTTCCGGATTCTTTCTGAGGTTCGCATGGTTAAATATTTTTTTTGTAAATGGAGATAAGAAAAAAGAAAAACACGTAACTAACTGATTTATTTTGCCATTGTGAATCCGTACACTGGTATAAACGTCTGGCCATGGATTCTCAGTCTCGTAGTTTAGGTTTACAGTATGTTTTAATACAGTACTTTAATAGTATAGTAGATGCTATTGTCAGTCGATTTTGTATGCTTACAATTTTACGTCCATTTTTCTGATAACTTCTTGATTTCTCTGCAAAAAGTTTAGTTTCGTTTGACTCATTTTATTTATTTATCCTTTAAATTGCTACTCGTTGGAAAAACAAATAAATTTTACATTTTTTGGTGACTCTAACTTTAGGTTTCCAGGGTAATGTCCGTTATTCTTGCTAACAAAATCATAATATTTTTTCCTTGCAATATTCCTGGTGCCTCGTGACCCACCCAGCAGGCGGAGCAAATATATTTGTTATTGCACAAGACGATCATTATAGTTTGACTAATTAGCTGTCAGTTAGCTACATACTGAACTGACTGCAGGATTGTCTTGCCTTAAACTCTTAGTATGTGATGATGTCTGGAGGTTCAGGTAGGGGGAGGTGGAGGCAATGCTGGAAGGTGGTGGAGGTAGTGCTGGGAGGGGGAGGAGACAGTGCTGGGAGGGGGGTGGAGGCAGTGTAATTACTATATTGTATTGTAAAGTACAGGATTAGAAAAAATACTGTATCAGGTTTGGTTACTTTTAAGGATGACTGATGTATCCTACGAGATGGTTTTGGGTGAGGACGGCCGAGGTTCACCATCTCACCAGTGAACAGGTTGTTCACCCAAATTGTTCCTTTGTGAGCTGCTCCAGGGATAAGTGACGGCACGGCGTTGTGACATAACCTGCGCTGATGTGACGACTTATAGAGTTTTGTGTCATAATTAAACTGGAATAAAAAAAACTGATTAACTAAAAAACCCCGATAAATTATTTTTTTACCCATCTATAATTACTATCCCTCTTCTTTCGTGTGTAACGAATGAAAGTAGAGATGCTGTAGTAGTTATGTTATAGGGTTTTGGAAGGAGTTTCAGCTGTCATCACTCCTTGAAATAATAGATGTAAGACGAGGAAAAAGAACTGGTTCACCTCTGTATCAGTATGAAATAGTTGATACTTTTGATGTAGTTTACCAGAATCAGGACACACTGTGGCGGGAGCTTCACTTATGGTGGACGTTATCTGAGTGTCGTGGGCAACACAGATCAGCAGAACGAGTAAGCACTTGGTGGTGTTGTGTGTGTCGCCAGTGAGGCGGTGGTCACGAGGCACGATCCCTCCCTGAGTAGATCACCATCATTTTAAGCAAGTTGATCTCTCACCCTCCCTCACTGCTTGTGTCTCGCCAGCCTTCTTGATATGGTCTTTGTCGTACCCGTCTCTGGTATGTTACAACAGCCAACACACAAGGACTTCCATTGTTGTCTCACCTTTGCCGGTGCTACTCAAAGATTGTCTGAAAATGTAGATTTAGTAATTTTGTGGCAGTAGAATAAACCTTTGCCAAATTTAACCCAAATTTATCGTATTAGGATTTAATGGAACAGGATTGTACACAACTGGCGGGTGTATTGATGTTTAATGAGAGGCAATCAGTTGAAGGTTGGTTAGGTTAGATTGAGGAATGACTAAACTTGTTATATATGAAACTATAATTTCTCCTGGTGTCTTCCTGTATGTAGTACCTTGATATATTTGTTGGTTGATATCATCTGTACCTGTGTTTGTCTGTCACTAACCTTACACTCTATAACATCCACACCTTCTCCATAACAACTAAGATTACAACTAAGAGAAACTTGCTAAATGAACGTAGTTATCCTTGACGATGTGGTGTGTTCAAACTACGTCAGGAGAGAGAAGCGTTATAGTGTGATGGCCCAACTCTGGCTCTCACACACACACACACACACACACACACACACACACACACGGAATATAACCATCACAATCACATTTCATCACTTGGTCAAGAGGAGCAGCCCGCAGTGCTCCAGTACCTCCCTCCCACCACACACACATAAGACCTCAACTGTATATTGTTTCCCTACTGAGGAATGCGTGACATTTGACGTTATACACAGGTAGAAGAGAAGGGTAGAAGGCGGTGTTTCCCCCCTTCCACGTACCCCATATTTTACAGTCTTCAGTAATTTATGACTTTCTTATCCACTATTTCTTAAGCCTTGTTGATTTACGGCCTCTAGGAAACGTGTGTGTGTGTGTGTGTGTACTGTGAAAAAAGAGATAAAGGGAGGGAGAGGAGACACACAAAGGAGAGAGAGAGAGTGAAGGGAAAGCTATAGTGAGAAATACAGAGAAAATGGAGAGATAGAGTGAGATGAGAGAGAGGGAGAGAGACAGCGTTTACTGCCTGGGTCCCCTCTGCCTTTATCTACCATGTTAGCGGAAATACCATGACTCTAGGCTCAGATTATATCAGAGGTTTACACATTAAATTTTCCCCCCTAACTAGAGACGCATTTCAGTGTATATTATTATATATTATTGTTTTTATTATTATTTATTATTTTTAGTATTATTATTATTGATATTACTATTATTATTATTGTTATTATTATTATTTTTATTATTATTATTATTATTATTATTATTATTATTATTGTTATTATTATTATTATTATTATTATTATTATTATTATTATTATTATTATTATTATTTTTATTGTTGCTATTATTACTATTATTTTTTATTATTATCATCATCGTGGGTCTGACTGATGCTAGACTGATGTTAGGACTATAGGCCCCAAGTTCTACCACCCAGAGCTTGTTATTTCTTGCAATGGGTGAGGGATGTGTTGAGCTGTGTTTGTCTGTGATAAGTTTTGACGGGATGTGACAGACTGTGAAGAATTGTGATACCTTTTTTGGTGATATGTGACTGTGACTGAGTGTGTTAGTCGCTGGTGAGTTATGGTGGTGCGTGGGAAGCTGTGACGGGCTTTAATGGTCTGTAACGTCAGGTAATAGATAGGCTTTGGTAGGCTGTGACACACTGTTTTGACGTGACACACTGTTTTGACGGGCTGTGTAATTGTCTGTTGGTGTTCAGTGATGGTGCTGGTGAGTTATGTCAGCCTATGGTGATTTATAACGAGGTGTAGAGGTCTTTGATGAGCTGTGGTGGTGATGTAATGAGCTGTTAAATTTTATCCTTATTGGTAATTATAAGATATCGGCTTGATTTTTCTAAAGTGTGATTTTGTAACTTAAGTCTATAGTAAATAATTTCCCAAATGAGTCTTGTTTTTATAATTGTAAGGTGTGGGGTGAGATAGTGTGTGTGTGTGTGTGTGTCTGATATCCCAGGTGGGTGCCAATCAACCCCCAACACACCCCCAAGCCTCCAACACACCCACCCCCACCCACCCAGCCTCCAACACACCCACCCCCGCCCACCCAGCCCCCACCTACCGCCCACCCTGCCTCACCACCAGTCCCAAAGAAACGTCAACAAATGACCCTCTCCAAAAACTCGAACACCAGAATGAATTAGGGAAAAAATGATAGAAAGTAGAGCGCTTCCTGATATTAGGTTGCTGGTATACCGTATATGGTACCGGGAGAGAGAGATGGTAGCTGGGAGGGGCTAAATGCTGAGAAAGGGATGATAGGGAAGGAAGATAAAGGAAAGGAAAGATGAGTGAGAGAGAGATTGAGGGAAAAGTTAGAGATGTGGGAGGGAAGGAGGACAAGAGGGAGGGGCAGGCTAGATGGGATGGGTTGAAAGAGGAGATGAAAGAGACACAGTAAGAGGAGAGGAAAAGAGAAACGGGCTAACTGGGTGGGAAGGGAGGATGGGGACTAGGTGAGAGGAAAGAGAAGAAGGTAGTGAGGAAGGAAGGATGGAAGGAGGAGGGAGGAGGAAGGATGGAGGGAGGGAGGGAGGAGGAGGAGGAAGGAAGGATGGAAGGAGGGAGGGAGGGAGGAGGAAGGAAGGATGGAAGGAGGGAGGGAGGCATAAATAACTCATTTAAACTCCCCTTGTGATCCTGTTAAGTCAAGACACTCCTCACCCCTCTCCCTCCCTCACCCCTCTCCCTCCCTCACCTCCCCTCACTCCCTCTAACCTCACCTACTCGTGGTATGTATATAGAGGGGGGGTGATTCCTGGCTGAACCCCCCACCTACCCCCTACCTTTGCATCCTATCTATGTGACATGCTACTTGTGCAACTTCTGACTTGGACTCATAACTTATGTGACACGTGACATCTATGCTCTTAATAATAATAGTAATAATAATAATAATAATAATAGTAAACACCATCATTAACACTTGTTGAATATCTAGTAACACAACACAACACACACACACACACGTCTCATATCTACCCTGTAATAATATGGTGGAGAGGAGGGTGAACACAAGCTATCAGTGTCATTTACTACAAGAGTGAATACACCAGACACTCACGAAGCATCGATGACTTGGACGATGGGTGGTTAGGCTAGGCTAGGCTAGGCTTGGCTTGGCTTGGCTTGGCTTGGCTTTATAAACGTATCATTATTAAGGGAGGGGGAGAGAACGCCAGACGATTTGCATTGCTCTTACTGACATAGATATTTGTTGCTTATTTTTTTTTTACACTACAGGTTTAAAAAAAATTGTCGCAATATTTCATGTACTGACGGCGGGGGAGTTATGACACCTGACCCCAAGTGTATGTGTATATATGAGACACTCGCCTCTCCTACCATACGTGACCAGGTGACCAGAGCACGTAATACCACCCCCCCTCCGGCCCACTGCCACCCACCCTAAGGGGATGTTATAGTACCAGGCTGCCCTTGGCTCTATGGTCGTTTCAATTAGCTTATAACCCAACTCATTCAAAATACCATAGCTCATTATGTACCTTAGTGACCACGTATTTATGTTACAATTCCCACGAAGTTAACACCAAGACCATGATGTTTACTTAATGTATGCTTACCAGAGAGTGAAATAACACGTGTTTAAGAACAGCTACAGCACGTACAGCATCACATC
Source organism: Homarus americanus (assembly GCF_018991925.1). Taxonomy (NCBI): domain Eukaryota; kingdom Metazoa; phylum Arthropoda; class Malacostraca; order Decapoda; family Nephropidae; genus Homarus; species Homarus americanus. Next base: position 438,107 of record NW_024745073.1, read on the forward strand.
TGCACCTCGTCGGCCTCGTCTAAGAATGCGTGGTACTTTATAATCTCTTTAAAGTTCTGTAATAAATTGCGTGTGACTAAGGCCTGGTCCTCGACAATATAAATCAGGTAGTAGTCAGCCTCATCTAATTACCTCGGGTGGGAAGCTGCCAGCAACTAAAATAGTGTAGAGGTATCCAGTGAGTGTGTTGCATCGGACCTGGGGTAGGCTGGGCACACCTAGACACAGTATAGGGGCTCAAGTTCTGCCAGTCCAATCTTTCTGAGTGTAAACAGTACCTCAGTCATGATTACACTTCCTGCAGATGTTGTGATTGTCAGAGGGCTCCGTGCACACCAGTTCTGCCTCCTTACTGGTGCTAAATAAACGTATCTATCGTTGAGTTGAGTTTCTAAATTATTTTGTTTATAATATTGTTGAAGTTGTTTTTGTGTTTTATCATAAGTCAGTTAGTGACGTTCTTAGACCATCTGTCACGAGGAGTGTTGACTGTCCTGTAAATAGGTCGTACAAGGAGGCTGGCAGGTCGTAGGCTGGCAGGTCGTAGAAGGAGGCTGGCAGGTCGTAGAAGGAGGCTGGCAGGTCGTAGAAGGAGGCTGGCAGGTCGTAGAAGGAGGCTGGCAGGTCGTATAAGGAGGCTGGCAGGTCGTAGAAGGAGGCTGGCAGGTCATGGAAGGAGGCTGGCACGTCGTAAGGTTTTGGTTCTCAGTGTAAACAACCAGGCGATGTTTTCCCCTAGACTTCCTCACCTGTTAGAGAGATAGACAGGTAGGAAGGGAGACAGACAAATGAGACGGGAAGTAATGGAAAGAACAATAACAATTACTACGGCATTTACATTCATACATACAATACAGTCAGTGAGTGGTATCATGTAGTGTAGTGATATCAACTGTCCTAGCGCGTGAATATTTGTTGTCTATGAACTGGGAAAGCAAGTCTGTACGGTATTCAAGCACAGGCAGAAATTTGGGGCCCAGACTGGACTTAAGCGGACGAAAAAAATTAACTTAATTTTCTGTAGCCTTGATAATGAAGAATGTTGGTAGTGTCACTTCACACACAGGCCGAGGGTGACTGGTATGGGTCGCACCTCAACTGGCTCTCTGATTATTATTTTTATCACATTGACGGGTGTTCTGAGTGTAATTAATAGAAGTTACAATTTTCCTGGCAGTCGTTCACAGGTAAATTGAACTGAATAAGATTGATTAGATTCCTCTCCTACCCCTTCCTGCCTCCCTGCCTGGACAATCTGGAGACGAATTGAGTGCATCTGTTTGGTAGATAATTATCATTCGACGAAAAACCTTGAATTGTGGCTGGATTAGTTTACAAGACGACAGACAACATTTTCCTCTACTCAGTCTCATTGGTGGCCATCCCTACACCACTAAGCATACCCATAATCAACTCACCTTGTTATGCAGAGTGTCACGTTGCTTGCCGCAGTTTGTCGACCGTCGTCTCCGTCGCTCCAAGGACTCTCACTCCTGCCTCCCTCTTGTGTTCTGCCTCCATCGTGACCAGAGATACATACTCGTCGTGCGTACTGAAGATAGCACCAGTATACTTATTTGCTACGTGTTGGTTGCTGGTTGTTGTGCCACACTGTATGTCTTGATTCTTCTACGGGTTTATGGCAGGAGAATATATCATCACCCTGGCCCCACACCCTCCACGGAATGGTCAGTGTTTCGGTTCGCACCTTAGAACGTGATGCCCCTGCCTTGCTGTGTGTGGGGTAGCATCAGGATGAGGTTACAACAGCACTTTATGTGCTAGGAGTATGCTGTCTGGCAGTGTCATGAGCCTGGTGGGGCGCCCCGTCACCTGCAGGTAGTGTGTGACAACCCACCCTGGCCTCCACTTGTTTATGGAGAAGTGAGCTAACACGGACGTCACTCAGCAGCCCGGCTCACTTACATCACGCTCTCCTACACCCATGATAAAACTGCTGTAGTCACATGTGAGTGAAGAGTCAATACTGTTAAGAGTCGTCATCCTCCACCTAACTGACATCACACCTTCAGGAGTCTGTGTTTTCTCTGGCTGGGGTTGACGCGCCACACCAGTTCCTGCCGCTTGTGGCACTAAGTCAGTTAGTGTGTTCTCTATGTACATTAAGACAAAACGATGAGATAAGGTTAATAATTCTCTGCACCAGGTGTTGTGACATGGGCCATTGTTTACGTATGTCCTGGCCCGTGTCCAGCCTAACGTTGCGACACGGGTCTCGGGGAGACAATTCTACTGGTGTGCCTGCACCAGAGTGTACTGCTAACATATTACCTCGAGCAGTGTTTATCGCTCACAGCCACCACGGATGCGATGTAAACAGGGTTTTTGTCTCTGTGCTGTCACCCTCCTCCACCACACCTTACAAAACAAATGTGTCGTGCGAGCAGCGGCGCATTCCTTAAAACTTGGTGTGTAGACATGCTAATTCATCCCAGGGCGAGAAGAAAGAGCGTTCACCCTAGAGGTGTGACAATGGTGGTGGATTCCGTCCTCCACGCGACGGGTGGAGGACGAGAGGTGAGGACTCCTTCTTGACGCCTGTCCTCTGTCTCCACTGTACTGGACGGAGACAAAAGATGTGGATGATCATTTAGATTTCTGTGGGTGTAGGTGCGAGGCTCAGCTGCTGCCAACACCCTCTGCTCTCTCACTTCACTGCTCCTGTTCTTTGTCATCTTTCTTTAAAGCGGCAGAAGAATAACCAACACGTTTAATGAAGCAAGACTCAGTGTACCAGAAAATACCCACGTTTACCCCCAACCTACAACGGTATGAGAAGGTCTCAAGAATCTCTGAGATACGGCTGAGATTGACAGATAACGTACCATCCATCACGGTCCGAAGTGACATTGATCAACACCATGTTTTTACACTGTCGTGGAGGGTATTTTTCACAACCTCAGTTTAAATAATGGAAATATTATGTGTTTGTTAGGTTAGGCTTATATATGTATAAATATCATAATATGTAGCACAGGCATTCGAACCTCTGTCACCATCTGTCAAAACATAACCTAACCTAATCTAATCTAACTTTCCACATTGCGCGTGGCATATATTAAAATTACTCGTAACGTCTTGCACCAGGGAGGGGGAGGGGTAGAATCCGCCTCAGGTGATGATTGCCAATCAGGTACACGTGGTCACTCTGCCAATCAGGGTGTACTCGACCTGGCCAGCACAGGTGGTGGTGGTGGTGACGGGTCATTACTAGTGACCTTTTAGGTAGATCTCAAGATGAGACTCTCCCAGCAAAAAGTTGCCCCTTAATGCTTGGCTTGCTGCTAGCACACACACACACACACACACACACACACACAAGAATTTTAAGCAATTGTTTGTTTTATGACCAGAAACTATAGGTGTTGACTGTCTCCCAAACGCTACAGTCCGAGACTTCAATGACTCGACTTAGGGAACAGGCGTCGTTACTTATCACACACACACACTGAGTGACAAGATAAGCATATCTCCCACACTTTTAAAGGAATATCTATGAACCAGATGACTGTCTATGAAGGGTAACAAAATACTAGATACGTGTTATAGAGAGTAGGGTTACATAACTACAAGTGATAGTTCCGTGTTGTAGTAGAGTTTGCTAATTTAGATACATCTTATATTTCTATCTTGTTATCCATGAAATTGTTATGTTTATATATGACAGTTGAAATGGTTTTATTGGTAGTGTATGTTAGGGGTCACTGAGGAGGAGAGTGTTGGTCTGTCATCCTCATTTTTTATGTGAATATTTGTGAACCAGGTGAGTTTTACGAGTGAGTGTGTGTGTGTGTATGTGTGTGTGTGTGTGTGTGTGTGTGTTTCTTTTGTGGTATAGGTGAACGTGTGTGAGTATGTGAAGTGTGGGCGTGGTAGTACAAGCGGGCATGGGGACGAGTGAAGTGTTTACATGTGTAGGTGTGTGTTAAGTCGAGACAAAAACGGTGACTTAGAATATAAATGGACAGTCGACGCTGAAATAGATTTGGCTCACCACTACACCGCAAAACACACTTGGCGGGGTGCTGGTGCCTCGTCTCCCGGCACCTGGTATTATCACCACACACCTACCTCCCTTCCCCTGGTCACCACACACCTACCTCCCTTCCCCTGGTCACCACACTGTAAAAGGTGTTGATGGCTGTCCAGAGACTTAACGTGCCTTGTGACAGCTAAAGTGTGATGCCCAACACCTGCAGATTTACTGAAGGTTAACCATGTATAACAATAGTCGGTGAGAAACAGCATTAAAAGTAAGTATGGACAGACCTAACCAAAGCACACACACACACACACACACACACACACACACACACACTGCCGTGTCACCATCCTCACACAGTTGTCTCCACCACACACCTCTGAGTTCACTGAGAAAACCTTGACCACTTCCTGTTGTTGCTGTAGACCTCTGTGACCCATAATAATGATGATAACTACTACAACTAATAATAATAATAATAATCCCTGGTGTAACATATACTGGACAGAGGATTAGTTACCTTACTGTATCTTATCTGTAACTCTTTACTATGCTAAGGTGTTGAGCAACATTTAAGCAGTACCGTCTTGTGTGGTGTCAGTATAGCACCGGCCTCCTCTGTGTTGCTAATGAGGAACTTAAACACGGCCTTGCTTGTCATCTCCTCGTCAACACCAACTATAGTAGACTTAAGAAATAGGAAATGAAATAAATTCTAATAAAACGTTATATAAAGAACATATTGATGATGCCGTGATATTAGTAGTCAACAAGGATCACACACACACACACACACACACACACACACACACACACACACACACACACATATTAGAGTCCTGACCACAGCCACAGGTGAGGGAGCATGACGCTTGGCCTGCCGCTCTCTAATTAGTGAGAGCAGGTACTATACACCACTGTATCTATCAGTGTTTTATGTGAGGTCGTCTTCGCATTAACCAGAACATTGAATGACTCCTGAGTATTTAACGGAGGCTTTTCGTTGCCAGTGGACGCCCAGTGGACGCCCTTACCTTGAAAAATGGAATGAGTTTTTTTTTTCTTCTCTTAAAATAAAAACGAGCAAACCAGAGTGAAGTTTGTGTCACCGTCGTTAATCTTGGAGCAGCAACTTGACGACCACTACTACTACTACTACTACTACTACTACTACTACTACTACTACTACAATCATCATTACTACTACAATCACCATTACTACCTCCACCACCACCAGGAAGCTGAGGCCACAGGTTGAGTGCCGACACACCACCTCCTGTAGCATGAACCTTCGTCAGGAATATTTAACTGGAAACATCCTTCAAGGTTTAATGAGTGAGTGAGTGTCTGTACCCACATTGGTCTGCAGCACTTGCGAGATTTACATGCAGTATAGATGAGGAGCCTCCCTGCCAGCAGCTCCCAACGACAGCCTCACGTCTCAGTCCACCACTTTCACTCCTCGTTGTGTGTGGCGGCGCGGCGGGCAGGAGACGTGCCGGCACGGACACTGGCTGTAGATAAGCCAAATTTGTTTACTTTTGACAGTACAGGAGAAAGTCCCTTGTCTCTTACTGACTCATTGGGTAGATGCTAGCGGGACTGTGTAAACATCCTTATTATTCAGCAATGCGCTACTCACTGTGTGTAAGTTAATAATTTACAACAACATAAAGTACAATAGCCAAAATATATCTATTTATCGGTATAGAAATTAGACTTAAAGTATTGTTTTTTCGCCATTATAAAAGTAAAGGAACCAAATTGATTCCGTGGGTTGTGTACAGGCGAAGGTAATCCAGTTAGGGAGCGACAAGTAAACTCTCTCACAATTATATTTATGAAGCTAAATAATTCAAGCAAAAAAAAAAACTTTCAAGGCGCTGCTTAAAAGGTAAGGAGTTGCAGTACAGGCGGGAGGTTCTGCTCAGGTCAAGTACTCCTCAAATAACTCAACTCCATCTTCCATATTATAACTCTCTCCCCTGTGTAAGGTTGGCACTCACTGGCACCTCCTCGACACTTCTTGGCTGCTCTATGGGTGCCAAAGTACACTGCAGCTGCATACAAGGTGGCACTCAGAGGAATATTATTGTCTGTGTTTATCATCTGCTTCGACATTCCTTGTTGGTCCGCGGTCATACTTACACCCAAGCCTTCCTCCTAGACGTACACTCACTCGTTATTGGTATCATGTGTGGGTTTGGTACTCGGGGTATGAACTCTACCTGGTTCGTTTAAGTCATCAAGTCAACCCTGATAGTGATGTTAGTTAGGGAAGTAGATGATTGTCTATACGATGTGGTTCCCTTTAAGTAACAAGGGTCCCCTATCACAGGTCATTGTTCAACACCTCAGTCCTCACTTTGTACATTGTGTTCAGTTCGTAGTTCTTTTCGGTAATTGCTGACCTTAATGATGGCACTCTCAACCTTGTGTTTACTTTTCTCCTCTCCCCCTCCGACTAATAATTGCTGTTGTAATAGTGCCACAGTCTCCTACCAGGTGTGTGTTTATTCCAGGTGCGGTGCTTCTCATTAATTACTGATTTTATTGTTGTCACTTTCTACCCCGTTTATTCCTCGCTCTTTTCTTTAACCTTCTGACACACAAACACACACACACACTGGAATAGGGTATCCAGGTGTGTGTGTGTGTGTGTGTGCTGGATTTCTCAAGGGCCCAGCTGTTGACAGATTATAATGAGATGAGTTGATAGATTCTCATAACAAGATGTGAAGGTAAGTCGCCCCTCCCCCGCATTACTATGGTCGAGTGTGTGTCGTCACCTTGCCTGGGCCACGGTGTCAGGGCTTCTTTAGTGCGTGTCAATTTTTCGTGGTTCAGGGTCTTTGAGGCCCTCTGTAGAGTGCATCTGTTTTTGTTTGTGTTGGCTGAGTGGAGCGTCGTGTACACCTGTGGCTCATTACTACGTGTTTCTGGAGGTGTGTTGTTCCTCTTTTAAGTGACTGGGTGAACTACATAGTCTCGTCACCCGCATTATCTTCGTCACTCATACACCATCGCCACTTGCAGAACCACCACCACCACTCACACACCACTGCCACCACAGTATATGCTGAAGCTGGTGTAGTACTTTGCCTCACTATCCCCACATCCGATCACCACCTTCGTCCCCCCCCCCTCCCCACACACACACACCCTCACCAATGTATGTAATAAGTCATTTATGTCCAATGTATATTTTCAGCCTTCTGGCTGCAGAACTTTTTCAATAAACCGTTAATTATTATCATTTATTATTATTATTATTAAACTCACCATACACACCCTCACCATACACCCCTCACCCCCATACCCTCACTATACACACCCTCACCCCCATACCCTCACCATACACACCCTCAACCCCATACCCTCACTATATACACCCTCACCCCCTCACCATACACCTTCACCCCACCATACACACCCTCACTCCCATACCCTCTATACACACACACCCTCACCCCATACCCTCACACCCCCTCACCACCCACCTCACCCCCATACCCTCACTATACACACCTCACCCCCACACCCCTCACCCCATACCCTCACGATATACACCTCACCCCTCACCATACACACCCTCACCCCCATACCCTCACTATACACACCCTCACCCCCTCACCATACACACCCTCACCCCCATACCCTCACTATACACACCCTCACCATACACATCACACTTACCCACACCATCTGCTGGCACCATAACTCATTGCTATCTCATGACGTTTACAAATTTTCAGTTGGTGGTGAATGGGGCGACACTCCCTCCAGGACGTGAGGTAGAAGGTCGCGTATCGTATAAAATCACACATAACTTCACCTCAGAGTCGCGTCTCGTTGATTATAATCTTTTCTTTATTTATTGTTTTATATTATTATCAGGTGTGAGGTTTAGTTAGTTGTGAGCGGTGTTGATTAACTGGCAAAGCTGTGTACTTGTTCCTCACCGTTCACCACGTACCGTCTCATGCACCGTGTACACTTGGGCTCTGGTGTCGGTATAGTAACAAGAACAAGCAACAACAACACCGTCACATACTCCGCCACTCACTCCTTCACGTCTCGAGGGAAGCAGTAAACATGTTGTCGTCAGCGGTGTGATATTTTGGCAATGTTTGGGACAGCGTGTTGGTGGCCTTTTTTTTTTTGAGCTGCGCCTCGCAACAGTTGCACAACTTTATGGGATATTAAGACCAGAGATTAATCTGTCAAACTTCCTCTAAGACGACCTGGTCCTGGCAGGTCTCTTGAGGTGAGTCAGGACACGTCTATCATGGAGTGTCGTATAGAGAGAGAGGGAGATGGGTGTTCTCTCACACACACACACACACACACACACACACACACACACACACACACACACACACACACACACACACCACAACGCAATAACATCAGCCAACAGTTTCATTTGGTGTAATGGGAGAAAGTAACTCACAAATATATGTAAAGGAGAGTTAGTGATGGTGAGCGTTTTCACATATTTTTCTTGATCTGTTGTGGCACCTCTAAGACTCAGAAGTTAATGTTGAGTTAAAGGAGACTTAATTATTCGTACATGTATGAGAACACAGGAGATGGTGTGGGGGGGGGGGTGGTAATTATGACGCCACTAAAACATGACTATTTATTCTGGGTGGAGATAGATTACAGATTGCCTCGGAGGGGGTTAGTTTATTGGGCACCCCCTTACATCCTGTGCAAGGTGAAGCGCAGAAGCGTTTACAGTGCCCAACTGGGAAGCATGCTAAGTTCATGCTTGCCTTTATGATTCATGCATTAAGGGCGTGGAAGCCTGAAGGGTCATAGGTTTTGTCAGCAAGTTACATAAAGTGACAGAATGTGTGTGGGGGGAAAATTCCCGGTACATTTCATCTGTTTATAGCAAAGCGTGGCAGGTCCCTAATAATGTCAAGTGCCAGGCCTGTCACTAGGAGGAGGGATATCTGGTCAGGGAGGGAAGAGGTGCGGCTGGGGATCTGTAGGAGGAGGTCATAGGGCAAGTGAGGATGTATTGGGGGAGGGTGTGAGAGTCGGGTTGGCCACAAAGTTTACAAACAGTGCGGCCAGGCTCAGGGTTGCCAATGTACTCCCATAGGTACCTGTGTGGCTTAGTTAACACCCGTGACCCACCAGGAGGCACGACCCACACCCTAGTGCCGAGGAGTCTCAACACACACACACACACACACACAGAGTCTCGTAAACCCACATGGAAGGTAGATGGATCACCCGAGTGTAGATGAGCCACAGGTGGATGAGGATGGATCAGGCTAATATCAGGTGGATCAAGGTGGGTCAGCCCTGGGGAGGGGGGAGGAGTACCCACCCCACATACCAGTAGTGCCATATGAATACCTTGGCATGAGGGCAGGGAGGGTCAAGTGAATCTATATTTAAATTTCTTCTAGATTACTGTACCGCCATTACTCATTACGCTTTTATTACGGCTTTTTTGGAGAGGGAGGAAGAGGAGGGGGGGAAGGAAGAGGAGGAGGAGGGAAGGAAGAATAGGAGGAAGAGGAATAGGAGGAGGGTGAAGAACTGGCCGGCCACCCGACACCCGATACCTGTACGGTCACCCTAATATAAGGTAGTAGTGGGGTGGGTGGGGGAGAAGACCCTGACCTACCCGACCTACCCGACCTACTCAACCTACCTGACCTACTCGACCTACCCGACACAACTTGTACTCATCACCACAAAATAGCTTCGATGTTGAACTATATAATGATACTGTGCGTCGTGTCCGTAACTATGTCTCCACGGAAGGCTTAGTACGTCATGTTGTTACCCAGGACGTGTGTGTGTGTGTGTGTGTGTGTGTGTGTGTGTGTGTGTGTTCCAAAACAGCATCACACCACGAAGACAAACTTACAAAAAAAAAATCCCAACTTTCTTTCGTAACTTAAGTGACAATTGTAGCTGATCCACAGTGTTGTTATTCACTCACCAGTTACCAGGGAGCTGATTGTGTGTATTATGGGGGTCTGAGGTGTGGTGTGGTGTGGTGTGGTGTGGTGTGGTGTGGTGTGGTGAAGTGTGGTGTGGTGGTGAGGTGTGGTGTGGTGTCTTGTAGGCTGCTGTCACATCTTTGTCTCTCTGTGTAATTCCTCGAATGCTCAAGTCTCAGAAATAAACAAGTAGAATAAGTTGATGAAAGACAAATAATGCTGACATACCACAGTTGACGGTGGTGGTGCATGTCAGTGAGTGGTGATACGCGGCTATTCTGGTTAAAGAGTCCGTGTACAGTACTGTATTTCATGCCTACTGGAGAAGGAAGGTGTTACAGGTACTTCCTCTTATGTTAATAATTGCAGGAATTACGTAACTCATCTTTCGCCTCAACATTCACACAGACGCATAACGTTAGATCAAAATATCTTAGGTGTTTTATAAATCTCACAGTTTATGGACCTTTGGGGTAACGCACGATAAGCCTAGTCGACCAGCGTCACCACTTAACCTCGGGAACTGATGAGTGACTTCAGGTTTATCTCAGTGAGTTATTGACGGTGTTTTTACCCGAGTCATAGACGAATGAACTACTGATATTACCTGAGATGTACACGAGTAATATTTATTTAACTCTAAATTTGTTTTACGTACGAGTTTTTGATGACTCTACACCTATTTTAAAAGTATTACATTATTTTATCCTGACAGTTGTACAGATAAAAAAAATATCGCTACACATAATGACATTGAAACAGTTTATTTACCTCATGGTTAATCTATTTACTCTTGAATGTTGATACCCTAACAATAATAAAGGGGATGTTGTTACCAAGCTATATATGACATTTTTTAATATTCATCATCGTCATTGGTGTCAAATTGCTCCATTGTTTGCGGTTTCCTGTGAGTTATCTGTTTATTTTCTCCGCGTCACTACTATAGATCTACAGTACACGATGTATTAAAAACGTGACGTATGTGTCCCTGACCTGCGCAATACTTTATCTCTTGCCCAAGCAGGGACATAAATATCACTCATTTGGTGAAACAAAAATCCGGTGTTGTTTAATCCGGTGACAGCATACTTGAAGGGGATCCAAAAACCCTTTAATCTAAGCGTTATTATACAAACCTGCCGCAGCTAACACAACAACAACAACACTCTCTCTCAGTGCTAACCTGACCCAATCTATCTTAACGCTAATCTAACCTACACTAACCGAAACCCAACGTAAATTAACCTAACCTTAACACCCCCACCCAGGTAGCGTTAGAGTGGTTAACCATCAGGTAAAATAAGCTGGGTGTAGTCTGGTATATTCACGGACGCACATATCTTCCCCAGTGTGTTATACGTACCAAGGTATAATCTTATATATAAAGTTACCTCCACATGTATAGGGTACAGTTAGGGTACATACACTCCCTCCCTCACTACCTTCCTCCCTTACTACCTCCTCCACTACCTCCTCTCACTCCCTCCCTCCTCCTCCTCCTCCCTCCCTCCCTCCCTCCCTCCCTCCCTCATGATAATCACTTGGTGGGGCAACACTGACTCCCTTGTGAGGTATTAATAGTGTCACTCTCCATGTGAGGGGCGACCCATACCTCCCTCACTGTTTTGTCTCCCTCTTGTCTATAGTGAAGATGTGTGAGGAGGAAAGGGGTTAACACACACACACACACTCATATTGAAGTGGAATTAATAATATCAGGTTTATGGCTCCTAGCATCCTTGTAGCAGATAATACAACATTCTCTACACGTTCCTAATCATCATGAGTAGGAGAAGGCAAGGGAGGGGGGCCAGCCATTTTTCCCCCCGTGTGTTGTGTTTGGCTCACCTGGAGACACACTAACCTGCCCAGCTGAGATCGTTTACTTGGGAGATGTGTCGTAAGCGCCTGGTCATGTTTGACAGGTTGTTGTAGGTCCCAGAGAGAGCTCACGTCCTTGTACCATCTGATAATACTGTGCGTGAACGAGGAGTAAGAGGTGCCTGTGAAGAGTCTTCCCCGTCAGTAGAATAAAAGAACAACAGTCTCTTAATACAGTAGAATTTTAATGGCATTTCGTCACTATTATGACTATTAAAAAAATGGTATTGATGCTAAACTGAGGTGCCAGTTAGATGCTCTCTGATATGTCTTGTGTTGGAACTTGGAGGACATAAAGTAATGATCAAGCGTGACTGACCACGTTGAAGAGTGCCGAATCGTTCTACTTAAAAACATTAATCATATAGTACATGTACAAGCAACAACACTGACACACACACACACACACACACACATACACACATATACACTGTCACTATGTTAAAATGCCCTGTAGTTTGAGCTTCTCCCCATCTAGTTATTATATATCATATTTGTATCACTTATGTTACTTGTATATTATTTGTAAATCAAGAGACCCATTCCCCAATTATGAAACTGTATATTTTCAGCCTTCCGGCTGCTATACTCTTTCAATAAACCGTTAATGATTAAAATTATAATTATTATAATTATTATTATTATTATTATTATTATTATTATTATTATTATTATTATTATTATTATTATTATTAGATTGTCACTCTTTAAAACTAGTTGTGAACAGATGGTTTAGGTTTGTTGTTGATGCTCCCAGACCCTTGAAGTTTGTCTCCTCCGATGTTGTAGCAGTTATAGAGGTTCTTTATGAGGCGTTGACGTACTTGGTGTGTGTGTGTGTGTGTGTGTGTGTGTGTGTGTGTGTGTGTGTGTGTGTGTGTGTGTGTGGTTGCATGCCATGAACCATCCCACCGTAACTACTCTCTTCTCCACCCCATCCGGCGCCCACCTCCCACACCAACTATCCCACCCACATCTCAAAATAACCGCCCCCACACAACCTCCCAATACTACCGCCCCATCCTCCCACAAGGCCGCCCATGCCCCCATCCTCCACAGCCGCAGCTCATCATGCACTTCCTAATTTAACCGGTGAGAGGGCGGGATGGAGACGGGCGGGAGGCTGCCAGAGCCGCAAGAGGCCGGCCGCACACTGCTGCTGCCAGGTTTATTTTCATACTCATAAGCGGCATGTTCACTCCGTGCCAGGAGGTGGTGGGGCGGCCCTGGGCGGCACACATGACTGCCGACCATGGGTGATGGGTGGGTGGGCGGGCGGGCGGTGACGCATTACTGCCGACCATGGGTGATGGGTATTGGTGGGGGTGGTGGTGACACATGACCTCCGACCATGGGTGATGGGTGGGTGGGAGTAAGGGTGACAGATGACGGTTCAACAGTTATGGGTGTGTGGGCGGGTAGGTAGGTGACAGACACTTGACTGGTGGGCGGAACATGATCAAGTTAGGTCACAGTGACAGTTTCTCTCTCTAGAATCTTTCTTCTCAAAAATAAAAGAAAATTCCACACAATCACGAAGTGTTGCAATAATAATTCACAGGTGTTGTCATAACTCCCCACAGGTTACAATACACTACTGTACAACAACACTGCCTGCGGACCTTCACCAGCGTGGGAGTTGTGTGACGTTAACGACTTAGATCAGTAGAAATTTATGCATCTCAAGAGAAGTAAAGTTTTAACAGCTCTCTTAGGCTACCCTTGGTTGAGTCGACTGACGGTACACCTTTGCTTATATACCTACATTGCTTATGTATATATATGTGAACTAATGTGACTTTACCTAATGATTTATACTAGATAAACTATACGTCTGTCTTGTCTAGTTTGTTGTGTCCACGCTCGGCATTGTTTACATCACACGCGTCTTAACCTCAACCCCTCCCCCCATGCGCACACACACACACAGATACACACAAGCAACTTCCTCTGTGAGTATAAACATTGTTCCTCACCTTGATATATTGAGAGATACGATACACACTCAACAACATAGTCGTGTTGCTATAGTGTTCATTCTTTACGTATATTTTGTTGTGGCATGAATCCTTACATGACCTATGTCCCTACAGCACATATTTCCCTCTGCGCTCTATATACTTCTTCCCTGTCGTGTAGTTCTAACATCCAAGTGTATAATCCAAGACCAACTTAAGAGCGTTTATCATAAATACCATCGTCGTGGGTGTGTGTGTTTCTAATATTTTCCAGTGTGATGACCTTCAAAGATATCGTGATGACAGTGAACCAAATTAGAGACTCTAGCATGACCCGAAATCGTCCTTCCCTCTGTCAGTCTTGTTCATGGTGTGTGTGTCGTCCTGCTTGTGTAGCGTCTGTGCCCCTACTTCTGGCAGAGGTTCCATTGCCTTGTTATTGTGGCTGTAGAAGAAGACCAGCTGCTGTTAATTTCTGGTGAACCTTAGTGTGTATAATTATGGTGTAGGTGGAGGGATGGTGACAATAGCGTGATGAAGCCTTGCAAGAGTGATGGTTGAAGGGAGACTATAGGCTAACCACCACTACTACTACTCAGTGTGGTCCAACCCCCGCTTCGAGCTACAGTATAGTCTCCATGCATGTCAGTATACAACTTAGGCCACTATTTATTATCAGAACTGAATTTAAACAACCCAGGTAAGATGCATGTTTACATTATCAGGTATAAGACACAGGGAGGAGGGCGAGGACGAAGGGAGAAATGAACATAGGAATCTTTTGAAAACCTGAGCCACGGTGAATCCCTCCCTTGCCGCCACATCCTCCCTCGACATGATCACCCCCAACAACTAATCAGACCTATTGTGTGTTGTTCCTGCCTGTACTAGTGTGACCACATGGGCGTATATGTATAGTAACTCGAGTACATCTGTATATTGGTTGAGTACATTTGTATATAGGTTGAGTGTACATCTGTATATAGGTTGAGTACTTCTGAATATTGTGGTATCTACAGGGTACACCAATAAAATGTACCTAATTTTAAATATGTGTAAATCTGTAGTTATTTAACATATTTTTGTGTTACTTGTTGAACATTATTATGGGTGGTCCGTCAAGCCGAGGATAACTGACAAAGGTTACTGGGGACGCTTGGCCAGAGAGTGAGGAGGAGGGGGAAGGGCGACTCCTTTTATTATTTATTACATTTCATATAGGATTTTTAGAAACTTATGTGGTCTTCTAAGTTAAAATATCCACAAAACGTATATTTCGAGCCCACGTTCCAAAAAATCGCCTCAATAATGTATATAGCCAACTTTTGGTCCCCTTAGGAAATTTCTGATTTAATATTAATTGAGTTTTGTCGATGCTATGATGAATTTATGAATTGTTTTAGTTATTTTAGTTTAATATTCCAGAGTGTAGGTTGAATTTAGTGAAGTTTAGCGAGTTTCAGCACTTAGTTAAGGTTCAGTTTCAATGCAGTATTAATTAACATTTTGGCCACCTGTCTCTGTGCTCTAGTTTAAATGAACCAGTTAGTGAGTGCATTTCTGACACCTACAGTTATGGGTAAAATATAATACACGGGTCATTGAGAATCGAGACACACTTGAGGTACAGCCTGGTGTTGATTTTGTATTTTTTCCTGAGCGTTGAGTCAAGGTTGTTGTGTTTGTGTCCTCCCTCCCGGCCCGGCAGCTGAAGCCAGAGACTCCCGCTCGGCAGGTGGAAGAGTACAGCAGGCCGCCACGGTGACAGTCATGGTGCTCAGCGAGATGGTGTTTTTGTGGAGGGGTGGGGGAGGGTTGGATGGAGGGTCAGATTCCACAGTACTTTCGAGAATGTTGTTTTCTGCCAGAGGAGGAACGACCTAGATCAAAACATACGAGTCTACGAGTCTATGACTGGAACATGACTTTATCACTTTAGCGAGGCTGCGTGCAAATACCGTTCACGTATCACAACTCAGTGTTTTCAAACTAGAATCATTATGAACATGAAAATATCAGATCTCAGGCCCACCAATTACATCAGTGGTTGTTGCTAGACTATCATCTCGCTTCTAACAAACACTGGTACCCGCATCTGAACCCAGTTGTTTTAAAGTTCCTTGTCATTGTGATTATAGGGAATTGGATCTCAGTACAGGATAGGTTCAAGGCTTCGATGTTTCATAGTCATGCAGTCTTCAGTATATACAGAGATGCCATGGTTCCAGCAGGTCCCTATAATTTGACCACACGGTGAGGAAATGTTGTAGTATTTTAAGCCTATTGGGGCGCGGCGAGATAAGCTCCTATTTACACTAAAGCCTCTCTTGTATGATGTATCTGGCCGAGTTAATGACATTGTTGGGCAATTTGTTCATCCAGATTGCAAACTATTGTGCAGTTGAAAATATTAATGGAAGCGTTGCCATCTTTACAATGGTGACCGCGCGTGAGGTCTAGTCTGCTGTGAGGGATAATCTTATGATATGTATGTCAGGAGGATGGCGTTGTTGGGGTACTGAAGGTGACAAGTGCCACTATAGGGCCCCACCTCCGACACAACACGCAGCTTCTTGGAAAAATGCCGGATACCTCAAGACCTAGTACACCGTAGAGACCAACAGGAACATAATGAAGAAGACTGAGGAGGTAAATGAAACACATAAGGAGACAAACGGGAGGAAGAAAGACCCAATAATCAGGGAGATAGTAGACGAATGGGAAGAAGAACCCCACAGACAGGAAGACGAAACCCAGGCAGGAGGGAAGGGTGGAGTAATGGTAACCTCACAAGTTTTGTAAACAACCAAGAGAGACAGACGTCCCTGACCACATGATGATCCTGAGGTGGTGGGTCGCTCTGTGACCCCCCCACCCCCCATCCTCCATCCACCCACCTGTTGCTACCACCCTCACCCCCTCACGCTACTTCACCCCTCCTTCCTCTCGTTCTACCTGACAACCTCTGCATTACCTTACCTTCCCTCATATTTCCACCTCACGTCTCCTGACGCTTAAGCACCACCACTACATGACACAACTATTAATGTTTGAGTTTAACTATTGTACTGCTGTTTGACTCTCCACTCTTCCAGATACAGAAATGAGGAGACAAGTTTAAATTTCAGCAAAAAAGTAAAGATACGGCAAATTACATGTAATATAAGTAATAGAAAGGCATCATATTTACGTTGTACTCAGTAATCATGTTGTCTTAACATTTAAATAATCATAACTATACATAAAACATAATAAAACTAGTTATTTATATATGGGCATAATTAGGTGCCTCACAAATACCAAATACTTGCACATTCCAGATATGACAACAATGTAAAGTTCACTCAGTCACGTGTGAAGGACAACAAGTTCTTCGTTCAGCCAAAATAATCATCCGTTAATAGTTGTCTAGCCACTCGATATAATAGTGCTTATGTGATCATATTATCTGGCCAATAGTGTAGGTAATTGTACTGTATGCCTTCAGTGATCAACGTTAGCTATTGTGCTTCCACGCTGACTTCCCGACTGCTCGACTCTACACCGATTTTAGGTTAGGTTAAATTAGTGTTACCCTGATAATATATTCTGTTTACATTGTAGTCACACATTTACATTTATCCATTTTACAGATAATTTAAAAATCCTGGAAGATTTTTTTTTACACAAGTCTGGGGGAAACGCAACACATACTCTATCCTATCATTTAGTCTACGGTAGCCTCAGTTAGTCTACGGTAGCCTCAGTTAGTCTACGGTAGCCTCAGTTAGTCTACGGTAGCCTCAGTGTTTGTGTTGTCCTCGCTGAGTGTTTGTTTACATTTCACTTCTACACAAATCAGTTAATAGTTTCATGCAGTGGCCAATGTGGTTAGAAAATCCTCAGTGTTATTTGTTTCTTGTGTCCAGTCCTATTTGTACAGCTAGTAATAGTACACACAGACAAAATGTTCACAGGAAGCGTTAAAGGTAGTGTTGTTGCTTTTACTTTAGTTTTATCCACATCACCTGATAATTAAACACCTTAACGGTAACTTAACCTAACCTGACAATCTAAACTAACCTAACCCAAAACGGCAGCATTACTGTACGGTGTTTAATCTCAAGGCAAAATAATTGGGTGGCTGATCTTCAGGTGATCCAAATGCTTATAGTAGTGTGAGGAACGTGTATCATTAATATTATACGGGGTCTTTTACGGGGTCTACACACCCACACACGCACGCACCGTGACACAGGTGAGAGGCGTAACAGAATCTTAAATCCCAGATCCATTTACCTTACCTACCTTAAACAATGTACCGCTCTCTGCACCCTTATGTAACACATACATGTAACGTAAGATTTGAGGAAACTGCAGCGGGCATATTGGCCCATATTGGGCAGTCCCATTTACACCCAACCCCTATTGTTACGAGTTCACTCCTGGTTGGGTAGTTTGAGTACCTTTATAATGTCCCCTTTGTTCATCCCCGACTTCCATTTATACACCTCTATCATATCGCCCCTCACTCTACGTCTCTCGAGGGAGTGCAAATTAAGATGCTTTAACCTGTCTCCGTACTCAAGGTTCCTAATGCCCGGGATTAGTCTTGCCATTCTCCTCTGAAGTCTTTCCAAGTATTCTATATCCATTCTGTAATACGGTGACCAGAATTGAACCACGTAATCCAAGTGAGGTCTCACAAGCGCAAGATATAGTTTTAGGGTGACCTCGCTAGTCTTGTAACTAACACTCCTTTGTATGAACCCAAGTACTTTATTAGCCTTGTTACGAGCAAAAACACATTGTTTACTTGGCTTAAGGTTCCTACTTATCATTACTCCTAAATCTCTCTCGCAGTCGGATTTCTCTATGGCATCGTTGTTCATCTGGTATCTGGTTTCCCTGTTTACATCTCCTATACTGGTGACTACGTGTTCATTGGTGACTACATGCTGAAGGTAATCATGTGGGTGATAATACATGGGTGATGGTGACCACGTGGGGGTAAAGTGAGCACATGGGTGATGGTGACCACGTGGGTTAAAGTGAGCACATAGGTGATGGCGACCACGTCGGTAATATAAGAGTGAACACATAGGTTAATGGTGAGCACTGAGTCACCACAATAGTAGGTCAGTGGCACCACGTGGCTGACGTCGCTTGCGTAACAAAGAAACATTTGACACGAGAGAGCATGCAACTGAGTCCTTCCTTAGTTCCCGTGTTACTGACTCGATGTGTTTTGCATATTACGGGTCAAATGACGAAGACCCCCCCCCCTCACAGCTTATTTCACCTGATCATTAAACACACTAAATGCTACTTGGGGGCTTAGGTTAGGTTCGTGTTAGGGGTGTTCAATAATCAGATGAAATGAATTGAAAGTGCTAAGCTTCATTTAACATAAGAAAATAAGGAGTCTGCAATAGGCCGGTTGGCCTGTGCATGGCAGCTTCTGTCGAGAGTTATTACCACTATCATCCATGAATCTATCTAACCTCCTTTTGAAACTTCAGGTATCGTGATTGATTAATATTAACAATCATCATAATAGCAAGTCAGTTGTGATGAATTAATAAAGAATGATAAACCTTCAGCGTCATAGGAGAATAATTGTTATAGAATGGATTTTGAATGACTATAAAGCGGCAACAAAACGGAAGGAGATACCAAGAAGGTAAGACAGGAAGGGGCGACCTTGATAGCAGAACCATGGCCCTTCAACACTGAGAAAGTCAACCAGACAGTAGTAATTACAAAGATTAACCGCTCTAACTTCCCCAGTTCTGTTTTTTAAGGCAGTTACTCCGGTAGCAAGTGCCATAAAGTATTCTTGGAAGGTTACTATTTACATGTCAATATTGGTTGTTACACTCTTTAACGTTTAGTTGAATTACTTGCAGTTAGAAGCAAGGTTGTGTAAATATCATGTATGTCATGCGTCACATCTAAGGAGAATTAAATTAAAATTATAACCGAAGACGCGGCTAATGGGTTTAATGACTTCATTGGGCTGTTATTAACGGAACCGACCAACTATTTACCATTATTTTCATACGTACAGTGTCTATGTGCATGGTAAACCAATGTGAAATTATATACCGATTTTAATTAATAAATATTTAACAAGGCTGGTTTTTGACAGTTTGGAGGTGGCGCGACAGGGGACTGCCACATCCTGGCCAATAACAGCCAGTCCCGCGCTTTCTAGACTCCACCTCCTGCGCTGAAGCCACTGCGCACCCCACGTGCTCTAGCTGTCAGAACATCAACGACGCGCGGGAAACTGGCAGTGGGAGCCTGACATCTCTGTTTTGTTTGGAATTTAGTGCATTTGTAGAGTGAATATTGAAAATGACAATGGACGGAGGAATAAATGAAGATATGGTTGTCAACGAGGAGGTAGTCTTTGGTACTTACGAGATTGGTAAGTGAGAAATTCATTCAGTTTTGTTGCTAGGAAAGAAGGTACGACGCATATACCAACACGTGGGACATAGCCATTACTTCTTGTTGATATTGGACATGCCAAATGTCAGTGTCATGCCAGGGTTGTCATTTATAGAACTAATTATCGTGCAGTATATAAGAATTGTGTATAAAATGTGTGGTAAGTTCCCAACTCGGTAATTTAGTGCTGTCGACAAACGTCAAAGCGCGCGGGCCCAAACCTCCACCTCCCCCCCCCCCCCCCCTCCCTCCACCCGACTCGTCTCTCGCTCTCTTCGTCTCCCTCGCTGGCAAAGTAAAAAAATTGTGTAGTAATTGGTGTTGTGGTCTTCATGACATAAGGCTCGACGGTTTCAGTATATAGCATCAACTTTTATGGTCGGTTATGCAAGTAATTGCTGCAGAATGTCTTAGAAATGTAAGTGTTAAAGACTACACTGACTAGGCCAAGTTTGCACCTCGTCTCGTCCCGCCTCTGAGCCTTGGGGTATTGGGGGGAGGAGGGGGGATCAAAGGAGACAGTGAAGGCCGCACGTGCTCCTTAGCACCACTAACATCCGCGTTTAATTGTATATTTATATGGGTTCTCCTCGCATGTGTGATTCTCACTTTTCCACTACTGATTTCGAACACTTTCAAATTATATACGGTATAGCAGTGCAGGACCTGTAGTGGAGTGCTTTGTAGTTAGCAGCATCATATGTAGATCAGACGGAAGCTGTTGGCAACTACAGCCTGGAGATGACAGTTGTTCGCTGGAGGCGCACGTAAACAAGACGGCATTACATAAACACCATTGTACACACTATCACACTGCACATTCATCGCTAGTATTAACACTGCAGGCGATTCAGGTTCTTTGGGGTGCCACGGTCGCCATAGGCAGTAGCGGGGGATAAAATCCTGTTAGATTTAGTTCCATTTCAAAACAATAGACGGCAAGCCACAGTGAGCTGTGGGGCGCGCCCCTTACCTGGTGGAGACCAACCTCACAATTGACGTTTCACTTGTTACCACGAGGTGGAGGGGTTTTGGAGTGTACAACTTAACGTTACACTACGCTATTTGTTGAATTGATCATTTGAATATAAGTTTATGCGTAGAAACTTATACTGTAGTTTAGCAGTTGATAGATGAAAAGTATGTGAAGACGTGGGCCATACAAGGTTTTGGGTAGGTGTGAGGGCCGGATGCTGTACTGTCAACCTCGAAATACCTAATGTCGGTTTAGGGAAGACTTTATCTTGACGAACAGTGTTTTATTCGTTTATAATAGTGAAGTATTGTTGCTCGAGTATTTAAACAAAATACTCAAGAAATTTACTGGCAACATCCGGGCTTCTCTTGAACGCACTATAATCGAGGGTTATACTGAATAAATATTGTTAATGTTAAGATCGGACACCGCTAAATTAGCACCACTTAGGAATCTGTACTTCACGTTTGTTGCTTCAATATACTTTCAATTAATAAATCCAATGCAAGCACTGCGATTTTTTTTTCGGAAAGGTTAAGTAGACCACGTCCGTGCTTTCGGGAAGTAAAAGTTAACTTTCCTCACTGCAGGAGCGGAGGCTGTTGCGTACCTGCAGCTTCATATTTTTTTTCGACGCCGGTCGCAACATTCTAGCCTCATCATCCATAACGACAAAGCCAACCAACAAAACCCAACCGGACTTTAGTCAATGTTTGTAAAATCATTGTTAGGTTTTGGTTGTCTGTTTGATCGCCCTTCATTATTTGTGCACCCAGAATCTAGATTTTTGTCTTGGTGCTAGAAAGTTAGAGTATACAAATAAGCTACGCACAGTAATTGGGGATGTAACTCTAACCACGACTCACAGTGGACACATCACGACGTATATAGATAAACACTAATGCTTCAAGTATTTGCCTCCTCCAATAACATCGTCTTTACTAACCGTTCACGTGCAGGAAATTCCGTTTAACTCGAGGTGGTTTCCGATTCACTGAGGCGTGCCATGATGAATGTACCTAACTGGTTGAGTGAAGCAAATGCATATAATCAGCGTTTAAAATATACCAACAGAAGTAAAGCGAGAATAACAAACTAAACTTTTAAGAATTATGATATTGTGTCATGTTTGTGTTCGAGCTCAAGTCAATCGGGTGCATTCCTACATTGAAAGATATAATTAATAATCTTGGTAAGAACATTGGACTCGGGATCATATTACAGTAACATGACTAACCTAGTTATACAGCTTTCTACGTGCTCTGACCTCGCTTCGACTGGGTTCAATCTGAGGACATTTCCCAGGTTGTGTTTACAGAGAGCACAGTGGCCGTCTCCCATAAGTCCAGCACCACCGATGCTCTTCATGCAGTTACCCTTAAACTTAATGTACAGGGGTGTTGTCGCTGACGTAGAGGGGTACTATACTGTACTCTGTTTATAGAGTACCATTAATTTGAAGATACTCAACTCTGAATTAGCATAAGCGCTTTAAGTGTTTTTTGCAACATTGTGCGTGTCCCGTATTTCTCCGTTCCTTGGATCTTTCTTACCGTTGGTTAGAGAGAAACCAGCAGGGGAACTCGACCACGACCAGCTTAACAAGTCTTCACTTATAATCTTAGCCAGTCGTCCATCACAAACCTGAAATGTGTTGTAAATTCATGGGTGGGAGAATTTTCCTCGAGTTAACAAGAAGCTCATGTACCGCCACACTGAGTAGTTTATTTGAAGATCAGTTTAAACAATGAATAGTGTGTCAGTGATGTTGTATTTACAATTATATCCCATTCATATTTCAGTCACTCAGTGAGAGACTTTTTATACGTGAAGTACAAGAGCTTGTGTAGTGAATCTAATTTATGCTCGGATGGTACGAGAGTTACGTGGGTGAGAAGGGAGGGGCGGGAGACATGATGCAAGAGCGGTGATGATAATGCGGTGTCCATTTGGTGACGGTGTGAGGCGGAGGGCAGCCTAGCATCTGATGGAGCCCTCTGCTGCCTCAAGCACATGGCTCCACCACCCCACCAAAATAGCACAAGGTGACACCCTGCTTTCGTCCACCCTTATGATTCTTATTTTATACTTTACCGTGAAGACATTTTTCACGGCATACACCAGCCCAATCTGCCAGTTCAAGAGACGGATAATTGCCTCACTACCCTGGGAACTTAAGTAAAATCCTGCTCGGTCTGCCCCAAAGTGGTGCTGTGCTCTAACCCAGGGAGAATTATCGTGATAAAAAAAAAGACATTGGGAGTATTGTGAGGTATAGATTGAGTCTTTTGTTGTAGCAGATAAAAAGGTGAGTCCGCGTGGTGGCTGGTGACTCCTGTACTGTACTCAACTGTAATGTTACGAATTTTCTGTTGAGGGAGTAAGGAAGCTTGATGGGAGCACGTATGTGTGTGTGGAGGGAGCCCGAGTACCAGCATTAGGCAGTAATCATAATCAGTCGTGTACGCAGAGCACAGACCGTATTTTAATCAAGAAGTCTGCTGGTTGGATATTCCGTAGCTGAGTTGTATACCGTTGTTCCTTCTGTTGTATTATATATCCTATGTACACAAATGTCTCGTTTTAATTATATATACCGTAACGTAGATAATTCCGTCAGTTTTATGCTTGTGATGACACTCGACATCTGCTGTCAGTCTCACCCACACAGGCAGGTCCCGTCACGTACATAGACATCCATTCGACCAGTTGATGTACTTGGTATCCTGTATCTCCTCGACCATTACAGACAAGGTGGCTCTCACCAGGAAAATACAGGCTGCTGTTGTGGCTTTAATATCGAGGTCAGGACGGTTGTTGTGATAAGTGGCGTGGGTCAGTACAGGCGTCATCCCACTTGGTCGATAGTCTATTTTATGCGAATTTTACCATCTCGGTTAAATTGTCAGGTTAGGTTACGTTACGTCAAATCGCGCAAAACAAGACAACCGTCATAGTGGGATGTAATGGTTGTAGTACTGAGTGTTAGATAGACTTGACCATTCTCGTGTCTGTTCGTTCAATTATTCACGTTGCCGTCAGCGGTGACTGATTACCGCCGTGTTCTACTGCCAAATCCTCTTCTCATACTCTATTCATGTCTATTTTTACTGCCAGGGGGAGCAGTGTCCGCCTCTGGGGTCTTTCTCATATCTACCCCGCGGCTGATGTCTCGCGTAGTAAAGACATCACCTCTAGTTTAGCCTCTCTACCGGGTAGCTTATTTCATCTCAAGATTAACCTCTCATCTAACCTGACCAAACCATCCAGGTATCGTTAGGTGAATTTAATTACCAGGAGAAAAAGGCTGGGGGACTGATCTTCAGGTGATCCATTAAACTATACTGGAAGGTTACTTATGTAAGGCCTCGAGTGTGTTGTCTTTAGTGTTGGGGTTCCAGTAAATACCTCGATAGAACCTTAGCTGTAGTGACTAGAATCCTTCACCCCAGCGCCTACCAGGGGAGATTCTTCGGGCGATTCTTAGCGTTGTGAAGTGTAGTAGATAAGGTGTTGCGGCGGAATCACTAATGCATTTTATATTATGTTTTGTCTCAGCGCGCACTACAGTCTGGGTGGAGGTAGGGGGATGAGCGTGTGAACCTAGTGGGTAGTGTGAGGGCAGGGTGCGGCGAGGACCTGACGATCATGTTACTGAGTGTGTGTATCGTCACTCTTGAATACCAGACTTACTGAAGGACCTTGAGAGATGTTTACCACCAAGAATAAGATGAGAGTAAAAGAAATATTGTATTTATGCTTCGTGTGTGTGTGTGTGTGTGTGTGTGTGTGTGTGTGTGTGTGTGTGTAGACTAGCACAGGGGAGCAGTTGAAGTTTGGGCCTCCAGCTTATTTCACCTTAAGCCAATACACCCTATAGCTACCTGGATTATGTTAGGTCAGTTATTCCTGAGATGAAATAGTGCTCTGGGGGTTAATCTTCAGTTGGTGGTATGTTAGGATCGATGAGCCGTGTCTGGGACAGTGCTGGGAGAGGGGTGGACTGAACACCACTAAAATCGCGTGTCCTGCTGAAGGCGCCCGTAGAATCCTAATGGTGCAGGAGAGAGCATTAACCCTTGCTGGTTTGTTATTCATTACAGATACTGGGGGAGGGGGGGAGGTAGGGTAGTGTTGTGGAATGGGTTCATCTCTTTGGGGTATGGTTGCCAGGATACTGTTTGAGGGACGGGGCCATCTCTTAAGGATATGGTGGCCAAGGCAGTGTTGTGGGACGGGGCCATCTCTTAAGGGTATAGTGGCCAGGGTGGTGGTGTTTATGGCGGTAGCCAAGAAAGTGGTGTGGGGTGTGGAAGGCAGGTGAGGAGGAAGGCGACGCGACGCAGTTCAGGGGGTGCAAGTTGTTATAAAGACACAGGTGCGAGAAGTCTTCCAGGTACACGTAAGGTGGTAAAGGCTGGATGATGGGCGGTCGTGTGTGTGATATCCCAAAGTGAAGAGGGAGGGGAAAGAGGAAGATACTTTTAACTGACGTTACTGTACAAGTATTTGAGAGCACAACTTACGGGAACATTTCGGGACTGGAGTACTGTACACGACATTGAAGAATCATAAAGTATCAGTGAACTAGCGATTGTTTTTATAGGGATAGTAATGGTGATTTCAGATCTTAGGTTATGTTGGATTTTTTTAGGGTTTATACTTGGCAGCTTGACTCGGTGTGTTATGTGGCAGTACAGCAGCGATATAGTGGTGGTGGTATGAGGGTCGCCTGGCTGATATTCAAGACGCGTCCCTCCCGTGTGGCTACCTCCTACTCTTGTGATACCCTGGTTACACCTGTGTCCTGGCCAACCGGGCTATCCGCACCTGTGTCCTGGCCATGGTAGTGGGTTTTAGATCTGACCAGAAATTGAAAGATTATTTAGCTAAAATAATGCACCCGGGACTGAGCCTTTCGGGTGTTTTAGCTCTCATGAAGGCACCAAGGGAAGGTGTTGGGTGTGGAGTGCCTGGCCCTCACCCTATGTGGCGACTTAGTGCTACCACCTGACAGCCTACAACTCCCAATTTAACTTTGCATTCCCAGTGACTCCTGGCCTTGTATCACGCTTATTATTTGTCAGTGGTTATGTTGTTGGCATTTGTGTTGCATCAGGGTTGTGTAAGCCAGCTTGCAATAACTGTCAGCCGGGATAGTGTGGCGTGTCACAGCTTCCCCACAACACAGGGATGGAGACCCGTGCCTGTAGACGACTGTGTGACCTACGCCGTGCACCTGCTGTTGCTGGTGCCAGGTCAAGTTACCTGGCGAGCACCACCACCGCCTCAGTGTTCCTGGCACCGCCACACCTTATCTCAATACCTGCCACGATATTCGTTTGTCTGAATCTATGTAGGTAAATAACGTCTTGTCAATATTGAGAGTTTATGTTGGTGCCCCAGCCTCTTGCAGCAGTTGGCCGATGTTGGAGGTGGGTCACAATGTCCTCGTCTGCGTGATAAGTGAAATGATGGAAGAAGTAACTCGTTGGGTCTTGGTATTCTTGAAGTAGTTACAGAGCTACATGCACAAAAAGGTATTCCCAAGTCCAGGTGAATTTTGTAACATTTTTGGAATTAAATAATCCAATAATAACCATAACTTATGTAAATAAAAAAAAATTATGAAGCGTCACCATGATACTGAAAATGTGCTTATTTCTCTAAGGGGTTCGGTAGTCGGCGTGAGGCTTGATTATACCAGACTCAAGCTGCAGTTTGGAGGCCTAGTTGTCCCAGGTGTGGGTATATAGGGTCGCGCTCCTTCATAATTATCACCTGTGATCTTTTTGCGATATTAAGTGTTGCCAAATACCTACCTACCTCATCCTAGTGCTCCTCCTCCTACCATCACCTGGTGGCACTTTGTTTTGGAGTGCCAAGAGTTTTTTTTTTTGTCTTTACTTATGTCCTTGATGCTTTACAATGAAAGTTATATCAGTAATATACTACCTGTCACATTTACATAAGCCTTGAGGATTACGTGAGTTAGTTTACAGCGACATGAACATATTTCCACCCAAATTCCCAGCAGTCACCTTCAAGTCATTTTCGTGTGTAAAAGATGTCATAATCCACGGCTCAAACATTGTGGCGATACATTTTAAGGTGAGCAATGTGTCTGGCTGTCGCGGCGTTTCTGCTGGGGTTTTAGTCAGGAAGTAAAGCAACTCGGTCTTAAAACAACCTCCCAAGTGACAAGGGTGAAGGAGTGAGGAGGTTTATTTTACACGCGGTGGAACCTGCTAGCTGGGAGGGAGGGAGTAGCGCCATCTGCTACTTGTCATGAACTTGACACCCATCTACGATATGTGGGAGAACCATACGTGCTGCCTCCTGACAACCATCCATGTGACGGAACCATACATGTTGCTTCCTGACAACCACCCATGTGGGAGAACCATACATGCTGCCTCTTGACAACCATCCATGTGAGGGAACCATACATGCTGCCTCTTGACAACCATCCATGTGAGGGAACCATACATGCTGCCTCCTGGCTGTCTATATCTCCTTAGGCCATTTTTTGTGGGGATCATCGTATTGCTTATAAATTGAACTCACCTGGTGTTGCGTTGTGGTGCAGACAAGCCACCACATCGCGAGTACTGGACAGGGGATGGGTGACACGTGCATGATAGCAACTAGCACCGTGCAAAATAGCTGCCGTCACTCAGACTTATTTTGGAGAATAGGAACACGTGAGTTAGATCCCCCCTTAAGTAACGTCAAGGGGGTATAAGTAGGGGTGTCTAATCTTCATGTGATCCAAGTAAAGGTACACTATTCTTAACGTAAAAGACCAAGTGGCCATTAATTGTAGTCTTTGATGTATCTCAGTGTGTAGATGTGTGGGCTGCAGCTCTGGTAGGTGATGGCCTCTCGTGGGTAATATGGCACGCAGGAATGCTTTTGATCGAGGACTGTCATTGACTTGCATTCTTCCCTGTAAGAGAATTAGATGGTAATGGTACCTGGTGGTGTGTGTGCTGGCAGAGGAGCTTGGGAGTAGCAGTGCTGGGTGGCAGGGGTGCTGGGTGGCAGGGGTGCTGGGTGGCAGGGGTGCATGGGTGGAGGGGTGCTGGGTGGCGGGGTGCTGGGTGGCAGGAGTAGGGAGGGGGTTCTGGGTAGCAGGGGGGAGGGGTGCTGGGTGGCAGGAGTAGGAGGAGGGGGTTCTGGGTAGCAGGGGTGCTGGGTGGCAGGGGGAGGAGAGGTGCATGTTGCTGGGTGAGCCGCCGTGTTGACTGTGCCAGCCAGCCAGCCATGTCTTACGCTCCTCAACACTGACTGGTAGGTTGGCACTTACAGACCAAGTTCTGGGAAAGTTGGTGTAGGAATTCGCGTTCATCGTCTTCCTCCTATATAAACAATTAACGCGGTCTCTGCCAAAAGGCGTAAGGAAGGCGTAAGGCAACGTAGATAATTATGATATATAGTTCTTAATTATCTTGCTCAATAACAGGAGTTGCGTATACGTCTGTGGAAACATGGTGAAAAACGTCTTTGTGATGGACGACTCTGAGAAGAACATGTTAATTGCTTACCCGGAACACCATAATACGATCCTAAGATGCTTGTTAATATAATCTCTTTCTGGTGAGGGTAACATTGACGTCACACTATCACCTTCACTACACCTAATTGTCGTGGCTGAATTTTGGGGTGTAGTCAAGTTATCTTTAAAGCTCCCCCCTTCCTCTTACTCGGACATTTCCTTCTATCTATTTTAGTTTGTATTTTCATAGTTAACATATTGAGAGTTGTTTGGGTAGTGATGATAAAATCTCCGTGGTCATGTGTGTAATGGTCTTCAGTAGGAGAAATAGGTGTGTAAATCCTGGCCCAAGTGTTCTCCTGCAGTGTGTTATAGATGCAGCGTGTACACTGATGGTCCGTCAAGATAATGTATGGTGGATTGGGCCATACCTTGGCTTGGGTACAGTGCTTTTTGGGGTCGCCGGGCAGGTACAGTACGGTACACTCACGCATATTACCGTAGCCATAAACCAGTGTCATGACCGCTTTGTGCCCAAGTTGTGTTACCAAGCACGTAGACTTACGGTAATGTTCAGCGTGTATTGATAAGCTGAGTCTTCCATTTGCCAACACGTATCCGGAAAAATAAAACTAGTCTGTTATATTACCATCTATTACTGTATAAAATATTCGTCTATACTTGGTGATAGCTAGTTAGTATTTACCTCACGTTCGGTTAACATATATCCCCTGCACTGTACCTGGAATATCCGTGTAGCTTGGCCAAGCATAATCTTTAAACACTACAGTAGGTAGACCCAAGAGACGTTTACTGGACGCTGCCACAACCAACACAATATGGGGTAAACATGACGCGGTACATAAGCTGGAGAAACAACACAGGCTAAGAAGTCTGGTTGCGTGCGTGCGTGCGTGCGTGCGTGCAGGACAACAGCGTGCAGGGGGTGAAGACAGGAGGTGTGGGTGAGACGTGTTCCTGCAACACGTTCACCACGCCACCCCAAGTTGTAGGCGGTGCCCTCCTCTCATCCTCCTACTTAGTAATAAACCTTCCATAGCAACCACGGTGTTCCAGCTTCGGTGTCAAATAATGATGGTGATACAGTTTCCGTAGAACGTGAAGTGAAACACTCCGGGAATCGACACCGTGGCCGGAAGTTGTGGGGGAAGTGTGACGCCACGCCAGCCACCATGAAGGAATCTACAGACCGCGGTGATACAGTAATCAGAGGGGTCTAGTGTTTGAACCCGGTGGTGGTGGTGTATGAAAGTAATCCGCTTATTGTGTGGGATAATGGCAGGAGACCCAACTGAGAACGTGACACGCACAAAGTCCTCTTGCTTACTCGTCACCACCAGCTGATCATAAACAGTGAACTTGACCAGCATTATCACTCATGATCGCCTCCCAGCAGATTCAGCAACGCTTGAAAGCATCAGGGTGCTGACTGGTGCTGAGACGGGGTAGCCTGTGTGTGTGGGGGGGTTACAGAGGACTCGGTATAAGCCCATGTGGCGGACACGCGACCCCGAAGTTCAGCTCCTCCTCCTGGATTTGCGTTTAAAAAATTTTCCCTACCAACGTCCCCCTCCCCTTCTTCACGCATCGTTTATCTCCCCTCCACACATCGTTTATTCCGCTCCACACAACGTTTATCCCCTTCCACGCAACGTTTGTCCCCCTCCACACAACGTTTATCCCCTCCACACAACGTTTATCCCCCTCCACACATCGTTTATCCCCCTCCACACATCGTTTATCCCCCTCCACACGTTTATCGTTTATCCCCCTCCACACAACGTTTATCGTTTGTCCCCCTCCACACACACGTTTACACATCCCCCTCCACACATCGTTTGTCCCCCTCCACACAACGTTTATCCCCCTCCACACAACGTTTATCCCCCTCCACGCAAATTCTGGCTTGACGGTTTGCTCCTTAACATAATGGTACCTCTTCAAAGCATCCCAGTTTATCTCACCTAATGATTAAACACCTAACACTACTCGGTGTGGAGAGGATGGGGTTAGGTTAGTGTTAGGGTGGTTAAGTGAAATGCCCCGGGGTGAAGATTCTCCAGATGCTCCCAAAAATCTCTTATTTACTTGTGCTTGTTCTCATCCATCTGTTTACTTGTTCGTATTCATAGAGAAGAAGGGAGAGGGTACAGGTATTTGGATAACACGGGAGGGAGGGTGGAGGAAGAGGGTCGAGCACGCCAGCTAGCCAGGGTACGGGGGCCTTCAGTTGACGCGCGTGCGGCACGGCAGTAAAGTTGGTGTAATTGAATAGTTCTCGTTTGTGAGGAACAGTAGTGTATGGATGGTAGTTAGGGTACGTTATATGGCAGAGCAGTGTGGGTATGTTGTACAGCCTGACAGGTAGAACAGTGTGGGTACGTTGTGTATAGCTTGACAGGTATAGCGGCGTGGGTACGTTGTATAGCTTGGCAGGTAGAGCAGTGGGTGTGTAACTCGACAAGTCGTGTGCAGGTGTATGGATTACCACTTACAGGAAGCATGTGTGTGTGTGTTTTGACTTGTATGTTGATTTGACGGGTAGAGAGGTGTGTGTCCCGACAGGTCCTGTTCCCGTTTATGGTTTGACAGGTAGTTATGTGTATGACGACAGATCGTGTACATGTGTATGGTTTGATAGATAAGAGGGGTGTGTGTGATGACAGATAGGGTACGCCTGTTGTACGGGTTCAACAGCTGGGGTAGAGGTGTTAACTTGCGTGTGTTCCTGGATGAGGCTGAGTAGGTGTCTGGTGGTGTTGTGGGGTTGTTATACGGCAAAGCTTGAGACAACTAACTAGGGGGGGGGGGCGCAAGACGGAAGAGTAGTAGTGGTGTTGGGGGGAACCGTAGGATAAGCGTGTGGTTGGGTCAGTTACCAGACGCTAAATAAGAGACGAGTACTTGTTTTGGTGTGTGATGAACCAAGACGTTTTTGGTGCAGGGCGTCTCTGGACGATAAGGGGCGTGGCACCTGGATGACGCTGGACAGGTGACGCGTGCCGGTACCTGTCCCGTGACAAACGTCAGAGCCCACGTGGACCTCAAGCTGTGAGGGCAGAACACGAGGCTAGGGTCACCACCATCCTTCACACCTGAGCTCGCTACTTACTACTACTATTGAACATCCGTGCGTGTATACAATAAACTAATTAAGATGTAAATGGTTGTTGCTACTTAATATTGTTATATATTGAAGAATGTTAGTGTTGGAGGTGTGTAGTAGCAATGTGGGATAGTATAATCAGGAGCGGCTTGAGTGGTAGGCCGCCAAGGCAGCAGAAGCTGGCACTTGGCGCCCGCCTGAGATTGGTGTTGTGCCAGGGCAGAGGGGAGGCACGGGGTTGGCGCCGGAAATAGTGGTGTAGGGAGGCAGTAGTGCCGGGCTGTGAGAGCACCAGTGGACCTGCAGCGGTGGCCACGTCAGGAGAGTGCCAGCAGCAGCTCTCACCTCGCCCACACACCGTCAAAACAAGGCCTCGGTTTGACACTCCGGTGCAAAAGCCCTACCCTCAACACGTCCGCCCACGCGACGCCTCCCGTCACACTCCTTGTCACTGTCTGGCCTCACCTGCGTCAGGCTGTGACACTTAAAGCCTACAGCAAGGTCGCGAGTGTCACAGTGTGGGATATAGTGGTGACTGCTTCACTAATACCGTGACGTGTGTAACTACTACAGTGTCGTTGACAGGGAACCTCAAGTGTCTGGAAACTGTTTGTCTGAACACCAAAGTTGTGCTTCGTTCTCTTCAAATTCACTACTGAAAACACTCAACCTAAGGATTACCTGAAATCTTCACACACTTTTCCGACATAGTCAGCAATGTACACCAACAACAACTATTACCTGAGTTCAGGTAAGTAATAAAATATCATTAATATGATAAGTGTACAGGTATTGCCTACATGATTAAGTATAATGGGATCAGTACCTCTCAATTACTTGGTACCGTACATGACTTACTCGTTTTATTATTTTGGCAAATGTAATTCGTCCGCTCGTCTCATGTCTTGAAGGTTGTTGGTTGACGCCCGGGACACCCTCAGCTGTGATTTAGTGTCAGCTTTACAGATGGAGAAGTGAAGATGGTCTAGTGCAGTGCCGGCCAGAGTACATCTACGTATACCGAAGGCTTAGAATTCAGTGTGGATCCGCGGGGCCATGAGACCCACTTTCAATGTTAGAACCTAAAACAGAAGTGTCGACACCTAATATTTAAACAAATTAATCATTTACACGAGAGAGGTGTAGGTACTAGGTAGTGGTGTCGTGGGAATCAGATCAAAGGTGGGTGAGGAGCCGTGTGTACTCGGCATCCCAGGGGGCCGCACTGGTAACATCAAAGACCTGTATAGCTGCACCAAGGTTGCCAACTCATACCCTGAGCCCTGTGTTGACAGTGCTATTTTCCCGCACTACACAGTGAGGCACCACAAGCGGCTGTACCGACTTAGTCACTGAGGCTGCTGCCCTTGTCAATACACCCGAGCTACGCACACAGTCTTGTATCTGCCGAGCTGTAATAAGCAAAGCATCAGGGAGGAAGGAAGGCAGGCTGTTGGTGCGCTCTTTCCCCCCCCCCCTTTTTTTTGCACGGATGCCTTGAGCGCCCCTCTGGAGTAATACCCAATTTGGCTGCTGAGATTTCTGTCGGATGTCGACATTTCTAACTCCTGAACAGTGGCTGATACCAAACACCACAAGCGCGTGTACGAGACAGTTGTATATTCATGACGTGGGGGTGAGCAAGTGGATTCTGTTTTCAATGTTGGGACGGCCACCGATAGTACCTTAAGTAATGTGATCACTGTACAGCCATGGTTCCCAAGAGACCCACCCGGGAGCGCACTTACCTACTGCATGGATCACATTCCTCCTCGTATACACACACACACACGTCACAACACCAGGCATAATGAGAAGATCCAGATATAGTCCACATCCCCAGTACATACAGGAACCCCTCAATATACCTGTACAGTATATAAAGTGTACAGTAAGGTTAATTAGTCCCCCGATGATTACACCCTAACGCTATAAGGGTGCTTAATCATCAGGTGAAATAAGCTGGGGTTGCGTAATCTTCAGGTGAACTTAATTATGTCCCGGTAAAGATAGGCAAGATATGTGTAATTTAACAGGCACGATGTATGTGTGGGGGAGGGGGGGGGGTGTCACTCCGCACTGTTTATTATTGTTTACATCACGTGGTATTCCGGAAACATGTGGTGTGTTAATTATTCGTTTTGTCATAACCTTCACGAACTCGAGCTGATATACGCTTAATATCGATGAATGGAAGTTGACAGCTGTAATAGTCGTATCTCTCCGGCCAATGTTGAGCTGTGTAGGTAAGAGAGATTGGGAATTTTTACATTTACTCAGATTTCCTCCGTGTTTGCGTTTTTCCTGTTGAATGTTAGGGTATTATTTGTAGTGAATCGTGAATGAACGGTAACATTCTTCATACATAAACCGAATCCCATGTATAACCCACAGGTAGATGTCAGGTGCTGTCAACATTTGGGTGTCCGAGTTTTTAACGTGATGTTGCAGATATAAATATTAGCGGGGAAAGACTGACAGAGGAGAGAGTTCTTCAGGAGGGAGCGTAATATGTTCCTCCATCTGGCTGGGGATAAAGTATACACGTTGTTGGTAGTATACAGTATACTTTGCTCGCCCAGTAAGCTGTATCGTCGTTAAAGGTGCCTAAAATGTAGTAAATTATGCGGCCCCTACAGGAAATTAATGTCATGCAGTTGAGAGTCATGTTGCATCAGGCTGTGCGTACTGTGCCACCAACTAGTCCACGCAACACTGATCTTATTGCGTCACACCAGGGTTGGACCACAATCAATACCGGCCACACTTTGTGACCTATCACGGGTTGCCCACTGTAAACCTGGCGT
Source organism: Homarus americanus (assembly GCF_018991925.1). Lineage (NCBI taxonomy): Eukaryota > Metazoa > Arthropoda > Malacostraca > Decapoda > Nephropidae > Homarus > Homarus americanus. Next base: position 472,764 of record NW_024745073.1, read on the forward strand.
GTTTACCTTAGGAGGGAGGGAGAGGCGGCGCCCCCAGCCCCGCTCGCCAGCCACCCACCCACCCAGGGCCAAGAAGATCCTCAAAGGTTCGCACGTCAGCTTTTTCCTTCACAGGAGGAAATAACAAAACATACTTGATTATTTACGCGATGCTTTAGCCAAAATGTTTAAATTATACTGAGACAGCAGTTAGAAAGTCAGGACATAGATGAGTCTTGAGAACGTGTAAGGATGGCCACTGGCCCCGCCGTCATGGCCAGCAAGTCTTGGGTCAGCAGCGAGGGCCCTGTGTTTGTGCCTTCAGTTGCGGCGAACTTAACCCTAGTTATGTGATGGTTGGATGAGATGGCGCGATAGTGTGAGTGGTGGCAGCGAGGAATGTGAAGACTGGTGTCGTTGTGAGCGGTGTGGTGACTGGCGAGGGATGTACGAGTATTGTGTAGTGGGTAAGTGACGCGTGTTGCTGTTTCGTTATCATAATGATGCTGTGTCACGCCTACACTGGAAGCTCTCTCCACCCCTGTTTCTTTCTCATCCTCATCTTGCTGACTGGCGTAACCCTCACTCACCTCACTGACTTCCTGCCCACCAGCTGCCGCGCTCCTCCACCACCTGGGGCCACCATAACACACTGGAGGTTATGGCGAGTGTGGATCATTAATCCAAGCTGGAAAAGATGTAAGTATGGTGTGTAGTAGGATGTTGACAGATAAAGTGTGGTGGATAGGGTGTGTTAGTAACTTCCTTGTCTACACCAACTGTTCAGACCTTGAGGCTCTATATGGTCTCTGCAATCAGCCTCATCTTATCTCTCCTTCATTTCTGCTGCCTCGGTCACCTATCCCGAGTGTCCCCTATCCATTTCCAGCTCCCCACACGTCTCCCTAACCCCCACAGTGCCGGCGCGAGAGTCAGGTAGGCACAGACGGCATGATCGAACGACGTGAGCTGCGGCCGTGGTGATGATTGCGTGGATATGAAGGAGGGTTGTGTGGGGGGGGAGGGAGGGTTGCCTGCCATGTGGACGACTTGGTGTTATAGATCCCACAGTAGCGTGCACCAGACCACATAACACCCCTCCCCTTCCCTTCTGTGATAATCTGCTTGTTCTCCTGCATATTTTGTGGTGTCCTGGTTGTTTTGACACGTCCTGTGTTCATCTCAACTGCGGTGACCTTGCCCGCGGGACTTACCTGAGGTGCCTCTCCCAGTCATTACCTTCTTTGGTGTAGTTGTCCATTTTAGCGTGAGGGGCGGTGGTTGCGGTGGTGCCTCGACTGTTGACGTACTCGTAGTTTTATTTTTTGTGGTCGTGCCTTTGTTGATCATAGCTGTAGTGTGTGTGCGTGTGTGGTTACGTTATCTTATCACTGACTGACTTGGGTTGTTTGACCTTGCGTTTCATGGAGAGTGTGTGGGCCACCCCGCCTCAACACTACTGTACTGGCTAGTGTCGGGTTGCCTGTTTTTTGGGAACCTCTTTCTTCAGACTGCTGCCGTTTACTCAATAAGATATATGTCGCAAACAATAACTTATGATGCCTGTACATGAATTATTAAGAGGTATGAAGGGTAACCTTGGCAGGCTCTCGTCGAGCATCAATATAACGGGACTGAATTGGTCTTTATATCTGTCACTGCTGACTGGTCAACTAGTTCTTTTGAGTGAGTCAGTCAGGATTATATTTCAAAGAGCTTCTTGACGAGAGGTAAAAAATTTTCGAATGACATCATGTTATGTGCCAGTACCCTTCCCCTCGTTCACACACCCGCCACCCTGCTCTGTCCTCTCACGTCTGTACGGGGAGAGTTTTTGTGGCGAGGTTCCCGGGCCAGGTTCAAGATCTATAGAGTATTACCATACATTAAGGAAGGAGAGAGTTGTGTTATGGTTTGTGAGGAAGTAGCGGGTACTCTTACACCAGGGCGTGGGAGGAGATAAGGCACCGAGGAGTATGTCAACACTTGCAGGTGCGGAGGTCTGCTGTTTACCAGGTGGTGGGTGTCTTCCTTTAGCTGGCCCCCTCCCCTGTGTCAGCATCTGCCATTCCTCCCCCTCTCCCTCGTTCTCACAGTTTCCGGCCCCCTTTATGCCCTTCCCTCTATACTCTTTTGTCGTCGTCTGTATTCCTTACACGTTCCTTCCCTCTACATCATATCTTCCCACAATCTCCCTCCTCCTTCCCTACTGTCGTTCCCCTTCTATCATCTTTCGTTTCTATATCTTCCGTTCCTCACGTCGCTGCCCCCCAACTTACCAAAATAGTACTCTCACAACTTGCGTTATTTAGTATAAAGATGTGCACGTTACCTTGAGATAATTACATGCAAGTATGCTATGTATGTATATATGTGTGTTTATCGTTGTCAGCGGCTGTACCTGATCTGTTATTTAACACAAGGTTACTTAACCACCATCTAGATTCTAGTCTATTATATCAGGGAAAGTTAGACGGTACTGCTATACAGATGGGAGTGTATTAGAGGAGGCTCATGGCGGACGACCAGCAGGTTGAGAGTCACCCGCCCCTTGCCACTATAGTGTACTACTGTATACTTGGACCCCCGCCACCACCATCATTAAGGTAGTCATCAGCTGGGGAAACAAAAACATCCGCGCGCACACTTGTTACCCCGACGTTCTTACTCTTCCCCCGGGAGGATCTGACCTACTGTAGACCTAGACCTTCCTGGTGTTGCTGAAGAGAAATAAAGAAAGTAAAGCAGATTAATAAATAATGCAGGTAAGAGACTATAGTATGTGGCGAGTGTGTCCCTGTAATGTGTATCATATTGTGGAACTGATTTTGGTCACGTGACTTTGAATGGATTTCGTTATGAATGATACTTTGAAATTAAATTCATTTTTTCGTGTGATGCTGGTAGTTGATAGTGATGGTGGTAGTTGGTAATGGTGATGGTAGTTGGTGGTGATGGTGGTAGTTGTGGTGGTGGTAGTTGGTGGTGATGGTGGTAGTTTTATTACGTGGGAGGCCAAACACTAAACTTTTATAGAGTAACTCGTGTTGAATTTATCCCCAGGGGATAATCAATACCTTTCTGTTTGATGACTTCTCTGGAATGTTGTATTCAGTGTAACATTTGTATTATTATTTCTTGTAGGGTGGGAATGAGGGAAATTAACATAGCTACAAGTAACAGGTAGATAGATGGACACCATATCCTGTGGTGCCTCTGTGTGGAAGACGAAAATAGATTATGGTATTTAAATCGTGAGTGCCCCTTAACAACAGCTGGTGAGTGTCGTTTTTGGTGGATGGTTCTTACGTGGACAGGACGTAGGTGCGGATCGATCATGGGAGGGAGATGGTGAGCGGTGGTAGGAAGACCCGCCGTAACCTGCTGGTGAATCTGCATAATTTCCTCAGGTGAAGTTAACAGTGTCTTGGCTCACCGGTGTGTCAAAAATCAATACACCTGGTCGTGGTTTCTACACCTCTCCCTCACTCCTCACACTCTTTTCTTCTCTCCCCCCGACACCTTTCCCTCCCTGTCCACTACACCTCCCTTTCCTCCCTCCCTCTCTCAACTATACACATCACCTGTCACGTACATTATCTATAGAAGGGAGAGAGCCTTTACCTCCCCCCCCCCCATACACACACACACAAAGGGACAAAACGAATGGTATCACACACATCAAGACCACAGGCTGCTTTAGTGTGAAGTAAATGTCAAAATTACATAACATGCAATTCGTTCGTTACTGCTCACTTTTACAGATTTAACTTTTCTTCATTTTATGGAATCAAGTGTGATGGTGATATTGTGTTATGGTAGTGTTATGTGATAATGTTACATGATGATGCTATGGATAGTACTAAGTACTTGTTGGTGGGTAATATGATACTCTTGGTCCACACCATAAGTCCCGTGTCGGGCTTTAATTAATTTTTCTCCCTAGAGACATAAGGTGGTCGTCCGTGGTGGTTTTGGCGTCCGTGTGTCTGTTTGCCCTTGGTGTTTATAGCGCAGCAGGTGTGAGCTGTAGACTAGTGGTGGTAACGTGTATGAGTGTCAACATGAGGGCCTTGACCACGTTTTATCTCCCGACTGGATCTCATCTTACTGCTGTCATCCGTAGAGGCACGAAAGAAACTGAACAAGTAATTATGTTAAAGGTGTTGATATTTTGGTTGGCCTGATACAGCTCCCGGGCAGAGCTCGCCGTGTGCCAGTTGGCAGCCCTCGCTCGCCACATCCTTGAACACTGATTCACCACTCATTCAAATCTAGTCCACCTCTTCCGTGCTGTCCTGCCCACACCATCAACGTACACCGTAATGCAACCTCTCGGTTTCTTACAGTAATCCAGGGGGAAGACCTAGCCACAGTACCTTAACACTGACACTCCAGGCAGAGACAAGTTGGCTATAGTACTTCTGTCAGTGCTACTTGCTGGCAGGCTCAGGGATCTCTTTGTATTATCACTGACATTATTATGGGTAAATGGATTTTCAAATTTGAAATGTTGGTTGGGCATTGTGCCTGTCCGAAGCGTCCTTCGCCACACCAATATCATAGTTCCTCATCTTGACCACCGTCCTTCACTCTCAGGATCTGATCTGCTGATCGTACCGTCAGTCTAGTGTAGTTATTTAGGTTGTGTGCGTGTGTGGGGGGGGGGTACCCTTGGCATCATTACCCAGTTTGGCAGCTTGTGCAGGGTTTTCCGTAGCAGCTATTACTGAGGCAGTGTCCAGCAACTTAAAATCAAATACTACAGTGTGAAATCTGTGTAGAATACAAAACGCCAGGAAAATAGTTTTAGAATCACCTGAAGAATCTCCACCCTAGGGTAGCGCTGTGGTGGAGGTATCTTCAGGCGAGGTCAGGCCAAATATGTTAGGCCGCCCGGTATAATATCGACAGTTTTATGGAAGCAATTACACAGACGTAAAGCCCCCATTCAGTGCTTTTATAATCTGAGTTAGTACTGTAGGTGTTAGCACTATATTAACTCGTATTTTCTCAACATCCTAGGTGGTTCTCGTCTGTGGCGTGAGTCAGTGGCCAGTTCGCTGTTGATAGTTCGCCTTCTATCACGACACGGAACTACTTACCGAGGTTTATAATCAACAGATTTTCGAATTCTCTCCCATCTGGGCTTGGTTGTGTTTTTGTGCCCCGTCACGAATGTTGGGCAGATTTATAGTGTTGCATGTACGCGTGCTGGTTCCTACCCGACTCCTTCAACGATCACATGAAGATTAACCATCCTAACGCCATAGTAAATATAAAATTACGTGCCCCCTTTTGGACGGTACAATACCAGCCCGTTGCTATTGCTGCGGTGGTGTTTGTCTGACAAGGTTAACGCATAATAACGTTATCGCTCATCTAATGTAAATATACAATTCTTAAACAAAACTGCAGTGTAACATTACCACCATGACTTGAACGAAGTGAGTATATGGCCTCGGTGAAGCTTAAGAATCATTTGACCAATAGGAAGGCTCTGAAGATGCCACTCCCCCAGATCGTGCACGCTCATTGGCTGGTAAGTTCACCTTGACGCAGTTGACCACGTCACATTATTTAATCAATTAAATTGTATTTGGGCCTGCGTAGTATTGTTGTAAGTACAAGTTCACGGAGAAGTTGTGTTCCTTTTGGCTACATCCCAGGAGTTGTCTATGGTGGTTTAGTATTAAATGATCTCCGACCTATCTCACTTTGGTTACATTTGATGTAAGCGAGGATGGGGGACCATTGTCGTGGTGGGTGTTTACAAAGTCTACGGTTTACAGTTACTGGCTTGAGAGAGTTGCATATCTAAAACACTGGTAATATACTCCTATAATTTCTTTCGTAAAACTGTATCGTTCACACGTCTGCTGTAACTTGGACTTTCAGCTGGAATCTAACCTGCTGGTCTTGGGAAAACATCACAGCGGAAAATGGTGCTGGAAATGAGAGTGCATGTCAAAGTTTAAGGTACTCGGTAAACACAGACATCGACGGGATTAGTTAACACGCAGTTTAGTTAGGACACAAACACGGGTCCTCGCGTAAGCATCTGGACTACACATTCGGCCATCATTAAACCTCCACCTTACTCATGAATTGCATAGTTGGGTGTGTTGTGGACGGTGACACTCACTACAGGATCCTCCAGCAGTTTTAAGTTTAACAAATTTATTGACAAAGCTTGGAGTACAGTTTTGCCTATTGCAGACACACCCCATTTGATGACTGTCTTGAGTTATACAGGATAAAGTCAGCGTTGCCCGAGCACCTTCACTCCTGCACTCTGACCCATCCACTCCGAGCCTGCTCACTTAAATCCTGTATATTTATTTTACCTGAAAAAAAAAACATTCCACTAACAGTCTTTTTTCGGATACTGTTTTATATTCTCAATCATACTATAATGCTACTTTAGGTAGAATTGTATTTGCTACTTGAAGATTTTTTTTTTACACTGGTACGATAGACAGCTCAGGGCGAAGCACTGTGACTGCCTGCGGATGTGTTGTAACCTGGAAACGTCACCGCTTCGCCTTAAACAGTATACGCCAGGGCCCAGGAAGCGACCCAATCTTCTGTGACAGGTTTATAAGTAGGTGTAACATGATATATATATATATATATATATATATATATTTATATATACCCGGCCACCAGGAGACTCTGACAGTACTCGATAACTCTGAGACACCAACTACCCTCCGTATATTGAAAACGAAATGAATAAATAAATATGAATGAATTGTGGTGGCTGGTGACTCCCGGCACTAAGATGGCCTTGAGTTTGTTTCAGGTTTGTTGAGGAGTCGGGGGCCGCCGGGAGGCCGAGTTTCCAGTTGCCAATTTGTGAGGTGACTAGAACAGTGAGGGTGCTTGCTGAGGAGCCCCGACGCCGCCACTGCTAGGTCAAGACCTCACGCACCAGGTACAATGTCGTAGAAAAGTGGGTCCCATGGGCGGATTAGGTGCGGGGTGTGTGTGATGTGAGGATGGATATGTTACGCAACAACTCCCAACGTGCCCACCCAGTCCAGACAGACAGCGTATCGAGGTGGCAGCTACAGTGCCCGGCCGCCGTCACCTCCACTGTCCCGTACCACAACACCTCGCTCCCTCCCGCCACTTCGTGTACACCTCTTTGCTTGTACATTATCTTCTGTTACATTTCACCAGGTGTTTATAGCGTTACATTTCACCAGGTGTTTATAGCGCCACACACCAATAACGACACAATCATTTTGATAAAGATGTTAATTAAACATGCACTAGTGAATTGTGTAGCAAAAGTACCATTACTATTTACTTGACGTTAGCCTCGTGCTTCCCAGGAATTTGATCATCTCTTGAGTACCAAGTGTTGGAGGGAGGGGAAGCGGGTGGGTAGGAGTGGTACACCCCCCCCCTCCTCTACACATCTACTCAACATTCAGCCTTGTTCTTCCCCGGAAGTTCTTGAGTTTTGTCTTGTAGGAAATACAAAGGCGTCTTTATTTTTTAATAGCTCGTAGTGGGGATAAATCTGTTTACTGACATTGTTCACTTGGCCACGTTAGTGCGACATGTGGCACCACATCAACTGGTCACAACAAAGGTAGTGTTAACAGTGGAAGGTTCCTCCTCCTACCTGCACTGGTCATTGGCAGATCACAATGTCGCGCACTGTTACTGTCATGAATATATACAGTACACTAGTGTCCCTTGGCCAGCTTTATTTAGTACTCATTACTGTCACATTTGGTTGAAGGTCAGGACACAAGCTTGAATGCCTTCGTCCAAAATAAACATCAGTTCCTGGAGCGAAGTGCACCTGCAGTATATGTCGCTTTTCGCTCTATTATGTTGGTGCATGTCAAGTGTTACCTTTGAAAGTCTATTTTAATGTGCATACTAATCTTGCCCAACCAAATTGACCATTAGTGTTTTGTGTACTGTTGGTATGAGAAGACGAGATCTTTGTTACACTTATATTGTAGGCAAGTTTTGGGGATTGGTGTAATGTTTTTGAGAATTGTCTTGTGTGTAGGATTTAAACACCCTCATCCAGGGACTCACCCACACTACTGTGTGTTGTATAAGGAAGGAAACTGCCGCATGATACGACAAGGCATTTACTCCTTAAGGTCATCGTCCTCCTTACCTTGATATTTGGCAACCTTTAAACAGTTAATTTGTGGCGGTTCATGCGAGTTAAATGTCGACCTTGATGCCAGTAGATTGCAGGTGACATCCGAGAGTGTTTACGGAAGTGTGTATAATACAGAGACGATGGTGTTGATGACGGACGAGGCGTGGGGGGACAGTGAGGAGTCTCTCGTTTTGTTCTCACTGCACCCATCTCCGCCAAGGACACCCGGTGGTTCGGGGTGGCGAGCGCACGTCAACAGGGAGCTGAGGCCTGGCTGATGTAGGCTGCTTCTGCTGCTGCTCCACCTTTATGCTGACTCGTGGTTCTGCTTGGATGACCAGGCTAACTCGGTCACGGTAGAGAGTTTTGTGAAAACTGCTGGTGTGAGGCGGGGTGATTAAAGGATTCATTATTGTGACGTATAATGGTTAATATCAAGCAATATCTGTCATGGGAAACGGGCAGTGTTAACTAGTGCTTCGGACTTGAGGGGTTCAGCATCGTATTATTTATAAGGACTAGGCCAGCTGGTGATGCTACTTGAAGTTTCTTTAATTATACTCTTTGATGATTAGTTTTTATATTTCTCGGGTATAGTAAAAAATCATTCCAGATCATGGAATTATATACTAGATTGAACTTGTTATATAAATTACGTATGAAATTAAGACTCAAGAAAACTGCAGCGCTTGGCCCAAACTGGACACTGTTTTCACCCGGGCCATATCGATAACTCGCATACCTTCCTATGTTGAAATAGTTTAGTAACAATAATCGCAATAATTATTTTAGAGCACTACATCAGTACACCCGTCTGTGGCACAAATATGAAAACTACGATAGTTACTGGAGAACCCAGATGTATCGATTTATCTTTTGTCGCAGTAGTTGTGACTTGAGGGATACTAGAAATCCTTTGATATTCACTCGACACTACCAAACACGAGTGAGATTTTAATGACTCATTAGAATCTAATGACTCGTTAGTAATGAGTTATTAATGGTTAGAAAGACAGTTCGGGGAGTCGTTCGGACAGTTTAGATCTTCTGGTGTGTAGGCTAAAGGATCTATTGCTCGTGAGTGAAAGCTAGATCCACAAACATTTCGAACTTAGCACCAGAGAGAATTAAGTGTGCACAAGGTGTATTAGAGTTGGTAATGAGAGATGTTGGTAACAGGATAATTCTGTATCTCCACAACAGCGCACGGGAAGAGAGAGATATAATGTCGGAATAAACGACATAAGCAATAGTATGGGTCACGGTATGAGAGATACTGTAGTGATGAGGATGGTGGTGGTGAACATATCAGCTTGAAAGACGTGAGACTTATTAAAGCAAGATATGCTATTAACAGTGAAGTCTGTAACACCAGTGATAGTATGTGAGGTATACTGATACTGTGACAGTGAGCGAAGACAATGTTGCTGCCCAAGTGAGTGAGATCGATACTAACATCATCCGGGATTCTGGACCAAGAGACCAAATTGGTAAAATTCAGCTCTGCATATGTTGTTCTTTAAAGTGGAAATATTTGGGGATCACTTAAGATTAGTCCACCTCATGTCGTTAGGATGTTTAATCAAGTGAAATACGCCTGAGTGTCTAAACGTCACGTGGATCCGTTATTTTACTGTTAATTGTTATGGGTAATATTAATAAGGCGCCAGTTATATTTATATAGGAGTGAGACTGATGTGAGGAGATTTTGTGCGCTGGAGGACTCCGCGTGGAAAGCTATTTTAGGGTGGTGGGGACCCAGGCGTGCGTGTGGCAAGTCCTACATCCTGACAACGTGGTAGCGTCCCTACTCCGGCTCAGCTCTCAGGAACAAGGCTCTCCACATACCACGGAGAATGCGACACCAAGCTTAACGTTTAATTATTGCTGTCGATTAAGTATTGCGTCCACTCGTAGTGCCATTAGAACAGGGCCACCATTCGTTTTACGCGAAATTGTAGAAGCTATCTTGTCGTGTAGCCATTGGTTTCTAATATCCGTTTAGCAACTGATGTTAAGGTCCTGACTGTCCACGATCAAACTCGACATGAAGATTAGATTAGGGTGAAGGGTGTGGACCGCCTGGCTGCATCAGGGAGGGTTATTAGGTTTCAGTGGTAGTGAGGCAAGGTCATGGTAGTGGTTTACTGAAGTAACACTGACCTAGTGGCCAGGTGCGTTGACTGACAGCTGACAGACTTGATTGAGCAGGCGAAACATGAGTTAGGCCACTATAAGGTCATGGCTACTTGTTGACAGGTGCACAGTGAGTTTTTAGGATATACCTTTCCATCACTCCAGTGGCCATTTATATCCACATTGTGACATTAATAGTCGTTACCACCATTATCTTGAGCTATAAGGTGAACAATCTCTTAAGATACCGTAGTGATAATTCCCTAAGCAACAAAAAACAATGCAATCTAAACATCTTCAAGGGAAACAGTACTTTTGGGGCTGGGTACGGCTCGAGGGGCCCCCACCCATTTTGTCTCGTGGAATCCCGTGGATTTAATCCCAAAGTCCAGGGACAACAGGTGGATAAAATTAATACAGGCACAATTACAGATGTGATAAATTGCATCATTACAGTAAACACGTATGCCAAGAAAAGGGTATATTTAGTTACACTTGGATAACTTCAATAACACACCATTAGTTGGTTCAACACGATGCGCGGGCTGGTCTGTCAAAACTCCCTCTCTCTACCCCCCATTACTTCTCCCCCAAACCCTCCCGCCAGCCTCAGAGTGGCGCCTACTGGTGTTCCCCCCCCCCCCCCTTCCCCAGAGCCGAGACTCAAGGTCTGGACCGGGACGGGCATCTAACGTCAGTCACGTGGTGGGTGCGCGTTGAGGTATACCGACCGCAGCTCTCCTCGGAGGAACCCTAGTAAACAGCTCCAACAATTCCAAGTTCAGTGTTTCAATTGTTTTCGCATAATAAACAACCACCAGGAGTTGGTGTTATAAAGAAAAATTTTCACTAATATCTGTGGGCGGTGTCGGAAGCAGGGAGAGGTCGTTGTGTTTGGCGCGCTGTTCAAGTGCACCACGTGGTTGCTCCTTGTGTCAAGAGTCGCTCCCTGCTCTAGTGATGATCATCACATTTCTTATCGAGTGCTACTGGTGGATGATGTAGAGTGAGAATTAAAGTATAGGAATATTGATAATTTGAAAAGTATTAGTGAAAGTTTTCTTGGTGTCAGTGACAGCGGGTCGTTTGACAGTTGAGGCTGGTGTCATCCCGCACCACCACGAGGAACTACACCACGTGTTCTCATAGTTTAACAAACCGAAATATCGTAAATGTTGTGAAACGGTCTGCTGTTGCAATATAAAACTGTATATTTTGTGGTTAACGGCAACGAGGGTTGAACAGTAAGCAGGTCCTTGTCACACCGCACTATGCATTACTTCTCTGACAACTCCTCGCAGGACGAGGACTTGTTCATATCAAAAACAGGTAAGCAGTGGTAACACTGGATGCATATAAATTAATTATATACTGGGTGAAAAATTCTTTATCCTACCCATTTAAAATTATACCCAGGCAGGCTCTGGTTCTTGAGTTCCACGTTTTAAACCATCACCTATTTTGAAATGATGGTGGCAGATCCAGGTGGGTACAATTGGTTCGGATGAGCAGTTCTCAGTAAAATCAATAATATTTTCGTTGGTAATCTCGCCCACCGCTGCCGTTTTAAGTTGATTCCATGCACCTAACAGATCCACCTTCTATTTTCTTAGGTCTTGAGTGAAAGTAACATAACCACACTTGGAACTTTCACGGGTATAATACGGTAAGCAGTTGAGTTTCAAATGTAGTTCCCATTGATAACTTTGTGTACCATTAACATAGTTAATACCAATACCTTAGTATGTTTAACAAGTTTCAAACTACAGTATTCGAAGTCACAGTAACCAATTTATGTGATTTTCCGAGTTGTGGCGATTTTTTAATATTTATACTTTATCATTATACCTTTCGTTTGAAAAATTGTCAAGTTTCCTGAAGTAACAGGATGTTCAGTGCCATAGATTTCATTTTTGATATTAAAACAATTAGTTTGACGATGAAGCTCCTGAAGTGCTAACATGACTTACTACCTTCAGCCTATTGTTTGACCTGCTCCAGTAGGAAGGGTTCACACTTGTGAGATTTTGAGTAGTAACCCGGTTCTTGGTTTTCTTAGGCAAGTATTTTATTCACTTTTTAGATTAATTACTTATTTCCTGATTTACGCTTAACTATCCATTAATAGTCAAAGACTAAGTTTTATTACGGTTGTCACTTAGCATAATCCCGCGTTTAGGTTTTTGTGAGGAAGGTGGGGGGCTAACCCAGACAAGTGTCAAAAGACCGGTTTTAGCGTCAGTAGAGCGAGGGGAGAGGAAAGAGGAGAGGCGGTGGTTGGTGTAGCTGCCATGTGATCCACCCCCCCCCTCTCCCACCTCAATTCTTCCCTGGCGGCTCAGGGATTGGGGAGGTCTGGTCTACCCTTACTGGTCATACTGTATTGAACCTAGTGACCGCCCACTATTACAGCATACACCCCACTGTGAAATGAATGCATACTCGGAGACCTATTCCAAACTTACCTGTGTATTCTTTATACAATATTTGTTTTTAGCTCGCTTGATACTGGTTGTTAACAAGAATTAACATCAAAACTAGTCCCAGGAAATATTTATCATGGTTCTATTTCTTGCCGTGAGCTGTAACTTATTGTTAATCTAGAGGAATCCAGTACTAATCCACGATCATTGGCGGCCTTGCAAATGTGCTTAATTCCCCCATTCGATATACAATGGCCTGGTACCATACCTTATAGAAATCGAACGTGAAAACTTGAGAATTTTTGTACCAATATATATTTTTAGCAAGACGTATGATATTATATAAGCACAATAATAAAGTCTGCGGTCCCTTCATTCCCCGAGCGATGAGCAACATTGCAGATACGTATTAGAATATGATGTATAACATATGTGTATTTATAACCACTCCATTAAGTGAATATCAATGTTTACCAGATTTGAAACTGCTGACAAAAGTGAATTTAAATCGTCCTGTTGTTGGGAGCTGCGGTGGTGTAATGCATACTTTGTGTTTGGAGGGCGCAAAAGACTTCTCATCGTTTTAAACACGTTTGAATCTGTACAATAAACGTGTCCCCATTAAATTTTCACAGTGGTTTTGATTTTTCTTATACGGGTCTCGTTGCCGGTGTGTGAATGTCAACAGTCGCATGAGACCCTGGGAGAAAGTGTGACGAACTACACCAGCGGGGCCCCGAGCTTTGTTAACTTATTATATTTAGAACATACATGTCTGTCTGTAAAAATGTATATATAAATTGCTTAAACAAAATATTAAATATCTTAACTTAATATAGCAACTCAAGGTATACCTGTATATACAGTAGTGTGTATGTGTAACTGATTTATAATATATTGGATGTTATAAATGGTAAACCTCATTCGAGTGGTGCAGGTCTGTAGCTGTGTTCAATAGAGGTACCATCAATGTGCCGCGTCTGTCAAGAGCTGATAGGCTATCTGGAGGCGCCTTATCGTACAAGACTTCTTGTTTACCGCTAGATAAATACTGAACGATGCTGATTATCTTCACCCACTCCATTTATTGATTAGGATGCAGTTGGACTTTTTAACTCGATTACTTTAGATTTTACCTTGCAATCTGTTTATGCACGTCAGTTAAGAGATTTGAATAAGAATGAAATTAAAACTGCGAGTCCCCGGAGAGGGGCAGAAACTAGGAGGATTGTTTAAGTTCGGAAATGACTTGAGTGGAGGGCCATGGTTGCTAACACTCAAGGCAAGAGGAGGATTCCACGTTTACTAGCTAGGTGCTTACTTTCCACCAGTTGTTTATTGGTGGACATGAACAGCGGAATTTATGGTAACTGTACTGTGCATGAAACTGTATAAAAGAGGATCCAGTTGGAAATTTTATTCATTCAACGTTCCACATGATGTTGATGGTTGCTGGTGATACAATTATTTCTTTTAATAAATTAGCGAATAAGATTCGTATTTACTAGATAAAATCAACTTTGGATAGTGTCGTACTGTACTTGTAGATCTGGATTTTTTAACAGCTTTGATGGCTTACGCAACATTAAAATTATTACGTTTAATGTACGCTTAAGGTCTTAACTCGATCTGTTCAGAATTCCTAACCACTTACCATGGTAGGTTAAGCATCAGGATGTATGGGCAATACGCAGTGCCTACAGTACACGGTTGGCGGGACTGCGCCATTTGAGCACCTGATGACATTGTTTCAAGTCCCGTTATCTTCAATAATTACACACGATTTTTTGTGTTCTTTGACCTGCTGGGGTATACAGTAGGTTAACTGCGAGCGGTTACTGTACTGTAGCGACTAAAATGGCAGACCAAATCGCTTGCGTCCGCATTCCCAATGTGAGACTCATTAACACTTTCAGGTCTTTTTCCAATTAATGAAGGAAAGATTGAAATACAGACTTTACACCAGGAACAAGCTAGTTTAGGAAAATTATTTAATTTAGTAAGTTTGGAGTCTTGTGTGAGGACGCCAACCGACTGTCAAGTGAGATTCACGAATCTAACAAATGGGTCTGCTGGTTGTTTACAGTAACTTCTCATAGCTAACCTGACCTTGCTGACGCAGTGATACAGATAAAAGTGTGGCATTATTATTTGCCATTTATGGACTCGGACTTGTTTGTTCAATTCTCTTAAAGTGCACTGGTAGCCTGAGACTCCGCTGGATGTCGGAGCTTGTCAGACGCAAACGTACTTCTGGCTTATACACATAAGATCGGTAATAGCTTTCATCTATTTTTCGTAAAGTGCAGTGGTCGTCTGACACAAGAGCTAGTGCATTGTTCACCCTCTCAGTGGCCGCTTTCAGGAGTGGCCCCACAGTGTTGATGCGGCAGATGAGGGCAGCTAGTTTTTGGCAAAGGTAGGCAAGAATGCTTGTGAGTAGATAAGGGTGGGGGGGTGGGTGACAAATGTTGGTAGGCAGTGAGATTGTGGGTTAGTATGAGATTTTGTGGGTAGGCAGTGAAAGAGACAGGTGTGGATAGCTAATAAGAATGTGCGACAGGTGCGGGTAGGCAGCTGAGTGGGAGGGCTGGGAAGTAAGGGGAGGTTGGCCAATGAGTGGGGGGCCTGTGGACCTGGCCACGCTAACAACACGTGACCACCTCTTCGCCTGTGGGTCCGACCGCGGGTCATAGACCATAGTTTCACCAGTTGTTAGTCGCCCTAATGATGCTTTGATCCTGAGCGGTGTGAATTATATATTGCATACAGACACACCGTCATGCACACATGAACCTATCGCCACTCCAGAATAAGTGTAAATATATACTGTATGGATGACGTAAGCGACATATTAGTATTCTTAGCTTCCATGGCGACTATCGGATCAACGAGACAAAAATTCATAAATGAACGAAGCCTCGAGCCATTCTGTATGCAGGAACTCTCGGCATAAATGCTAACCCTCACTGTATTGCAATAGTCTACGGACTGTGCACTCCATAGCTGCTGGTCATTCATCCGAAATTACTATTCCAACAGGTATATAAGCAAGTCGCTTGCGTGTGCCTTTAAACAAATTTTCTCCATTTTTCTTAGAGTATCATCTGGTGTAGGATTTCTTTCACGTTCAGTTTTGCAATACAGTATATATATATATATATATATATATATATATATATATATATATATATATATATATATATATATATATATATATATATATATATATATATATATATATATATATATATATATATATATATATATATATATATATATATATATATATATATATATATATATATATATATATAAACGATAAAATCACACGAGAAAAGGGAAACAACGGAGCACCTTAGCTTTCGTCTTCATTTTTTTTAAGGAATTAAAATCAATAAACCTGAGTGATGGTCAGTTCAAAACTGATATTATACTATATAAATTTATTTGTTAGTGGCCCATGGTTAAAAATGCTTTGAAAACCTTGGAGCTAGATGTAGGATAGTTATTTAGTGGGTCCCTTATTTTTGACCTGACTAGTCACGTCGCCCCCTTTCTCTTAAGCTCCTCTACGTGTGTGTAGGTGTGGGGATTAGTGGATGACATCATTATGACCTGACCTCATGTTTAATAAGGTCACCCTGTTTATTTAAGCCTCTCTCTGTCCATGTAATCCAGTTGCCTCTGAAGATGTATAAAGACGAAAGCTAAGGTGCTCCGTTGTTTCCCTTTTTTCCCATGTGTGTGTGCTGATTACCACAAGGAAAAAGAAAACACGAAGTTCCCAAGCGCTTTCGTGTAATTCACATCTTCAGGGGTGAGTACAGACTAAGGAGAAATACATAACAAGGCAAATATATATATATATATATATATATATATATATATATATATATATATATATATATATATATATATATATATATATATATATATATATATATATATATATATATATATATATATACAGTAGAGGAGAGTGAGATCAAGTCCACAATGGTCAGGTTATTAGGTAGTGACCCTACTAATCTTCAAAAAGCACCGCAGCACTCGGTAGTCAGAGGGTAAGATGACCCATCCTTCTCACCTGCTTATTCACCAGTCATGTTACAAAGGATTCACATCACATTGGTCCTGTGAGGTGTCTATTGCTTGTACTAGTGCATAGTGTCACGTGACAAAAGGTATTGGGATTACACTTAGTATTACTATAATAATTGTACATTATGTTGGTAATAATCAGTGGAACAGTAATGTACTGTACAGTATCTCAAAAAAGTATCTGCCAGGATGGGTCTGATGACTTCAAAAATACTACCTGCAACTCGTGATGCCTCGACAGGGTTGGCATGCATAGCTCTTTGGCATACTTATCCTATCACATTAGGTAACTGAACTTCATATTAATTACGCCGAAATAAATACACATTGTATTACTTATGGTAAACTATGTACCCTGTACTGCATCAAAGTAAATGCCTGTCCCAATATCCTTGTTCTCATAATGTTTCTCAGTGTTGACATACTTTTTTAAGATATTGTACAACATTAAAATTGTATGAGTTTAAGTTGTTATTGTAGATAAGTAATAATAAATTTAAGAATTTTTAGTACAATACTGTATACAGAGGAAAGAGCAAATCTGTACCTGTATTTTCTTTGTGCAGGTCGTGAGCGATCTTCATCCTCCAGCACTGATGAACCATCCTCGGGAGGTGATGACTCCTCTTACCTTCGGGCTGCGGCTGCAGCAGCCAGGAAACGACGGGGAAACCTTCCCAAAGAATCTGTCAAAATATTGAAGAAATGGCTGTATGACCATCGTTACAATGCCTATCCATCAGACGAAGAAAAGCTGCAACTATCAAGGGCTGCCAATCTCTCTGTTCTACAGGTAGCTAATGCATATACAGTACACTTATACAGTAGTATTGCATTTTTTGGTCTTATTGCATATTAGTATTGAATGAGCAATTTGGTTATATTGATGTCAGTGCTATAACAACTTGTTCGCCTGCCAACTTTAACACCTAGCTGTTTGATAAATGAGGCGTTGCCTAAAACAGGGGCATTATATCTTGCGCTTGTGAGACCTCACCTGGATTACGCAGTGCAGTTCTGGTCACCGTATTACAGAATGGATGTAGAATCTTTGGAAAGAATCCAGAGGAGAATGACAAGACTAATCCTGGGCATTAGGAACCTTGAGTACAGAGACAGGTTAAATCATCTTAATTTGCACTCCCTCGAGAGACGTAGGGCGAGGGGCGACATGATAGAGGTGTATAAATGGAAGTCAGGGCTAAACAAAGGGGACATTACGAAGGTACTCAAACTTTCCAACCAGGAGTGAACTCGTAACAATAGTTTTAAATTAAGACAAATTTAGATTTAGGCGTGAAATTGGTAAACACTGGTTTGGAAACAGAGTAGTGGATGAATGGAACAAGTTACCAAATATCATCATTAACTCGAATATGCTGGATAGCTTCAAACATAGGTTGGATGCTTATATGAGCAATAGGGGTTGGGTGTAAACGGGACTGCCCAGTTTGGGCCATTAGGCCCGCTGCAGTTTCCTCCATTCTTATGTTCTTATAAGTGCCTATCTGATACTTTGGGGAATTTGTAGCCCTGTGAGGACTAGGGGAAATTATTTTTCAAGCATAGCTCTCGGGCTTCAAGTAAGCTATGGGTGTAAGACATATAGCAATCGACTGAGAATAAAAAAAAAGGGAAAATATTTGGCGCTAGTTAACGCCTTAAATATTCACTGACTTGTATGTGGCTTGGGGCCAAACTAGCTAATCCTATAGCCTGACTATGTGTACTAGAGCTAAAATCTTGAACAGGTCTTGTGATTGACTTTGTCTTGATTCAGGTACTCATGAAATTAATGGATCCTTTTCATTATTTTCCTTTGTCAGGTGTGCAACTGGTTCATTAATGCACGGCGGAGAATCCTGCCTGAGATCATCCGCAGGGAGGGGAATGATCCAGAGAAGTATACCATAACTCGTCGTGCCAAGAAACTTAAGGGAGTCTCTCCTAGGGATCGTATAGACTCAGAAGAATACTCTCGTCCAGCCCAAAATGATTATGCACGTGCCCGTCCACGCTGGGAGTCCACCGATCTTCCTGACCATGATTACGATTTCTCTATGGAATCTCGAGTTGCTTCATGGGTTGCTGAACAGCAAAGGGTATCTGCCAAGCCCCATTATGAGGCAGTATGCCCTTGTGGATGTGGTTCTGAGGCTGATCACAGCTCTACTTTTACAACCAACTCCACAACACCTGCAGCTCCAACATCTGCACCTACAACTGCTCCAAACTTTGTGGCAGAGGTAACAGCAACAACAAATTCACCAATATATACAGACACCCATTCACCAGCTTACACTCCAAATGACTCCCCGTTGTATCCTCCGTCCACCCCAGAACACTACGTTCCACAAACAGAATATGCCCACCATGCCTATAACACACCAGCTCAGGTCACCCCGCCTCCCACACCCCCTGAAGACGATGCTGACAAGTTCAAATGTCTTTACATGCTGGTTGATGCTGCCCTCAGTCAGTGGGAGAAACAGAATGCATCACCACCACCCCAGGATGCCCTTGACACTACTCGTACCTACCTCAGCCTGTAACATTGTACAGTAGTTATCATTATGATGTTTTTCCCTGAAAAGTTGTTACCATCATACTAGAAAAATAATATGAGTGGTTGGAATAGTGCAGTATAGAGTAAATGATATTTGACATGTACAAGGATCAAATTCTTTTTTTTTTTTTTACTTTGAAATATACAACTCTTGCAAAATTGTAGTTGTCTGTGACATTGGTCCATCACATATAGTATTACCTCCTATAACGTTTAATATAAACAATATTCTTTTTTAAACTTCGACCAAAGTTTTACGAGAACAAATCCTTTTTTCATCTGTCGGTTTAGCAAAGTATGTGAACTGCTCACAATTTTTACATTTTATTGGTTCATATGTCTTGTTGGTTTTGGTTGTGACTTCTCATGCAATTTTAGTTACAAAAGACACGTTTCATTTGGCTTGTATTGAATGTTAGCGGATCACTGTAAGAGTGTAAGTAGGTTCACGAAGGTGTTCCTTTTGTTGCTGAGATCATTTTGAGTAAAATTGGATCCCTGTGAATTTTTTTGCTGGGATTTTATATAGATTTTCAGCTCTCAGTGAGTGATGTTGCACCTGCTTAACCCTGGCAGTGATTTGTAGTTCAAACATACTAACCAAATACATTTATGAGGTAGCTCGTGAATTCACGTCCTCTATAGTACAATGGATTGCCTTGCAATGATACAGAGTTTTTAGTTTTCTTCACCCATTATTTTTAGGTAACCCTTGTATTATCATGATTTATCAAGATTAGTGTAGTTTTTAGAACATTCCAAATTGGTGTTCGTCTTCCCTTATCTTGAAGCAGTGGCTGAGGACAGTTGTGAATTTCACTTGGTATGAAGGGTCTGCTGCACATACATTGCTTTTTCATGAGCCCTTCAATGTTTTTCATATTTGTCCATTGTCACTGCTTCCAGTTTGTCTCTGCCTTAAAGACATATCGCTCAAGTCCCCCAAGAAAACGTGTATACATGTGCCTTAGTTTTGTCCCATGCAGAGTCAGCTGATCTGCTTCATCACAAATGTTTTATATTTAAGGACATGTATAAGTACTTACTCTGTTATTATTGCCATAATAGCAAAATGTGAATGCTAAATCTTGCTAACCTCTCTTTTTTATAATTATTTTGTTCAGAATACATTGTATTAAATTTTTAGCTCATTATTATGTTTGTAGGTAGAAAGATGAGTTATATCATGAATAATGAAAATGATACTCTGTCCTTTACTGTCAATTGTAAAATTTTCATCGTTAATTATTATGATTTTAAATATTTTAGCCATATCCGGTTGTAGTCGAATGTATATGAAGTAGTTGATTGCATAAGATTTGAGTTTTTTTTAAGTGGTTCAATAGAAGTAGCTGCTGAGTTGGTGGTAGTATTTACCATTTCACAATTTTTACTTTTGTCATATAAAAGTTGCAGTGACTTGTATTTTTGTCATGCAGCTGTTTACTCACTTTGTTATTCTGGAGCTAATTGGCTTTAGATCGAGATGTTATATTTTGGATTTTTTCAAATTATATTTAAGTAACATACCAGAATATAATATCTTGCAAGAAATATAAATGTTTTATTATGTTGAGAACATTATACTTAATGTTCAAGCTGTGTAATGTTTGTGCATGTGATAGTGTGGGTGATTTTTCAAATACCTGGAATCCAAGATCTTTATTTTCCATGTTCAATCAAGATACCAATACTGTACAGTAGTTCAAATTCTGTTCCCTCTACTTGTATGTAATCAATTCATTACATTGTTATTGTTTAAAGCCAAGTCTGAAGTCACTGGGCCCTATTCATACCATTACTTTATGGTGCTACTATTAATTTTCCCTAATAGACTGGGTAGTTGAGGAGGGCCAAGTGTCTGAGACAGCAGGTCAGGAAAGTTTAGTTGATTAATTTGTTTCAACTTTCTTTTACAAATCCATTTGTTTATAGCTCCTGACCTCTTTGTACTGACTTGGGTGTCCAGGTGAGCAAAATCACTAGTAGATGAATTGCCAGTGTGAGTGTTTGATAGTGTTACATGGGTTTATTTTTAGTTTGGTCAAGACCCACCTATATCGGCAGGGGAGATACCCAGGGTACGTAATGTTCTCTTCTAACAGTTGATAAAATGATAACTTTAATTTCATTGACATTTCATTATTTTTATACAAAACAGCATGTTATTTGATTTTTTTTTTTAGATTGAATATATACTGTATATTGCATTCAGCACAACTTTTTGCAAAAATAAATTAATGAATACATCAAATCATTCATTCTTTTTAAAGTACTGTATAGACATGGCTACAGTACCAGTCCATTTTATGTAACTAGTGCCATTGGTGTCTGCATGTTATGTACATCAGTTGCCATCTTGAGTATTCCATGCAGGTAGTGATAATACCATTGTTAATAGTCCAATGAATATAAGAAGCATGTTCAGAGTATTACATGCATCAACCTGTCACTTTCCTCTCACCCTTTCATTAAGAGATGCTAAATTTATAGGGATGCATTTTATTGTACATTTTGCAATTATATCTTTTGTCAGAATGGCTAAATGCCTTTTAAAAATGATCTCATTTGATTCACTTGTAATTACTCAAGCACATTTAAAGTTGATCTCTGGTGAGGGAAGTGAGAGGAAGTAACAGGTTGTGGTGATACAATGAACGTAGTCCATTATTAGTGTGTCTACTGTACAGTCTGCAGAATTATTATATTAGAAAATAAAAATATCAATGCAATGATGTGTTCCAATTCTCCTATAATTAATTGCTTTTAAAAATGAAGGAGCTTCTTGTTTGAAAAATTCAATATGACTACAGTGCAGCTTTCCATGTTCTTATGAGTATATTTATCTCTGCCTGTCGTGCATCAGTGGTTCCCTTACCTCAAAGTTTGTTGCTGGCCATCTCCAAAAACAGTTGTAGATATGATTCAACACTTATTTTGTGATGAATCTTGTATGGAGAGCTGCTGTCAGGTAATTGCAGCTAACACGTGCAAGATGTCTGTAAAATTTAGATGGTGAGTGCTCTTGATTTTGGGAAGAGTTAGTTGGTGCAGGTATTGCAAGGAATACAAAATTGCATGACATTAAAATTTTAATGTGATACAAGAAAACTGAAGTTAAAGTTCATATGTAGGAAGGCTGCAGTTAGAAATAAAAGGTGGGTACTGAAGATTGGCTAAAGTTCATCGGAATAATTGCCTAAATAAATGTAACCAAAAATGGGTATGCGGGACAACACTCAGTGGTTGCTGAGGGAAAGTGATATAATTTCCGGAAACTAAGGTCTAACTTAAGGATATTCATCCCAAACTTTGCTATGCAATACATGCAAGTACAGTACACTGACTGCCCTTTTCTATTCTTTGTTGTTGGCCACTTATATTGCCTTGCAGACCTCAGTGTACAGTACAGGCATCCTAGAAAACAGTTTTTAATTAGTGGTTCAAGGCTACTTTGTTGTAAATGACTATACACTATGAATAATAAGGAAGCTAATTTACGTAATTAATAGCGTAAAAGGCAAGAACAGATTGGTTGAATAGTTAGGAGCCGGGTTGAATATTGGGGTCCTGTGTCGTCTACACAAATTGAAACTGGGAAAATGGAATCCCTTGGAAGAAAATTCAAATCCTATATGCTAAATAAATATTTAAGATTCTTCAGTTTACAGGGGGGGGGGTACTACCCCCCCCCCCCTTTTTCATCAGAAATTCCAATACTTTCTCAATGCAGTATTGTCAGGCACTTTTGTATAGTAAAGTAATTACTATTGACCTCAGAATATCTCCTAATATTAAGTGCACATGGCCTCAAAATGCGTTTACCCCCCCTCCCCCAAAGCTTGGTGGACTCGCTGTGCTCGCCACGTTCCCTCACCTACAACTTCTTGGACACCTCCCCCCTCCTGTTGATATTCCTGGTTCTGCCCCCCTGACTTTATAAGTTTGTATATTTTCCTTGTCCATGTGTTGTATTTCGACATGGGAGATAACTCCCCACACTGCGTTGTCATCGAAGTTTACTTTCACCTCAACGGGAACGTACTTGATGATTTCAACGTTTTGGAGTTGTTCAGACCGTTCCCAGTCATCGAAAGTCCATAAGGCCACCATTCTGCCGGCGGACAACCTTAGAAACCCCTTTATACGCAAAGTAAAAAGCCTCTTCAGGACGAGAAGGTTCAGTTTCTCAGGAGAGGAGGAAGCTTGAGGATAGAGCCTCACTACCTTCACCTACTCCTAAATCACTCCCACGTCTGCTCTGGTTGGGGCCTGGTCTCGGATGACGTAAAATTACACATGCCGCTTCAGAAAGTTGCTTTCTTTGGTACCAGATATCAAAGTAAGTTCTTTATGCTTAATATGCCAAGGGGTGGAGCCCTCTGGTTAGGAAGTTAGGTAAGGTTTGGTTGGTTAGGTTCTGTGCATTGTCGTATCGTTTTTATTCATTACTATCACCTAAACAAAATCTGCGGAAAAAAATCACGAAATAGAACTGCTTTTGGTATTAGCCATGTCCTCAACCATTACCCTCTTTTACGAAATGTCCCTAAGGACTTTAATTAACTTTTTGCATATTCAAGGGATCCCTTTACATCACAGATTTTCTACCATAGTTATATTTAACCTGTGATGTGTCATATATCCACCAGTAAAGAACAAAATCACAGCTATGTAGACTAAGTTCTTGGCGGGAGTCCACCACTCAGTCCTCGTTTACGTAAGAGACGCCCTTGGCTAACCCAAAATAAAACAAACGAAGCATCTCATTAACGGGGGTCGGATGGCAGTGTGCGGCCACTCTACCTGGCTTTGGCGAGACGTAAAACTGCTGGATGGGTCTACATATTGTACAGTACCTTCATTTTTACTCCATTCTTTTACGATAGAGATTAGTGAAATATATTCAGAGGGTTTGAAATTTGACAAATTAAATGCTTTTTATAATATATGAATGAAGCAAAAATAAATTCTTTACATTGGGAGGGGAGGGGGGGCATTTGGTGATACTCGGCCTGCAAAAATGACAAATTCCTCAGCACACCACGTGCGATTTATAAATTTACCCTGATATACATTATATTGTATATGTTACCTAACTGATGTTACTAAAGCAAAGCAACAGATGACGGCAAAGACAAATTTCACCAATTGAAGTATTTTTAACGAAGACCATTTAATTATGAGGTTTGGACTCGGGCCACTGAGATTACCCTGTGTCTTTATTACTGTAGTGTCAATAAGAAAACTAATTTTAGTTTTATAGAACATGTTTACTAATATCCTGGTTTAGTATGTATCAAAGTCACAGTAGCACACAAAATTAACTTCGGTAACTGGATGAATGAAGGAATACACCCCTACCTCACCTTATCTGACGGTCCGCCACTTTTTAGCTATGTTTACACACCCATTAGTCAGTGCACTCACTCCTGTCACTATATAGTAGGGTCACTACAACAGAGTGCGAACAGTGTAAAGTGACGTAAGAGAGCAGGGAAGGTACAGACGAAGACCTTTTACAGTAGTAGCATGACTCTTACTATGGCCGCTCGCAATCACCACACACAACTATGCTCTTAGTTTTTATTGTTATCTTGGGTAAAAGAATAAAGATCGAACGAAGATACAGAACACGATTGTGATGAGGTATTAATCAAATTGGTCATCAATATATGCATTATATCCAACGTTCAGTCTACCGGTATCTTAGCTCAATTACAGGTAGTGTAGCCTGGTTATCAAATTTGTTTATACTGAAGTTAATTCCTCGAAGTTAGGGCAGCTATTGTATCAAGGTTAATGTTAAGATTTTCGGGTTAATTTCCGTGTGCCTTACGGAATCATGTTAGTTTAGTTCCAGTGTAAATGTTAATATTTACACTGTCCACTATCTGCCGTACAACTATAAAGTGTTAATATAATAGCTGAATGTCCACAGAATAGACAAAATAGAAGGGAATGCTGCGGGGTGACTCAGGTAGTGCCAGTCTTCACAGCTGGCTAAAAGAAGAAGACTTGTGACGTCACGCTCGCGCCAAATTTACTCTTCTCGTGACACCCCGACACCCCACCCGTAGTGACGTCATAGTGGTGCGTAAGGGAGAAATAAAAGCGGGAAATGCGGAGGAAAAGCTGACGGAAGTTAAAGTTTAAATTACAACACTACGTTGGTGGTGGCTCGTGATGTTGAGTGTACTATTAAACTTGGGCTGATAGCCAGACCTGTGTTGTAGACCCCCCCCCCTCTCTCTCCCCAATTTACATCTGATTGTCTTGTCCATTCTGGTAAGTGGGTGTAAAATCTGACTTCCGAAATGCGTTTTTAAATGCATAGGTAATTTTAGAAAGACAACAACAAATGCTTTTGGCAGAAGATGCTCTCGTTATTAGCATATAATTTTCGTTTAGACAATAATTTGCTTAATATCCATAATTATAATTTTATTTGTTACATGCGACAAAACGTATGTTCTAATCCAAGCCAAGATGTTGCTTGAGGTGATGGTGGAGGTAAGGACGGTGTTCATGATGGGATTGAAGTTGTTGGCGACAATATTGGTGTTTGTAGTTGTAGCCGTAAAGAGGGAAGCATTGATGGTCGTGGTACCTGAGGGTTGCCAGCGGCCAGCCCTGAGCCACACATAGTCCACTGATTTAATTATTTACGGTATATTTATGGACCACCAACAAATGTACGTACAGGGGGGCTATTTAGTGTTAACCTTGCCTGTTAGTACTTGCTAAACTTTCTTTATACACTATTGGTCACCCACACACATGAATCTTAATGAGCACAACTTCACCTCAAGAGCAGCCACTATGACTACGTTTTGACACTTCTTGATCTTGATTTCTGTGTTTAGCTCAATTTAAGTGGGTTAACTTTGAGGTATGTGTGGGCAAAGGTGGACGTCCGTGGCCTACTAGATGCAATATTTTGATTAATGCATTTATTTCTTATTATTCAGTGGCCCGACAGTTAAGTCATGTGCTCACCTACACAGGCATCTTGATGGACGTCGCTGCGTAATATTCAACACAGGTGGTTGACTAATCTTACATACTGAATACCGCTGGAACCGTGTTTCTACCTGGCAATCTATCTGAACTGATGTTTATACATCTTCAGCTTACCTTTACAAAGTAAATGAAAAGTCATTGCAACAACTTTGTTACCTTGGCGTCGCAAAGTTGGTGTTATGATCTTAGCCGTTTTCCAGTACGATGGTGCGTGGTTAGTCTGTCATGGTTACTGATGTTAGTCACAATTAATTTATCAATCAGAGAACCGTCCTTATATCTGGGGGTTGGTGACCACAGTCCTCCACTCTGTAAACAACGAAATTGCTTTAGAAAAAATATAATTTGATAATTGATGCATATCTGCTTTATATATATATATATATATATATATATATATATATATATATATATATATATATATATATATATATATATATATAAATATATATATATATATATATATATATATATATATATATATATATCATATTTATATATATTAATATTATATATATATATATATATATATATATATATATATATATATATATATATATATATATATATATATATATATATATATATATATATATATATATATATATATATATATATATATTTGACTCATTTTAAAACTTAACCTCAAAATATTATAATGACTTGTTCTGCGAATATAATAAAACCGGCGTGTTCTCTCTATACATTATTTTTTTACGTAATTAAGTTTTAAAATGGGCCAGAGTCTATGGTCACCTGTATATACTGTATGGGAAGGAACTTCCCGGTGCTCAAGTTTCCCTCAAAGCTGGGTGTCAGAGAGTGTCTGGGCCCTTTTGGCTGCAATCTCATTCTCTCGCTGTTGTTTATATTGAAAGAATGGTGGTGCAGCTGTTGATGTTCCTCCTGTTGACGGTGAAGTGCTACTGCTGTGACTCGTGTTGAGGTATTGATGATGACAGTGTGGGAGGTACTGTACTGTACTATACTATTGTGTGTGTGTGGGATGCTTATTGACTCTTTTGGGCCTTCCTACAGAAACAAGGTAAGGGGTATGAGGAACGCTCTGCAGGAAGAAAGATGGGAGGGGGACGGGATAGCATTGAGAGTATGGAGACACGTGAGGTGTAGGGTGGGGGCTGTTGGAGGTTTATTTAGCCGTACACTGGGTACTGTGCCAACAGTGGGGGCGCCGCCAACACTGTGGGAAGCACCCACTGACCGCCTGCCCGCTGCACCCCTCATAGACTACATGTTTTTGCTGTTCATTAAGTATATTGTAGTGATGTGCGTATGACCTGTTGCGTCCTATACTAAACTCAACTAGACTGAAGTAATGTAACCTATTGTAAATCAGACTAATCCAACGAAACTTAATTTATTCTAAGAAATAAACTCATCCTACGATGACCTAATTTAAAATAACTTACACACTTAACTTAGCTAAACTAGCATCATACTGGAGGTAAACTATCCTTGACTATAAATCTAAACTTAGCCAACTTAACTTCACCCTTTTTACAATTTAATCTAAACAAATATTAAATAGTCTAAAAGAAACTACATATCTCAGTGTGGTAGACTCTGCCCATGACGTGACATTCTGAAGGAAACCTGAGAGTAATATTAAACCAAAGAAATATATACCATTAAACGACGAAAAATATAATGAGTTATAATTCAAAGACTAAGGATAAACAGACTGATGAAAGTTATTAATCTAATATTACTTTTAATAAATGGAATACTAAATTGTTAAGTACCCCAAAAGGTTTCTTTTAAGTACACTGTGCACGGTTGACTGGTACAGTGTGGTTGGTGTCGGCACCAAGTGGATCGGGTGTGAATTCCTTCTGGTTCAGAAAATATATTTAAGACGATTTCAGATTTGAAAAATATTTCACACAGATGTTCAGTGGTATCTAATAAGTGTCACTGTGTAGAATACACAACCCTGCATGATCAGAATTTTATGCATCGATCGATTGAATCTGATCTTCGTAAGATCAGTGATGTTCGTGCGAGTCATTGGCAGACAAAACGAGATCACACCCGGTCTGGTTATGATAACGACAATTCAAAGGCTCCAAAACCATCAAATTTACGATGAAAAGTTATAATATATACTAAGGAAGGTTTAAAGAATTAACTTGTATACCTGCATTACACATTTGACGAGTATCATTATTGTTACGTCTATATTTCCGTCTAATTTCCGCGTTTTAGTCCTGCCCTCATTTAATCCACTTCTGCTTGATATAACTTAAATACAACTTCAACGCTTACCGATGGAATGTTATAGAATCTCTCCTGTCCTTCTGTGTACCTCCATATGTCCAGCAGGATGGCATAATAGAGGCAAATTTAGGAGCAGCAGCATCACAGTATAAAAAAATGGCGGCGCCGTAGCTTCGGGGTATGACGTCATTAATCTCCCAGATCTTCGTCTGATTGGCTACGCTAATTTCCCAGGTCAAATCAAGATCCATAGTGGTAATGAGGATAATTATAAAAAATATAAATAGCTGAAATAATTATATTTAAATTGAAAGATATTCAGTAGCACATTTTTAATAAATTGCTAAATTGTAAATTTTAAAAGTAATTTTTATTGATGGTGATATATTTGTTTACATTTGGGTCACCTCGCTGGGGTTTACAGTAACAGTTGACGAGTGAGGAGTGACTGACGCCTTGGTTTCTAAATGTGTGCACTCAGGAAAATGACAATCACTCAGAAAACCTATACAAGAAAAATGACACAAAAAGTGTTCGTATAACGCCTCCTTAAGCCTCCTGGACAGAAGGAGTTACATTCCTCCTCACCAAAGTCACTTCAGGGGATATAAACATTATCCTAAAACAATTTTTTTATTATAGTTTATTACTAATAAACTGTAGCTAATAAATTATTAGTAGCTACATTATGGGCCACCTAGTATTGTGGTTAAATAATATGCTTATTTTTTATTTGAGCTAATCTGTCGTCGAAGAGAACTCGAAGACCTGTCACTGTCCTGTCGTGTAAAAGTCGTCATTTGTTGTCATTGTCCGTTTAAGTTTGCATTAGGCTTATTTTAGTACAGTAGTCACAAACAGACGAACGTTTGCATCCCTTGGAGGTGCTCATGTTTTTCTGACGTTCTACATCCTGTTATCAGACATGTGTTGGCACAAACATTGCACGGCTACGACACTCTCTTACTACGCCATTTGTCTCTGGTTGGTTCTATCTACACAATGTTTTCTGTTTTATGTTGTTGGTGCGTCTTCAGATGTTTATATTGCACAATTTGTATCTTTAAATGAGAAGTAAATATCGTACGGCCATCTATCTTTACACTTGTACTGTGTTGGGAAATTTTAAGAGAGAGGAAGAATGGTGATTTCGCTGTAGTGAAAAAAAAATCATGGTATTTTATTGTTTCTAATAGGTTTCGACAGTATTCGAAAGAGAAAGTGGATCCCATAAGCCTGTTTGGATATAACACACAGGAGACTTAAGCTTCCCGAAAGTTGGAACGCTGTACAGATGCCGTAGCTACTTCACTCCTGAGCAGTTGCTTCAAGTATATAAGGGATTCATTCGTCCTAACTTGGAGTACCGCTCTCATATCTGGGTGGCTCTTCTGTCCAACTGTTAGATAGGGTGGAATCAAAATGCATTTCGTCTTATTAACTCTCCTTTAGTTGACAATCTTTCTTCCCTTTCTCTTCGCCTCAATGTTGCTTCACTCTCTCTCTTTTACAGGTATTTTAACTGGCAATGTTCGGTGGATTTGGCATCCTGTGTACCGCCAGCAAGGCCGTGGGCTCGTAACACACGTCTTGCCAGCGGTGCCCACCGTTTCTCTGTGGATGTTGGTCACACTAGAATAACCCGTTATAGTACATCCTTCTTTCCTCACAGAACCAAAGTGTAGAATGCTCTGCCTTCTTCTGTGTTTTCATTCTCATACAATCTGTCTCACTTTAAAAAGCTGGTGTTCCGGCGTCTTCGTGGTGTAGATTAATATAACCTTTTCCTTTTCTATTTTTAATTTTTTTCTATTCTAATTCTTTCGCCCCCTAGGCCCCGGGCGTTGACCTGTGCCCGGGTGGGCTAATCCCCGTAAAAAAGAAAAAAAAAAGCCTTCAGAGCAGAGCGAGGGAGTGTGCCCTGCTCTACAGCCTAGTTCTTCTACAATTATAACTCTTACTAAGTACCCTTGTCTTGTGTTAGCTAGTAGGACTGTGAAGGAAACTCGAATACTCTTTTTACAGTTGATTAGTTTCATCTCATCATTACTGTACCAAAATGTTTACTGTATTTAGTTGATTTAAAACTTTAATTAATAAGTTCTTTATATGAAAACGTCGATTGTGTTATACAAGTTTTTTTTTTACATTATAAGTGGCACTTATTAAGTGCACTGGACGAATATATTGTGATTCCTAATATCATATAGTGTACTTAACATTTTTAGGGGACCTTTTAATCAGTACCAACACATCTTTTATCTCAGTTTGATATCACGTTGTCCAGGTTTGATTTCTGGTTTGTAAATAATATCCACTACCTTAGAGGTACCGCAGGAAAAACTGAAAGAAAAAAATAGGATATGAAAGACGTTTTCAAAATATCTGAAAACAATTAAGACTTAGATGTGGGAAAACACAATCACTCAGAAAGCATTAAAAACCACACAGGGATATGATAGCTACCAAGATAATCTGACAACGTTTTTTCTTAATGCACCTGTGTAGGTGATTTCCCTAGGGGGCGTCGACCCCGGCCACGCTTTGTCCATATTCCTGGTGCCAGTATTAAACACTCCCAAAGTGCTGTAACACAGTTGAAATATTTACCAGAACCACATCATGTATAGGGCCGCAGAGGGAAGAGCACCATTCCTTGCCTACATTAAATCTTTTTATTTAGTTATCAGACGCTTAAAGTACTTTGCAAATACATGATTTATTTTTTATTTTGAAATTTAGCTTCAGTTTACATTGGTGATTTTTAGTTATGTTTGTCGATACTAACAGGGAGTGTATGTGTCACCAGTTGTCGACACTCAAAGAATGTGTCACCAGTTGTCGACACTCAAGAATGTATGTGTCACCAGTTTGTCGACACTATCAGGGAGTGTGTGTCAACAGGAACTATAGTTAATCATGTGTTTCTCCAGCAAGGATATAACACTTATTTTTATCTTTAATCAATCGTTAGAGTATCGGTACATATAATGTGTATGCCATTTACCTATCGTTTTAGATTTTAATAATTTCTGGATACGGTGTCACAGAACTCAAGCTGTTAAGACGCCAGATGTACAGAAAACAGCTATGGCGTCTTCCTCCAGGGCTCATCGCGTCCCAACAACTTAATACGTGCTCTCATATCCCCAGTTAAGGCACACTGACCTCGGAGAATCCTGAGCCAGAACTCACTATTGTCTATACCTCAGTGTTTCTCGCAGCGCCGCACTGATGACACCCAGATACCAGCCAACACGCTATCAGTTATCTCTCCTCTTATCGACACCAAGCCCTTAACATCAGGCCTCCAACACCGTCCAGGGAGATAGAGCACTTAGTTTATCTTTTAGGGTTTTTTATGTCGTCATTTGCATATTAAACAAGGGTGATTGAGAAATGAGCGTGAGTGGTTAGTGACGAACATTTGACTATGGCGACCCCGGAGTGAAGCGAAAAACCCGTCATCATACGTTACAACACAAAAATGTAGCAAAAAATTGCATCAGAAGCATAATTAAGACTGTCTAGTCAAGATACGCGCACTTAACTAACAAACGGGCAAAATTAATATAGATAGTAACCCCTCCCCCCCCCCCCCAGGTGGGTGGGCATTGAGAGTAAAGTTTTGCGTAAAGGCAGGCTGAGGTGGTTTTGGCATATGAGGGCTGTATGAGACCAACTGGGTCAAGAGATACATTTATTTGTTTATAAGAGTAAGTCAAACATTTTGTGTGTAGTGTACGTCTTCAGTCGCGATGGATATTCGTCATACAAAGCATTGTAAAATGTAAATCTCCGACCAGCATTGGGAAGTTAGTGCAATTTGTGGGCCTTGAATACCTTAGTTATCCCTTGTAGCCCTCATGCCTTATTCGTTTTCTTTACGATTTTCTTAACTCAAAGGTAGACTGATATATTAATGCAAGTGGTGGTGTATTTTATGTAAGAATTCTTACACCAGAGACGGACCAGTTTCAAAGATATTAAAAGGCGAAAAAGAAACTTAAAAATAAATGTATCGCGAATACTAAGGTAATTTTACGTTTGCTTCACGTCAAGGAAGTATGTACATGAGAATATAAGGAGGAGGATTTAGACACGAGTGCATACATACACACGCACAAGTATATATACACAAAGCGGAAGGGTGAATGCACGTGTGTGTGTGTGTGTATTATATAATATAATACACACACACGTACTTCCTAAGCTCATTTGTTCTTCCCCTGTCTGGTCTTCCTCCTTATGCCACGCAACGAAGACTCCTAGAAAGAGTGCAGAAGGTTATTCTTATCCCCTTTCTACACCACACATCAAGAGGCGCTCAGTACACTGACCCTGTCAGTTCTCTCTGGTCATCACTATGACTTCATCTATAAGTTTGGGAAGAACCTACACCATCCTTGCCACCATCTCCTGCTCCCACCCAAGATCCCTCGTCCGCGAATTGTTATTCGACACTACAACCGCATCCATCTCATATGATGAAGTACTGATCGCTATAAGAACAGCCCAGTCCCAACCATTGTAAAAATTATCAAGAACTCGTAGTTAACCCGTGTATTCTCTCTCAACCAATCTCACCTTTTTGTATTGTGACTGTGCTGAAATTCGTTGTTTAAATACCCCTCCCCCCCCTTCCTTATCACACCACCGAGGCGCCAACATAACAACCACACAAGTTAACGCGCTGTATGATCCAGTGTTAAGGAATAATACAAGAAGACCGGACAACTCGCCAACTGAACTGGCTAAAAATTACCCCGGAACGGAACGCGATCCGCAAATCAATTAACATCCAGGTTCCCAATTACTGCTTGGTCGACAGAGGCATTCATACGTACATACATATATACATACATACATCTTTGTTATAATGTTATACTGGGCCGTCTGCCACTGACTGAGTGCATAGGAAAGAGAGAGAGAGAGAGATCAGGGCAGCGTGAGAACAAGGGGCAGTGTGGTTCTCGACCTGGCCTGCGGGGTAGTGTCCAACAGACGGAAGGCGGGAACCTTACCAACACACGTCACTGGGCATCACAGCGGTACTCAACCCCTGCAACAAGGCTCAACTCCACATACGCAGACACACCTATAACAGACCATCGCTGCAGTAACTCCCTTATTTCGACGATTCACGGCCTTCTCGTAGTGATTACTAAACAAGGGTAAGGATTAGATGTTGGAGGGGGCGTTTGCACGTGGTTATATCCGCGTAGTTAGCATAGAGGAACTGCACTAAATAACGATGGGTAGTGTAGAGGAGGTACTGGGTGTGAGGGAGGGGGGGGGGTGTACAGTGTCCACAATACAGGTTTAGGGAGAGAGTGAGGAGACCCTAAGACAGGACAGTTGTGTGACCACTGATACTAGACTGTCGCCATCTGCCTCGCCCTCATCAATACCAGCTAACGCCAGGTTTCTCTAATGCCTCCCCCTCCACACACACACACATGCGAGAAATGTCACACGTATGCCAGACAGTAGTGAAAGTGGTAAAGAATTAGTATTGAGTAACAAGGCGTAGTGTCTGGGGGGGAGGGGAGGACTTGGGAGAAGAGATGAGGATGTGACGTAGTTGTGAGCAGGTGACATGGACGTAGTTGTGAGCAGGTGACATGGACGTAGTTGTGAGCAGGTGACATGGACGTAGTTGTGAGCAGGTGACATGGACGTACAGTAGTTGTGAGCAGGTGACATGGACGTAGTTGTGAGCAGGTGACATGGACGTAGTTGTGAGCAGGTGACATGGACGTAGTTGTGAGCAGGTGACATGGACGTAGTTGTCATAAGTTTATTCACACAAGGGGCTGAGTGAAGCCAACAAACTGTATGGCGAAAATCCATAGCTGTGCCAACCTGACGTGTAGTGATTGGTCGCCGTTCGCCATGACCCCAACGCGGTTCGGTTAGATTAGTATCTGTCTAGGTTAGGAGGGTTAGGTTAGGTTCTGTCTAGGTTAAGTTAAATTTTGTTGATTATGTGAGTCTTTCAGCTAAGTTGGGTAAAAAAAATCTGTCAATTAGGTTAAGTTATATTTTTAGTTTAGGTTTAATGATTAGAGTTAGGACAACTATTAACACGTTACATGTTAGAGGAGCCACCGGCGGGCTCCCATCAGGTGGACAAGGGCCAATAAGCGGACACCGAGCCCTGAAGAGCGTGGATACTGCTAAGTGATTTGCACTGATGACTGCAGCAATGTGACGAACCAAATTCATGTATCGGATTGTGAAGTAACGTCAGTGTGATCTTGGGTTGAAAATACTTGACCTAACCTTACCTCTGTATACTGACCTAACTTGACCTAACCTTACCTCTGTATACTAACCTAACTTGACCTAACCTACCTCTGTATACTGACCTAACTTGACCTAACCTTACCTCTGTATACTGACCTAACTTGACCTAACCTTACCTCTGTATACTGACCTAACTTGACCTAACCTTACCTCTGTATACTAACCTAACTTGACCTAACCTTACCTCTGTATACTAACCTAACTTGACCTAACCTTACCTCTGTATACTAACCTAACTTGACCTAACCTTACATCTGTATACTAACATAACTTGACCTAACCTACCTCTGTATACTGACCTAACTTGACCTAACCTTACCTCTGTATACTAACCTAACTTGACCTAACCTACCTCTGTATACTGAGCTAACTTGACCTAACCTTACATCTGTATACTAACATAACTTGACCTAACCTACCTCTGTATACTGACCTAACTTGACCTAACCTTACCTCTGTATACTGACCTAACTTGACCTAACCTTACCTCTGTATACTAACCTAACTTGACCTAACCTACCTCTGTATACTGAGCTAACTTGACCTAACCTTACATCTGTATACTAACATAACTTACCCTAACAGTACTTTGAAAATCAAACCCTCCCTCCCCTAATGTAGCCTGGCCTTAAAAGTCACTTGTTACACCTGCACCGCTTGCCTGTCCAACACAACACTCTTCTGGTCTGTCCACCCACCCACCCACCCTGTGTTCTCTGTTCCCTGCCCCCCCCTCTCCCCCCAGCCACCCACTCACCCACATACCTTCCCATTCACCCACTTACCTACCTGTCCCTCCCACCTCGTCCCCGTGTCCTTAACCTACCTAGTTACTGAATTCTGTTTTACTTTACCCACCTAACCTTTGTACTCCCACCCATTCACCCTGTACCCTTCTCTGGCCTCCGTATGTCTGGCAGCTAATCAACCTATGGTCTCCGTGTGGTGGGGTAGGAGACAGCCCCCATTAGCAGCGAGGTCGCAAAGAGTTACTGGGGGTAGGTTCCCACGCCCAGATGTTTCCTGTCGATGGTGGTAGTGGTGGTTCTCCCTGTTGTGTTGGTAGTTCTGCTGTTTGTTGTTGTTGTGGTGGTGGTGGAGGTAGGTGTGCCCAGCGTCCCGGAGCAGCTTACCTTAGAGAGAGTGGTATTAGTTGTGGGAGCAATGTGGTGGTGGCGTGGTACAGGATGAGTTGCCGGAGGCCGCCAGGGAGTGTGGGGGAGGAGGCAGGTAGTGGATCAGCTGAGGGAGTTGGGGGGTGGGGGAACGTGAGGGGTTGTGGGGTCACCGCTGATGATGCCCTCAGGAGCTACCCACCACCATCCCTCTCTTTCTCTCTCTCTCATTCAGCGTGCCCCGCGCACACAGTGGCTTGCTCCTGCCTGCTTCACTGCCTCAGTCATCAACCTCACGCCCTCACACTCACCTCGCAGGGCTCCTATGCCTCAGCACCGGTAGTAGGCACATTGTGACCTCCTCAGGTACACAAATACTGGACTACGTTCGCTTCTGTTGTGTTAATTTGTGAATGGACTTGATATTTAAGAAGAGCGTGAGGATTGCGTCACCGTGAGCGTGGCTGGGAGTTGTGTTTACAGGGCAACCCACGTGAAACGCCCGCGGGCAGGCTACTCTCTCTCCACCACCGTGTCGCCACCACCCTCGTCTCCTGTCTGCCCCACAGTCCTCCTCGCTCCCTGGGAGAGCTGACCACCGCCACAAGTTCACCCGCCTCACGCACACTGGAACAAATTTGCAGAAAACAACAAAGAGAACAAGGAAAATTCGCCCGCGTGGAGGGGGAGAAGGCATGCGGGGGACCTGGCCAGACTACCTGCCTGGATCACCACCAAGTCCACACCTCACAGGCCTCCTTCGGTGGTGTTGGTCCTGAGGGAAGCTGTTATCTGATGCGTGGCTGTGATATATGACCTCAGAGCTGTGATGGTCTAGTGGAGGCTGGTTCAGTGTCAGTGTGTTATAAGGCGGTGTTGTTGTGTCGGCTTGTGCTCAGTGTTGTGTGGCCTTGTGAGTTAACTGATAGGGGGCCCCCGTGTTTGGCTTCATGATTTAATGATATTTAGACGAAACTCAACAAACTTATGACTCCTCGTACGATACTTAGACGGTGTTAAGTGTTTGACGACAGCCTCTGGAAGTATTGTGTGTGTGTGTGTGTTATGATAGTATCGAGTTACTTGTGACTTGAACCTTGATCTAATCGCCCGTCGTGGGATACCTGCACGTGATTCGAATTGTATATATCATCCCGAAGAAGCAAGCCATTGTTGTAACCACCTAATGAGAGATGTGATCGTTGGCTGGTCCCTGGACGTGTGGTATCCGGCGAGTCTCCAGTACCCGACCAGCACACCAACAATCAGATAGTTCGGGTTCTCTATGACCTTTCGTAATCAGGTTGTCATAATCTCGACTGCTGGTCCAGTTATAGCTCTCAAGGCTCCACAAGTGCCCAGTACACCACAGTTGTTTTGTTAGTGTACCAATCAGCACGCAGTTTTACCCCGCCCCTCCACCTCCTCCAAAGTCAAGTAAGTTCCCTATGAGTAACGTTGTTGTGTAATTGTTGACGACATAGCCTCTTGGAGTGTAATTAGTGCAGTGTGTTAGTGAAGGTTACAGCGGGAAAGACATATAAGGGAGCTGAAGGATTTACGGGTATTGTCACAAGTCTCCTGCCCCCCTCCCCTCTTGATGAACTATTGTTATTACTCTTGGTAGTGCGTGTGTGTGTGTGTGTGATTATATGTTTACACTCACACATTCAAGCGCTTACACACATAGATGGGTAATAATGTAAATGTTTATAAGATCGTAGGAGATTTCGACGGGCGGTAGGAAGCAATCGAGGCCAGCCAGTACTGGTGACCCTCACTGTGGTGGGGTGTGAGGGAGCACCACTACCACACCCACCTCCATCACCACCTTCAGTATTATTATGTTTTCATGACCTATTGTTGATCTCCCTTTGTAGGTCTAGTTGACTTAGTGAACTGTTTGGATTTAGATTTCGAGGCGGTTTTTTCTGAGGGGTTGTGATGGATGGGTAGTAAAGAGCGGGAGAGGCGGATGATGATGTGTGTGTCTGTGTGTGTGTGTGTGTGTGTGTGTGTATGTGTGTGCGTATGTGTGTGTGTGTATGTGTGTGTGTGTGTGTGTTAGTCAAGACCCGACTCACTCACTCACCGGATGTTGTTAATAAACCAGTCCATTGTTGCCATCTCATACTTGAGTCTCACCTGCCGCAACCTATCTCCCCCCTCCTACCTACCTGTTATAAGCCCATTGCTGATAATAACATGCCTCACTCTCACCATCCATCACCACTACCACCATCACGTTTCAACATCATCACCACCACCACCACCCTCCTCACTATCACCACAACGTCTCAACATCATCACTATCACAATCATATTTCACCATCACCACCACCACAACGTCTTCTAAACACGACCATTTACTGTAGCTACAAGGTTCCTAATATACTTCACGTTACCCACAGCAATAATACGAATTAAACCCATTTATCAACTACAAATCAATATTTCCATTTATCTACTTCAAATATCAAGATCTATTTCACAAGTCTTAATGTTACTGAAAGAAGAAAATAATTAAAATGCTTACAAGGAAGGTGAACCAGATTGTACCTCACCATGATTGGAAAACTGTCCTCGTGAGTTTAATCCTTGTTTTGTCTGCCTTTACCGCTATCCCATTACTAGTATCCTGTCTTTGAAACCTCTCCCCCCCTCTCACCCCCCAACCCACAACAGTTATCTTCCCAACGTCACTTAATTAGCTCCCAG
Source organism: Homarus americanus (assembly GCF_018991925.1). Taxonomy (NCBI): domain Eukaryota; kingdom Metazoa; phylum Arthropoda; class Malacostraca; order Decapoda; family Nephropidae; genus Homarus; species Homarus americanus. Next base: position 511,512 of record NW_024745073.1, read on the forward strand.
GTGCCATAGTTTATACATAACAGACCAGACGCTTTGACTCCCCTGAAAAAAAAAGATAGATAGTCAATTGAAATGATCTAATACGGCTTCCTTGTATACGCGTGAGTGCCGTGTGTTTCTTGAGTGGAGGTGGAAGGGCTGGCTGGAAGGAACCGTATTGTATAGTCTTTAGCGGGAATTTATTTAAACAGACTCTAATGAAGTTTTACAGCGCCATCTATGAGTAAGGAAGAGAATTATAAGTATTAGCTGTGACTCCTTCATCTTCTGTGTGTGTGTGTGTCAGTGTATTGTTCTCTTTGTTTTTATATGGTTAACTCTCTCTCTCTCTCTCAGTGAAAGTTTGTGTAGACAGAAAGTGCTGTTGGCTTTTCTTTTGTCATTCCTTCCTGGTTCGTCCGGTCCTCTTCTTGTGTATGTGTGTGTGCGCCATTGTTGTTGAACGTATGTATGGAGAGGAAATTATCACAATAAAACAAACTATATATACTTTTCACCCGTAAACTTTACTTATATGAAATATAATTTTAAGATGTTTCCTACTTTCCTTCCTCCACACTGCAGCCATTGTTCTCTGTTCATCCTGGTAAAAATCTTCATAAGTGAGTTTTTTGTTCCACGTCAATCTGTTAAGTGTATTCTTACATCTCCTACGAGGAATTTTTTTGGCCACACTGGGTACACTGAGGTGGACATACTCGTACCCACTTTTGGCCACACTGGGTACACTGAGGTGGACATAATCGTACCCACTTTTGGCCACACTGGGTACACCTAACCTAACCAAACCTACATACCCCATTTAGCATTAGGGATTTTAATCATGAGGTGAAATAAGCTGGGGGTTTAATCATGAGGTGAAATAAGCTGGGGGTTTAATCATGAGGTGAAATAAGCTGGGGGTTTAATCATGGGGTGAAATAAGCTGGGGGTTTAATCTTCATGAGCCCATAAGATGCACCGGAAGACTTTGGATGCTGGCGGAGCTTCGTCAGTGAGAGGGAAAAGAAAAGAGAGAGAGGAAGAAATACCTTTTTTTTTCTTTTCATTAAGCAATTGGTTACCTCAGAGGAGCAAGCATGGAGGGTGTGTGCAAAGGAGGAGGGGGGGGATGGAAGAGGTGGAGAGTGGAGGAGGCTGTAGGAGGAGATGGAAGAGGAGGAGAGTGGAGAAGGTGGAAAAGGGTGTAAGATGTATGATGAAAGAGGAAGAGGAAGTAGGTGTAAGACGGAGGAGGAGAAGGAGAGGTGGGAATAGGAGTAGTGGCAGTAGGAGGAGGGGGAGTGATGATGTAAGGGCAACTGGCTGCAGGATGTAGCGGCCAAGGGCTGTTGAACTCTCAGCGGAACTACCCCCCCCCCCACAATCCATCTAACTTCTTTTCTGCCTCTAACCTCCCTACCTCCCTCTGCCCCTCTCTTACCTCCCCTACCTCCCTCCTGCCCCCTCTAACCTCCCCTACCTCCCTCTAACCTCCCCCTACCTCCTCTACACCCTCTAACCTCCCCTACCTCCCTCTAACCCCTCCCTCCCTCTACCCCCCTCCCTAACCTCCCCTACCTCCCTCTAACCTCCCCTACCTCCCTCTATCCCCTCTAACCTCCCACTACCTCCCTCTACCCCCTCTTACCTCCCTCTACCCCCTCCCTAACCTCCCCTACCTCCCCTCTACCCCTCTTACCTCATCTACCCCCCCTCTAACCTCCCCCTACCTCCCTCCTAACCTCCCCTACCTCCCCTCTACCCCTCTAACCTCCCCTGCCTCCCTCCCTACCCCCCTCCCCTAACCTCCCCTACCTCCCTCCCCGCCTCCCTCTAACCTCCCCTACCTCCCTCTACCTCCCTCTACCCCCTCTTACCTCCCCTAACTCCCTCTACCCCCTCTAACCTCCCCTACCTCCCTCTACCCCCTCTTACCTCCCCTCCCTACCCCCCTCTAACCTCCCCTCTACCCCCTCTTACCCCCTCTAACCTCCCCTACCTCCTTCTACCCCCTCTAACCTCCCCTACCTCCCTCTACCCCCCCTCTTACTTCCCTCTAACCTCCCCCACCCATCACCCTTCCTCTAACCCCTAAGCCTGGGGTGCCCTAAGAATTGATTGATCCTCCCAGCTCCCACCCCCCTCCCCACCACCTCAAAATTACATTACAACCTTTACACCTCCTCATCACACCCCTTTACAACCTCTCACAACCTCTACCACACCTCTACCACACCTACCACACACCAGTCATCACATATCGCATTAATCTTTGTCTGCTCAGGGGGGTTCAAGTAGCACATTATTTTCACCGTGTTTTCATGAGGAACTTTTTTCACTGTTTGAGGAGAATTGAACCTCGGTGTTTTTAATCTGCCCCGGACAGTCATGCAAAGGTCGGGCTTAACGGACCCGGTAATGTAATCATTATTTAACCGGCTGCTGCACTCTCCCTCTCTTCTCCACGCTCAGGTATCTTAACAGTCCAATATTTCCGGATTCACGTACTAGTATATTTAATCTCACACACCAAAATAAACCAAATAAAATCGAAAACAAAAACAAAAAAAAACAGAAAAAAAGGAAAAGAAAGAAGAAAAAACCTAACCTAACCTAAAATAACCTCACACACCAAAATAAAAGGGAGAGAAAAATTAGAAAGAAAAAAGACAAAGAAACTGAAAACCTAACCTAACCTAACCTAACCTAACCTAACCTAACCTAACCTAACCTAACCTAACCTAACATTAAACACCGTTAGAATACTGGACGGGAATACCATACACAACGTCATAACAAAGTACTCATATACGACCTCTGTACTATTTCATTTTGTAATAACAGCACCAGCAGTTATAATGAGTGGCCGGTGAGTGACCCGCTGGCCTGAGTTCCTGAGTTCCGTGGCTGTGAGTGGCTATGAGTGGCTGTCAGTGATCAGGTAATGATTCATAAGGCCATGACAGAGGGTATTGGCTCGGTCTCCATTCCCTCCTTTTCCTCCCCTCTCCACCACCCGCCACTGCAGGCCATAGTCTTAGAGTCGCCACTGCAGGCCATAGTCTTAGAGTCGCCACTGCAGGCCATAGTCTTAGGGTCGCCACTGCAGGCCATAGTCTTAGAGTCGCCACTGCAGGCCATAGTCTTAGAGTCGCCACTGCAGGCCATAGTCTTAGAATCGCCACTGCAGGCCATAGTCTTAGAGTCGCCTGCCAGGCCACCGCCGTCTTAAGTCGCCACTGCGAGCCCGCCGAATGTAGAGTCGCCACTGCAGGCCGCCAGTCTTAGGGCGGTGTTGTTGCACGGCGTTGTGTCTGATTGATTTAAATAACTTAAGAGAGTCGACAATTGAACACCATCAGACGACATTGTCTCATGTAAGCCAAGGTGGCATGGGGTGCTGAGGGTGGCATGGGGTGCTGAGGGTGGCGTGGGGTGCTGAAATTGGCGATGGGGTGCTGAAAGTGTGATGGGGTGCTGAGGTGGCATGGGGTGCTGAGGTGGCGTGGGAGCTGAAGGTAGCGTGGGAGCTGAAGGCCAGCGTGGGGGAGTGCTGGGGGTGGCGATAGAGGCTGAGGAGGCGTGGGAGTGCTTGAGGTGGCGTGGGTACTGGAGAATGGCGTGAAGGCTGGAAAAGGTGGCATGGGGGTGCTGGGGAGGCCAGCGTGGGGGTGCTGATGAAATCTCTCACCTTACCGCTAACCTAACCTAATCGGCCTAATCTGAGAGAGTAACTAATATCCAGGTAAGGGGGGATTGGCAGGGTGGGGGGGGGGTTAATATCCGTACCCCTGTGTCCTCATCTTATACCCGGATGCTGAGGCGGCGATCCTTCATAAACACAAACATCCATAGACAGGATCAGGATAATTCTGTCAGTGTTAGGTTAAGTGTATTATCCTTCATGCAGTGTGGTGGACGGGGTGTTATGTCTTGCTATAGTACTGTATAAGTCGTCTAGTTGTTATTAGTCTTCACATTATATACTTTTGAGGAACCTAACCTAACCAGACGTGATTATCTCTAGGTAGCACTGTGTGGGCGGCGTGGGTAGTGGGCGTGGTGATGGGGTTTGGATATGTTGGTGGAGGTTGGAAGGGTTGGTGGTGTGTGAGTGAAGAGGCCATGATGATGAGGTAGTGGAGGAGGGGGTAGAGGTAGGCCTTGGAGCACCACGCCCACACAGTCAGGTACGCACGACGTTCCTTCCACCGTCTGCCTGTACCACCACCAATGTAAACACACCGCCCTAAGACACGTGTAGAGAGTGGTGTGTGTGGTGTGTGTGGTGTGTGTGGGTGTGTGTATGTGTGTGTGTGTGTTTAAGAAAGGTCAGGTCGGGGTGTGTACTTCTGTAGGTGGTGAAGTGAGGAAGGAGAGAGGGTGATGGAGGCGAGGGAAGAAGAGGTGGTGTTAGTGAGGTTCAGGCCACCATTACCTCTTTACAGCTGGGAGGAGGAGGAGGAGGAAGAATAAGAGGTGTCCCCCCCACTCCCAGCTATATCCCGCCGGGCACAAGCGATCATCCTGCCTAAACCACTGCAGGCACCACCTTCGGCACCATGATACACACCAAACACCTCACATTACTGCCCACTCCTACACCACCAATACCATTCCGGCACCACAACTAGCACCATAACCAACATCACACACACACACACCAGGGTATATACTGCAGCCAATACCCAGGTCGTCTTTGTTCAATTCGATCTTGGTGTAATTGCTCAGCTCTCTCTCTCTCTCTCTTCCACCTTAAATATCAGATCACCGAGAGTTCATGTTGGTGGGGGTACTGTGGTGGTGATGTGAGGAGGAGGAGGGGGAGTGGGGGAAGCTCTTCTCTCACCCCCTCCCACCCATCCCCCCCCTCTCCACTACTACTCTTCCTCCCACTCCCTCCCTCCTTCCTTCCCTCCATCCACCTCTCCTTCAACTCCATCCCAGCCCCCTATCTATCTTCTATTCCATTTAGTCCCTCCCTTACTTTATCTCCCTTACTTACTTTCTCTCCCTTACCCTCCCTCCCTTACTTTCTCTCCCTTACCCTCCCTCCCTTACTTTCTCTCCCTTACCCTCCCCCTTACTTATTCCTTACCCCTCCTCCCTTATTTATCCTCCTTACCTCCTCCTTACTTTCTCTCCTTACCCTCCCTCCTTACTTTCTCTCCCTTGCCCTCCCTCCTTATTTCTCTCCTTACCCTCCTCCCTTACCCTCCCTCCCTTACTCTCTCCCTTACCCTCCCTCCCTCCTCACTACACAACCACTTTCTCCTGACCTCTCCTTGGATTACTGACTTGCTCTCCTCCTCCTGTTTTTACTTTCTTTATAACTCTCTCTCTCTGTTTCCGTCTCTCTTATAATTGATTTTGTTGTTTATTTCAGTATCTTGTTTATTCTATTTCTAATTATTTACTATTTTTTTCCCTTATTTGTTATTCTTATTTTGTATAGTTAATTTTTTTTAACATTACGATAGTTCTTTTTTGGTCAGGCAATTGTGAGAGGACCTAGTTCAAACAGTGTGTGTGTGTGTGTGTGTGTGTGTGTGTGTGTCCTTGTTATAAGTGAGCCAGTTAGAGTCCTTCTCAGTCTTATTCAGTGAGAGATACAACAATGTAAATATCTCTCAAGAGTCGTGCGGGCGCTGGGATGGTTTGAACACACACTTCCTGCCAGGGAATCCCGAGTTATTGTTAACCATTGTTTTTATACCTGCCCTATTGCGTGGAGTGTGTGTGTGTGTGTGTGTGTGTGGTGCTTGGAGTGAGTGTGTGTGGTGACTGGAGTGCGTGGAGTGTGTGAACCTCATGTGGGCCATTGACAGGTAAGGGGTGGGACCTTTTATACACTGTGCTAATTCAATGCCTCGGATCTCGCTTATTTTAATCACATTTAGAGCTTGACTTTTGGCGAGTCACATCAGGCGCCGCGACTCTGAGGTTAACTAGGCATTATCTATTGGAAACTTCATCTCCAGGACGACTAAACCTAACCTAATCCTGATTTATTTTAATTTAACCTGATCTAATCTAACTTAATTTAACCTGATCTAATCTAACCTAACTTAATTTAGAGAGAGAGAGAGAGAGAGAGAGAGAGAGAGAGAGAGAGAGCCCAACTAGGTCGCTTGAGTCATCCACCTGGTGATGCTGCAGCTGAGCCTTATTACGACGGTACAATCAGCAGCCTCCCGGTACAATTCTCAGCTTTCCGGTGCAGTTCTCAGCCTCCCGGCACAAGCACCAGCACGCCAGGAGAGGAAGGGAGGGAGGGAGGGAGGGGCCGAGGTAGGAGTCAGCTAGCATGACCCCCGCAAGAGACGCGTGCTGTGATCTGCCACGTGTCGAGGGGAAGGGGGGGGGGCTCAACGCGTGTCACCAAAAGTCGAGTACATCACCACAGTCGCCTTTACTCCACACAAAACACCTGCTTACCACATACACACCTTTACCTTGAAATATACGTCCTTGTCTCTTCACTGCCAAAATCAAGAGGAGAAAGACGGAGGAACACCCTGACGATATCACTTCCCCCCCATCAGGAGATCGTGAGGGCGGGTGGGGTTCAGGGGGGTAGGTGTCATCGTGCTGTGCTACTGTAATAAGCACATTAAAGATGGTCACGCACGCGCACCATCACCGGCTTATGGTAATCCAGTGTAGGTTTGGCCCCCGTGCTGGTGTGAACGTTGGCTCGCGACCTTCTCTTACCCTTCTGATAAATTACTTCGAGAAACAGTGAAGACAATTGTATTAAATGTTTCTTCTAGTAAAACAAAAAAGAAAAGATCTATTAGGTATTGTAAAAGAAAAGAACTCAAAATATATTCCAATGTGAAGAGGTTTAGAATACAATAAGAATGTTGGATTGTGTAGACTATAAGAGGCAGCAAATGTGTATCGTGGTTAAGTGTTATACAGTGTTGGTTTATCTGGTTAGTGTGTTTGTGATAACCTGAAGAAAGAACAGTTAGGTGCCTCAACGCCTAGTGATGGCAGGAACAAAAACACTGCACCAACAACACATATATGACCATCTGAAGGAAGACCACATGTGTTGTTGACTTATTTCATCCCTCTTAGTACACATTTCAATTAATTTGCGTAATACTAATTCTTACTAAAGCGAGCGAAACCAACTGGATATTTTCACCTTATCCAAAGACACCGTGTTAGTTTACCATTGTCCATGTGATAAAGTTTGGATTATAAAGGGACTTGTGTCTGTGACTGGGATAAGTGATGTGAGGGGGAAGAGGAGGAAGGCTGTAGCTGGTGTTAAAAGTGGCGGTGGAGGCGAATTACAGTATGGCGGACCAGCGAGGCCACAGCTCCAGGGCCTCCCGACGTGGCATTCTCAAAAACATGGTGAGTGTGTGTGTGTGACCCAGGCCAGGTAAACAATGAGTGAGAAACCAGTGTGTTCCATAAACTCACAGTCGGGATAAGAGAGTGTGATGCTTTTGTTCATTCCCCTTCTGTTGGTGGTGGTGAAGGAGGTGGTGGTGATAGTAATACTGTAGAGGAGGTTGTAGTGATGGTGATGATGGACGTTATGGTGGTGATATATACAGATGGTGGTGATGGTGAGAGCGACACACACACACACGTTCTCTCTCTCTAGTGATATTAGGAGCGAGAGAAAGCCTGGCATGATATGAAGTTCAGAGTTTAATATTGATAACCACACGATCATCCACTGACACATAATTATTGTGAGATCCATGTACAGTCTATTTTATTGTATACTATTAGCCACGATGTATAGTGGTGTACTGATCAAAGGGAAGCACAGCAGTCGAGATTAGATTAGGTTAGGTCAGGTCATTACAGACGTTGGTAACCATTCGGAGTGGACCTTTTATGGTGTGTTGGGGTAGCGGTGTACTGTGTGATGGGGTGAACTTATACACGAGGATGAATCATGGTTGTGATGGGCAAAAAGGTGCAAGAGTGTGATAGACCCCAGTGAGGGAGGTAATGAGGTGTGTGGGGTGGCGCTGGAACATTACTGATGGGGAGAGGGAGGGAGGGGAGGTGTTCCAGCTTCCTTACACTACATCCACACCTGCCACGAATTGTGTTCATTTCTTTAGTCCTGGTGCAGACAGCGTCACGTTCAGCCAAGCGTAGTTGTGACTGAACCAATCTATACTCTCCCCCACCACGCCTATGTACACCACACTCACTTTTCTAAACATCCACCTGCTAATACACACACACACACACACACACACACACACACCTTAACTTTACAATGTCTTCAAGTACTGTAACAGAAATCCGTTTCTCAACCAGGTTAACCAAACTTGGTCTATTATTTACACGTGTGTGTTTTTCTGTCTCCTACAGCCTGGGGCAGAAGCAGGAGGTGAGACACGCAGGAGAGCTGAGGTAGACCTGTCTGGCAGACACCTGGAACGGCTTCCCACCAGTCTCTTCTCCAGCCTCCATCTGACCAGCATTAACCTCTCCCACAACTTGCTCACTCCTACACCCTCCACCACATACAGGAAGCGCCAGGCGGGACGAGGCAGAAGAAGAAGGGACCGTCGACGTCGCCAAGTTTATCCTGAGTCCCGGGAGACGTCCACCAGCAGACCCCGACCTCCAGGTACCGGCGATGACGGTCACCAACAGGCAGGGGCCAAACCCAAGCAAGTGGTGGAAGATGATGGCCTGAGTGGTGACTCTGGTGTGCCTACTGATCCCGTCGAGGAGGACGCCCACAGGAGTGACCAAGACACTGAGGCAGGTGATGCCAAGCACATAAAAGGGGAAGAGTCACCGACGGGTAGTCAGGTAGTTTCAGGTGTTGACTCTGCCACACCCTCAGGAAACAAACCGAGTCCAGTATTTGAGAGCATCGCAGACGAGCTCCAAGCTAAACTCCGCCTACGAAGAGCAAAAAGTGAGGGACTTGCTGTTGAAGACGAAGGCACAGCTGCTGCACCCAGCACTAAGCCCGCCACAGCTGCAGTCCGCGGCACTAAACCCACCACAGCTGCAGCTGATGTTAGTGTACCACACCCAACTGTGCACACCTTCACGCCTAAAGAGGGAGTGAATTACACAGCAGAACACAAGACTAAGAGTGAAGACGGTGTGAGAGGTAGACATGAAGAGAGCAGTTCGTCTGGTGTTGAGGAGAGTGAGAGTGGGTGTGAGGGGATCATCACGGAGGCTGGGGGAGGCGTGAGGACCTCCCCAGGCAGGGTACTTGGTGGACTACATTACCTCAGGCACTTCCAGCAGCTTCAGGTGATCTCATAATGTGTGACGTAATTACTGTATATATAAATAATGAACTCAAGCAACCTGAAGCTTTACGGGGAGGGGGGGGGGGCGACTTGTCAGCACTAGGGGTTTTTTTTTATCAAACACCTGGTAAATTTTTTACACCTGAAAATTAGACAACCCCAGCTTATTTCCCCTGAAGATTAACCACCCTAACTTAATCTGATCTAACCCCCCCCCCCCGCTCCCAGGTACCGTTGGGTGGTTAATCTTCAGGTGAAATAAGCTCGGGTGTTTAATCTACAGGTGCGTGAGTCGTGTGTATTTGGCAGGCATAACTACAGACTGAAATTATATGCTAATTTGTACTCTGAGACGAAAGTACAGTAGTCCTGAACTATAGCCGTTGACTTCGCCCTACAGGTGGTGGTGTTGGCGAGGAATAGGCTACAGGAGTTCCCAGGTTGTCTGCTGAGTCTCCCAGCCCTGGCCCGCCTCTCTCTCGCCCACAACCAACTGCGCGTTCTTCCTCACGCCCTCGCTACCCTCAGCAGGTACCTCACCACGCCCTACCCCACGCCCGTCACCCCGTCCTACCCCTCGCCCACGTAACCCCGCCTTACCCCTCGCCCACGTCACCACGCCCTACCCCTCGCCTTCGTCACCACGCCCTACCCCTCGCCCACGTCACCACGCCCTACCCCTCGCCCATGTTACTACTCCCTTGGCTGTCTAACGTAACCCAACCAATCCTAACCTAACCAAACTTAACTCATTTCATCAGATAACATAACACAACTATAAAAGACAAATGTATATAGTATTGTATTCCTCTTGGTCACCTATATGGGGTGTGTGCCTCGTCAGGGAGGATTTGAACTCGGTCGCGCCAAGACATTAATAATTCATGTACTTAAGTGTGTTGTAACCCAGGCGCCAACATCCACGTGTATGTTTAGTTATGAAATACCAGTACTACTACTACTGATAATAAGTGAGGAAGCAGTTGTGTTATAAATGGTGTTTTGTTGTGTGTTTCTCACCATTAGTGTTATCTGCTACAGACTGGTGGAGCTGGACGTGTCCTACAACCAACTGGCAGGTGTGGGTGCGGGCGTGGGCGGCTTGCCAGCCCTCGCCGTGGGCGGCTTGCCAGCCCTCGCCCACCTGCGGGCAGCTCACAACCACATCATTGACGCCCCCGAACTGGCCACTATGGAGGCCCTTAGGACCCTGGTGAGTCCTTCTGAGTTGGTTTCAACCACCTCTCTCAACCTGGATCCTGGACTCTCACAACCTGGGTCCTGGACAGATAGACAGACACATACAAACACTTTCAGCTAATGGATGACACTGATGTCTTCCCGTATCTTTCTGTACAGGACGTGTGTGGCAATAGGCTAAGCGCTGTACCGGGTCTGGGGGTGATGACGGCGGGTGGAGAAGACCCGACAGGGAGAGCCGAGGTCCTGGCTCTCCATCACAACCCCAGCAGGGAGGAGGAACAGGAGCAGGAGAACCATCTACAGGAAAATGAACCCCTTACGCTAAACCTCCGCCTGAACAGTCTAACTGGCCCTGTCACGCTCGCTAGCATACAGGTGAGCGGTGGCTGGCTCTCTCCCTCTCTCTATTCGTCTTTCTGTTTGTATCTCTCTCTCTCTCTCTCTCGTGGAGGACTTTCAACACGTAACCTATAAAAGGTAAATACCAAATACTGGCTGGGCTCTATCACTCACCTGTCACACACTCTACGCCTTTCTTTTATTGAGGATTATAATATATTTACTTTCTATCGGGTACCAACTGATGTATGAGAGAAAGTTATCAGTCGAGGGGCGAAAGTTAGTCTTTTGACGAGTGTGATTCATATAGGTGACAGATGTTAACTTTTACAGGTGACAGATGTTAACTCTTACAGGTGGGACACACACACACACACACACACACACACACACACACACACACACACATACACACACACAGACTGGGGTATAACTGGGTGTGACTTCTGACGTTGGTAATATTGTAAAAGATTGTTATTTCTGTTTCATATATGTCTGTCTTCATGGTGGGTGTGGTGAAGTGCGTGAGGGCTGGTGAAGTGCGTGAGGGCTGGTGATGGGTGAGGACTGGTGATGGGTGAGGGCTGGTGATGGGTGAGGGCTGGTGATGGGTGAAGGCTGGTGATGGGTGAGGGCTGGTGATGGGTGAGGGCTGGTGATGGGTGAGGACTGGTGATGGGTGAGGGCTGGTGATGGGTGAGGGATGGGACTGGTGATGGGTGAGGGCTGGTGATGGGTGAGGACTGGTGATGGGTGAGGGCTGGTGATGGGTGAGGGAGGGATGTCTGTGTAACGGGCCCGGTGAGGCTGGAGGAGACATGGATGGCTGGCGGGAGTATGTCACCAGAGACGCCGCCCTTCCGCTGCCTATACACTATCGTTAGGTTAGGTCAGGGTGTGTTAGTTTAGTTTAGGTTAAGTTAGGTCAGGTTAGGTTAGGTTAAGGTATGTTCGCGTTAGGGTGAAGTAAGAATGACCTGATACTTCCTCCTACAGCTAGAAGAGAATGTTTCCTCACTCCCTCTCTCCCCCCCGTCTCTCCTCCCTTACCTTCAGTCCCCAACAACTGCAGACTCATTCAGCATCGTCGTCACACTTTTAACATCAGCACTATAGATGGCACCACTTACCTTCCCTTAACCAATCCGCCTCCTGGGAGTAATATACTGTACTGACAACGTCCCTCCTGTCTCACGGGTAAAAATCTTGATAACTACTGTACTGTCAACATCTAGTTATCATCCCCTGTCATTTACTGATGCTGTGATAACTACCTCGCCCTAGTTAAGTGTCAGTAGAGGGTAGTTTAGTCTGGAGGAAGGATTTTTTTTTAACAGCCATTACTCGTTTATTACTACCACCACTTCCATCCCTCCGTCACGACCCACTAACTACTACACTAACTTTTCTTTGCTCTTATCTGTCTTTCACCATCATCGTCGTGTCTCCCTCTCTCTCTTCCCTCCTCCTTCCTCTCTCTCACAAAAACAATCATGACTCATCTCCAATAAAAGATTAAGTTTACCTCTAAATTCTTTGTTATAGAATTTTTTTTATACACTTCTCCCGCCACCTGATGTTACGCCCAAGTACTGGAACTGATGGTCTATGTGTGTGTGTTTTCCGCTGCTTTACACACAGTATTTTGCCTTTTTAGATACAATTGGTATGGCGGTTAGGTTATGTTAGGTTAGATTCAGTCAGGTTGGCGTTAGTTATGTTAGGTTTAAGTTACTTTACGTTAAGTTGTGTTAGGTTAGCGTTACGTTATGGTAGGTTATAGAATTACGTTAGGTTAGCATTAGGGTGGTTGATCTACATGTGAAATATGCTGCGTAGGAGGGCTAATCTTCAGGCAATTCTCAGGTCTTCGTAATTGTCAATGGTTATATCCCCAGAGTTAACCTCACGCGCTACGTTTGTTATTGTGCGCGTGTCAGTACTAGAGGGTGAAACTTGTCAACAGGTTTTCCATATCTACCCCCCTCACCAACGTACAGTATTATCCTCCTGAGCGTGGGGCACCGTCAGGCAGGTTGTTAGTACTGCAGCCCGTCACCCTTCCCTCCTCTCTACTCGACTGGACACATTCTAGTGGGCACTTTGTGAATATTAATCCACCACGATCACTTGCCTCCATTACCTGCATCTCTTTACCATTCTCTACCCTCTCGTAACTTTACACCAGCGTCTTTAATAATTACCCGTAAGAAGGTGTTGCAACGGAATACAAAGAAGGTATGATGTAATGATAATGAGTAAATTAGAGATAATTGTAACAATATAAGAGGGAGGCGGTGAGATAATTTGGGCGTCACGCGGTAAAAGGTCTCGAATTATGTGGTGTTGCGTTGGTGACCTGTTGTGTTGGGTATATAGACTGATGTTGTTGATCTGTTTCGCTAAGGTCTTGTCTTAATTCTGTGTCGGTGTTTTTCAGGCCGTTTTACCATCGTGAATTTAGTCTTATTTCCGCCTTGATGATTGTAACAGTTAAATGAATAATAGTTGAACGTTTTTGTCTGTCTGTAAAATCAGTCATTGAAATCAAAAGAAGGTGTAGAACCGGTATTGTTAGTTTGTTTACTCTTCAACAGTATGTCAGACACGGTTCCTGAGTCTATCTCAAGTCGACTGAACACCCCCCCCCCCTTCCGTCTGCATGATCAGAACCCTTATGTGGGGTGACCCTATACTAAACACCGATTCTGTCCATTGGCAATCTTGTGTACTACTGTATGTATGTACCTTCTTAGCCGGTAAAGATCTTGAAATAAAACTTGATGTGACTATTTACGTAATGTGTTCATGCCTACGGGTCCTCAGTGACGGTGACACGCTTTTGGTTTATATTAATTTATTTCATCTTTTATTATTTTATTATAAGTTTCTCGATTTGGGAATGTAGTATGAGTGTGAGGGCGGGGAGGTGGAGGGGTGTATGTGAGGCGGTGTTGGGGTGTAGTTAGTGGCTCCTCCCTTCCTCCCCCAGTTGTGTTGGCGCCGTCGTCCGCCTAACTTGTTGCGGTGGCCACGAGACCTCTTTTCGTCGCCTGGCCTCACCACCACACGCCCGCCTGTTGCTTATCTTTACCTGTACACACATTGACTGACCCCAAGCTAGAACTTGACTTTGTTGATGTGTTTTTCAAAGTAAATGTTAAAACTTGGATGATTTCTAGGTTACTGGTGTTACAGATAGTAAACAACATAATTATACTGTACAAGAAGAAAAATAAGCAGATAAAAATTACATATACAGTTGAAAATAGACATATGCAGTATATTTATCTTTAATTGAGAACAGTATTTTAGAATTAATACTCAGCTTAAGAACGATGAATCCTGTATGTCACAGAAAGTACGAGATAATTTATTCACCGAGGCGAGGTTGAGTTGTGCCTCCATCCCCGCCCCCTCCCGGAGAAGGACTGGGAAGTGACATGCCACTATCGCCCTTCATGGCATGCTAATGTGTGATATGATTACCCGCCTCTGACCTCCATCTGTGACGTTGGGCATTTTTTGTTAATAAGAAATTGCCATGAGTGGTGGTGCAGTGTTGTGTGTGCTCGGGTATTGTATCACACTGAGGTACAAGTGAGGTGCGGGTATGACTTTCTTCACATACTAGCGTGTTATCAGGCAATAACAGTATAAGAACTATTATTAAGGAAATTGGCGATACAGGGAAAGAGCGCTGGTGATGTATCATGTGGGTGGTGGCGAATGCCAGGTGGTGGTGACACTAGTATGCCAAGAAGCAGCGGTAACATCCTGCTAGTGTTACAGGGCACATAAGTGCCCCCAACACCACCTCCAGTAATGATGGGGGTAGATACGTGTAAGGCCATCGTCAGTGGTCAGGTCAACAGAGGTGAGCGGCGGGAAAGTGTGGCTGAGGGTATGCCACTGGGGGCCCTCCGCCTCGCCCTCAGCCCCTCACGCTGGAGCAGAAACGATCCTAAGGACTTCCGCCCCAGAGTCCTCGTTCTGGACGGCTCTCATCTCAAGGTTGGTCGTCACAGTCACCATTGAAACTGTATAATATATAAAATATGTATAACAAGTTGTCATAACCTAATTGTATAGGTACATCCCTGCTGTGGATAGCGCTGTTAGTTAAGGTTTGGTTCCAGGCATCTAGCCAAATTTACGAAACACTGCATGGGACAGTGTCGTCCCAGGTCAGGGTTTTCACCATCTAACGTTTTCAAAGAAGTATAATCAGCAAATCAGAAAGGAACACGAGTTCAAACTCTCCAAGTTGTAGCGTTACAATAGCTCTTCCATTGGATGACTCCACATTCAGCTTTAGAAAATCGACATCCCTCTCCAACAAAATGCCTCGTACACTTTTAGGGAAGTTTAAGTAATATTTCTCTTCACGCCCCAGGGATTGTCATAACAGGCTCCAACTTGATAACCACAACTTCCTCCGTGTTCGAATGTCGTGACCTTTCTTTACCTAGATCAAGGGTCCCTCCCTGGCGCTGGTTCTGTTATAAACCATTATTCATCAATCTGCTATGCCCAATGGATAGCATCTTCGTGATTTGTGCCTGTTCTGTTGAGCTGTGTGGTTCTCAAGGGGGTGTTGAGGTGAGGGGGACGCTTGAGCGTTTCGACTGAGATTTTAGTAAAGTGTACAGAACTTAGCGCGCTTTTCAGGGGCAAGTGACACCCCCCTCCCTCCTGTTAGTTTACTACCATCAGTGGCTGTACTTTTATATGACCAATAAAACTTGGTGAAAATACTGACGTAAGTACAAATTCATTCAGGAGCCAGTTCATGCCTAGCACCTTACTTGCCAGCAGTGTGTAATAGAGACGTGACTGACCATCCAAGTGGTTAACAGGCCGATCAGTTGTGAAGAGTATTAAGTAAAGTGTATATTAATACCAAACCTTACCTTACCGCGACACCAAAATTTCCAGCTTAGAAAGATTTAATTGTCAGGTGGGGAACCAGACAACCAGCCAGCTGTGTTTACAATGCACCAGTTGATTGAGCTTTATGGTGGACACGGCACTTACCTTCAACCAGTTACAGCTAGGCACACTATAATGTATAGAGGCGAATTGGATAAAATATGTACAAATTTGTTACATACGCGTTGTTTGCACGGATCACCTGAAAATTAACCTCACCACCATAATGAAAATTCAAACCAACCCAACCTAATTTAACCTAACGCCTCATGTAATATTAGGGTGGTTAATCTTCGGGTGAAATAAGCGAATCGTTCATAACCGAGTAAACCGAGTGATGTAGTTTAGATTATAACCAATTCAATTAGACATGCTTTAAATAGTAAGTCTTAAGTGATAGTGATGACGGGTGCCCACCCCACTAGGGGTCTCAGCTTAAGGCTGAAGAAGCCACAAGTTCAGAATTTGTCAGGGCAAACTTTTCCGGAGTGTGAACACTTGAAACAAAAGACCCCGCCACCCCTTGTCAGTGTTTACATCTGATCCGGAATGATGCGCGCGCATCCTGTGAGACAAAACAAAACAAATATCGTATGTTGATCAACACTTCCACCAAAGTTTATCTGTAAGCTATTGTAGTTTTCGACGATTTAAATACGCTAGAATGCCCCACAGTTGCTATGCCGTAGACTGTATGAATAGAATAATTGGACAACACAAATCTTTGTCATTTCATCGCATGCCAAAAGGTAAATCTCCAATCGGGAAACGAAGAAGCGTTGCTTGGATCTCTGCCACCAGAAGAGAAGACTGGTCTCTAAGTATCTCGAGCAATGATTTGTGGAGAACTTTTTGTTTCTGGTAAGAATTTGTGTATTTAATTTAACTTTTGGAATCTGTTTTAATTTTAGAAAGTTCAATGTAATTTCGAAAGAGGATTAGGCACAACAAATTCTTGTCTGTTTGTTTTGACTCTATTTTTGGTCAAAGCTAAAAACTGCCTTCGACAACTTATATAAACATTGATAAAAGTATATTCCTAACTTTTTTATACACGTTGTTTAACAGTAAATAAAGTTAAATTGTTGAAGTTTATTTAAGTAGTTTGAATATTCGTTAGATAAAATGTTTTCAGATTCTATGTAGAATTGACTTGAATGAATGAAACTGAATTGAAACAACTGAATGTTACGGTACAGTACTTCATTTTTAGGGAAAAAAATAAGAGCAAACATTTACTTTGGACTTGATGAAACAGAATTCACTCCCCCACTGAATTACCATAGTAAAATAAATCCCGGACATGACCGCATACAAAATAATCATAAGCCTCAAGTGACGTAGGCTTTCATCGACTCTCGTAAACACACTGGTAGTATCCACCAGATATTCAGTCACGTCTCTCCATGAAATGTTGGGAACCTTCGTGATGTCATTCAACCAGACCTTGTCAGAGATGAGTAATGGATCTGGTAATCTGTCTCCAGTTTTTTTCAGGGTTAACTTTGATGAATAGTTCAATCTATCTGCATTTCAAAAGCCTAAATAATATTTTGTTGTTTCCATGTTTATATTTACAAGAAATTTGCGATTTTATTAAACAACTGTAATTGTAATGGGCAGGTCAGTGGTGAAGAGAAGTTATGTGTGTGTGTGTGCACATACAGGGGAGTAGAGTGAGGATTAACAATGTTTACGTATCAACAGAATGTGACGGAACTGGACGTGAGCGACAATGGCATCAGCAGTCTGGACGTGTCGTGTTTGGCGGCCCTCACCTCTCTCAGATGTTCCAACAACTCCATCACCTCCATCACACTTCACGCTGCTGCCCTCACCTCCCTCACCGCCAACAACAACCGTGAGTAATGCCCACCACTTACCACCACACAGTCATCCTCTTACCCACTCATCCTATCACCACTGTTTTTCTCAGTCCTCATGCAAGCTCACCCAAGTCACTCCCAGTCTGGATTCATAGATTCATTCAATTAATATTTCTTGTAACTGACAATGTATGAATTAATGCACCTATTGATTGCCTACCTTAAGTGCGGGTAATAACATCCAAACTGAGACCCTATCTGGGTTAGGTTAGGTTTACTTTGCACCAAACAAAATTAAGATACTGTACTGGATTTTTTTTTAAAGATACAAGCCCGTGCCTTAATTTTGCCTTCTAACTGGTGCTAACAGAATATATCTAGTTAAGGTAGAATCTTAATTTGTGTATAATTTTGATGCAATTTTTGGTGGTAATTTTTGTGTTTTATAGTTACTAGTAATGTGAATTATTACTTTGTCAGTGACAAGAAATGTTTGTTGTATGAACCGTTGAGACTCCCTATCATTGTCTTATAAGCGTTGTAGCTACATTTACAATCTGAGTCTTCGGAAAAGGGGTAATTTTATATGTTTTTATACAGTTATTTACTTATACTGTACTATACAGTATACTGTTTATAATTTTTAGTCATAGTCTTTAGTACTGTACTGTACTCAGTCATCAGTATTGAGTGTTGTGAAGCACATGGCGTGTCAGCTTACAGTTGTTTATTGCAGATCTTACGAGGCTGGAAGTACGCTACCACCCACGCCGACTGACACGGCTCAACCTGGCTAGGTAGGGGTCCAGGAACAGTAGATGCTTTTAAAAATGTCAAATACCAAGCAAAGGAATTGTCCTAAACTGCAGTCTGTATGACATTATTAACCTATAACAAATGATTTGGAATACATTCAACATCCTTCAAATCATAATTTTTAGCTCATGAAATATTTTTTCTATCTGTATTTAGATGCAACAGTTTATGACCTTATGTTTACGACACGATTGGTTTATTCTCTCAGGAATGAGTTGAGTGCTGTGCCACCGTGGTTGGTGTCTAGCACTGAAGTGACGCTTGTAGATGTGAGTCACAATCAGGTGACATCCCTCCCTGCCTTCCTTACCTCGGGTCACCTACGTCGCCTACACACACTCTCTGCACACCACAACCATCTTACTGTTTTTCCCATACCACAGCGGGCCACCGTCGACCACCTCAAGGACTCCGGCTGTGCCTATAACTCTCATAATCCTGCTAAAGTACCTGACAGGTTAACCCACCATACCCACAATTTGCATGAGGAGCCACGACTGTGTTCACTTGAGGTTTTGTTCCTCCACCACAACAAACTGACAACTCTTCCCCTGAACCTTTTTTCATGGCTCAACAGGTGAGATATGTTACTATAGCATGACAGTAGAGCAGAAAGGAAAAAGTTATTCACTACCTGTTGAGGTTCCCTTTTATGCAATTTTTCTGTGTTATAATTAACATCAGAAAACGTATATATTGTACACAGTTCAGAATATATATTTTGTATCATAATACATGAACTCATGCACTGTTTTAGTTTGGTTGGTGCTGTGCGTGGAGAGTATAGAAATCATTCTTTAAAGGACAAGTTATTTTTTTTTACATATTTATTCGAATGGGAGAAGTGATGTTGAAGTGAGGGGATTATTTCATTATGTCATATACTGTACAGTACATAGGTTGTTGTCATATGTACACTTGTATGAATCACCCTTTGGCAACTTACTGATAAGAAATCCATCATCATGCAGAATGGTTATTTTATCTGTGGGTAACTACATTTTCCTCTGATCAGGTTGAGGGTGTTAAATGTGAGTGCCAACCAGTTGAGTGTGTTGCCTGGTGCTGTGGAAGGTCGAGGTAGCCGAGGAGCACCGCACATGTGTGGGGATGATGCTGCGAGCCCTAAAGTGACACTGTCCCTTCAGGAATTATATGCTGCTGCCAACAAACTCAGGGATCTGACACCCTTACAGCACTGCCGGGCTCTTCGTATTCTGCATGCTCCATATAACAGAATCAACAGCCTTCAGGACAGGTACACCATGATGAATTTAAACTTGAATATCTTTGAATATTAATACAGTACTGAAATCATCACCAACCTACTTGCTGTTTGTGACCCAGAACACTTGCAGATTGGTGTGGTCATGGGAGTTACTAGAGGAGCTGGTGTTGTCAGGAAACCAGCTGACAGCTGTGCCTGCTGGTGTGTCCCGTCTACGGCGTCTCAGGGTGCTCAAGGTCCACTCAAACCCACTGCAGAGCCTCCCTCGCCTTGCACACCTGTCGGCACTGAAGGTAATGTACTCCTTTAATCTTAATCCAACACTTTATCATTTTTTCACTGTTGTGGTACATAAATTATTCTTGTTGAGTGTTATTATGTTTTACCCTCAGGTATGAATTTAAAAAATTACAATACTGTACAGTATTGTCACCTGATGACACTGCAAATATAACTACATGTATAATTGATTTTAAATAATCTTGCAATATGTTTCATTAACTTTTGATGAACATATACAGTAGAATTTGCATTACTCTTTAAATTACTGGTATCATATATGAGATTAAATTTCTCTCAGTTTTGGACTAATTAAATTACTCTTTCTTCATGGTCTTACGGTAGTACAGTATTTGTTTTTCTGTAATAATACCTTGATAGCTATAGCCATCTCCTTCATTGCATGTTGTTTTAAAATGTAAATACTGTTCAGTTCTTATATAGAGCATTCGATGAAAACTTTACAGGTAGTGGATGCGTCTCACTGCCAGTTGGGTCGTATTGAGCTGGAAGAACTGGTATCCCCTGGCTTGGTGGCTTTGGACATCTCTGGCAACACTGCGCTTTCCCTTGACCACCACCAGTTTACCAAGTGCAAGTCAGTAAATTTGATACAGGTGTATTTTGTATTAATTAACATTTTTATTACTTCCAATTTCTTGTCAGTAGAATCAATCATTATTGAGATGAAGCCGAGTTGATACATTTGCATGTCTTTATTGTCATAGCAAAACATTTTAGATAATGCTGTACAGTATAAGACCACCCATAATTAGTTATAATGTAATTACAGATCAAGGAGACCAGTCAGTGTTGTCGATGTAACCAGCCGGTCTGGTCGTTCCCTACCCTTGACAAGACCGCAGACCAACTCCCAGCTTAATCAGCGGAGTGATATTAACCATAGAGGCAGTGGCCACACCAAGGATGCTTCCTCCGACTTGCCCTGGTCACTAGGTTTTGCTGAAGCTATAGGGCGAGATTCCAAGTAAGTCAGACCCTACTGGATATAAGCATATGATAGGTTTGTTGGCATTCCTTAGGCAAATTGACTTATGATGTACTATTGTTTGTATACCAACACTGTCTAGGTACTTTTTTGTATACTTGCATTGTTTATATACATGCTGAATCAATTGAAACTTGTATGAGAATTTTCATCACCATCATTAATGTTTTACAGCCATTTTCCATGCCTTCTTTGGTTAATCATGATTACTTGATGACAGCTGTTGGGTAAAACCAGAATAGGATGTCCCCTCTACTCACCACTAAACCCAGGGCACCAGCCCAGAAAATGCAACAGAGAACCAGGGGGGGGGGGGTGGACTCAGCATAGGTTACCTGGTTGTCATCAGGCATGTTGAGGCAAAGATTTTACTGAATAAATATCTACCTATTCATTTACAGCTTATATCTATGAGGTGATGGTGTGACATCTAGGTACAGTACCTTATGATAATTGGAATGTAGCAAGATATTTGATGAACTTGATGCAGAATCAAAATTCATTTAAATTTGTATTGGTATTTTGAAAATAATTTATATTCATTATTACAGGCTAACAATTGGACAGCTACGTGTACCAGACGTGGGTGGCTTAGGGAGTGTAGGTGTGGCTGCTCTGGCTGATGGTGGACAAGAGGTTGGTGTTGTTGGGAGTTTATTGGCATTACTTCCTACACTGCTACAGGAAGAATGTGCTTGTTCCCACACTCATACTTATGCACTCAAGTATGCCCTTTTGACAGCTCTCAGGTGATTATCATGTTGTTTATTATTAATATTGTTATAAACTTCATGTGCATTATAATATCTAGCATTTCCTTTACCCCTCCAAAAAATAAAAACCATAATAGGATCTAGTAAGTCTTCTCATGAATTAGATGAAATCAGAAACTAAAGTGAAATAAAAATGTTCTCAACCAGTATACGAGTACAGTACAGTACAGTACTGTATAATATGCAAGTGAAACAAGGATCATTAATACAGTAGCATAATTCCTAACTGAAGACTGTATATGGAATTGGCAAAGTAGTGCATAATGTATTAGACTACAATATAATAAAGGAAGTGATTGATAATATTGTGTGGTGGATCCAAATTTGATATAATTAAAGGTAATGCACTGTATCTATATGGAGAGAATGACTATTTGTGTGAGGTAAATGGGAATGTATGTAGATAAAGATAAATGATAATGTATGGTGACAGAATGAGGGAGAATGTGTGTGACACTGTCTCAATTATGGGGTCAGGAAATTGTAAAGAGATTATGGTGTACAGTACTGTATAGAAGTCATTGTGACCCACACTTTCACAAGACAATGATATACAGTACAGTACATCCATAGATAAGTAGACTAGAATGAGAGTTGCCTCACTTTAAAATACAATGGTGTACAGTAATGGAATTAGGGAAACTTGAAAAATGTGAATACAGGGTTATTGTTGTAGTGTATTTTATATTTCCTTTTTTACACCTTTATGTAAAACTAATTATGGAACTACAATGTAGGCGTCTAAGGTCCCAGGGTGTCAGTCTTCCGGCTGCTGTGTGCGCTGCCCATCTGGAGACTGATGCCACCCATCCCAGAAATTGGCCTGTCCTCCGCTTGTGCTGTTATGGTCCTGTTTCTGCCACTGTAACCACTACCCATGGCCAGCCCATTGTGCTCACAACAACTGCTTCAAGGACACCTCCTGTATGTACTTACATAGCCATTTTATTATGTTATGTTTATATTCACTGAACTGCAACAACCGTGAACACTCAGGTATTTTAATGAAGATTTAATGATTCAGTGCATTTCTGACAGAGTGCTGTAGGTGAGTGTAGTGAAGGAATGAGATGTGTGTTGGCAGAGACTCCCACGCTCCCTGACCCCCATACGACAGAGCTACACCTTGGACCTCACTTCACAGCTGTTGTTATTGCCAGTGCCAGGTATGTACCTAATCCATTTCTGTCTGTATTTGTTCTTTCCTACTTTGTGTGAAAACCAATAGAGAATGTATATTTATATTGAATACTTTTTCTTACCGAGAATCATGTTCAATTCCATGGTTAGAATAGAGTTGGAAGACCATAGCTATTTATAGTTGTATACTGTATTGAGCTTTAGTTGTTCAAATTTCAAAGCTAAGCTTCAGTAATCTGTTTGCAGAAGGCTGTTTTTAATGTTTATGGAAAAGTTGTTTTTTTGTAACTCCATCAGCCAGCTGTATGAATATACTAACAATGACTCACTCACTGAGAAATATTATGCTTGCCTTGTGCTGACCAGCCCATGCTGGTACAGTTAACAACCATTTTTTAGTTGCCTCCCTAAGAGCAGGGACACTTTTTTCCTGTGTTGTAACTTTTTTTTTTTTTGCTATCAGTTAAAAAGATGATCATCAGTCCTTTAATTGTAGGTCATTTTGAAACATTCCAGGCAGTATTGGCTCTCATAGCATAATGTAAAATACTGTATTGATAAAAATTTCTTACAGTATTAAGTAAACTTCAAAATATTAGTCAAAAGTTGTTGATAATAAAAGAAAATAACAATGAACATAAGTAATTTGCAGACCATGTTTTATTGCAAGCACATAACCACCACACCATATTGTATATCGTCAAGTATGCACTGCTTGTTGTAAAGTGTGGGTTACAGCCAAGTTTTTTCAGAGGTTATTCTATTTCAGTTTGTGGGAGGTGTTAGGGCCAAAGGAAGCTGCCGATGTTTGCAGTGAAATAAAGGAGCCAGGGTCAGCTGCTAAGCGCCTCTTAGACCTAGCACAGGCATATGGTACCCGGCAGGCTCTGAGTGTAATTGTAGTGCGACTAACTCCTCCACAAGAACTATGTCAAAGCCAGTTACCGCTGTCCAGTTTGTCTCAGATGAAAGTAAAATCTACAACAATAAATTTAGCAGGTGATTGTGAAAGTGTTACCGAATCAAATAAAGGATTCTTAGAAGAAGAGGAGACTGGAAGTAGTCAAAGAGTGAAATTTAATAGTGCTATTGACACTGTAGGTAATCACAACAAACCTCGCCACATAAATGACCAGATAAAAAATAAAAGTAACTTGTTGAATGTAGGATTACAAGAAAACAATATTGAAGGATCTGATGTAAATCAAAGTGTTCAAGAATTAGACAGATCTTCCCCAAGTGGTCAGAGTCAAAGTGATTTTAGTGAACATGGAGCAGATATTCATAAACATGATAGAACTATTATAAATGAATCAAAAATACATGGTGAACCGACAGAAGACGTGTGGCAGAGTGTAGAAGATATTTATGCATATCCAAATAGAAGAAAGAAAGAAACTGGAAAGAAAATGGAAACAGAAGCAAAACTAGTTTATACAAATGGCAATGTAAGGAGAGCTGTTACATACTACCACTACCCTCGACCTGACTCATCACCAACATTTTCTGAAAACCATCTGAGAGGACATCTGCAGATGGGTCAAAATGACCCACAGACAGGTGTTTTGGCCCCTCCTGCTGGCTTTGATGATAGTGCTAGTGACTCTGAAGGGAGTGATAGTGGCTTGAGTGGTGTTAGTGGAGGACAGCACCACTCACACCAGAAAAATCATGCTAAATCTGAAGATGATGCCCTTGACAATGATTCTGAACAGGTAAGGTAGATTGTTTTCTGAATTTATTCATACAATAAATTTTTCAATAATATGTGATAAATAATCATAAACTGTATTTCAAGGCATCCAGTGCAAGGCTTGTGGTTGGTTCACATGTTAACACTCGCCTTATCGAGGTAAGACCTTAAATATTCAGATGCAAAACGGAATGGACATTTGCTCCATTACAAAACTACTGGTGCCTGTATTGTAGTAGTACTCTTGAGTCCAACCCCTGACAGGTGTGAAAATATTGTACTCATCCTGACTCCACTCTTGGTAGCAACTTGAAATAGAAAAATATATATATTTCCTTAATTACTGTCCTATAGTTCAATATTTGCATAATTCAAATAAATGAAAAAATATTTGGGCACTGCTTTTTTAAATCAATCTATACTGTAATCACCTTTTTTTTTTCCAACACAACCTACCAGGTAATTTATACATATGTACAGTATATAATTTCTCTCCACAGGTGACTGAGGAACAGTTTCGCAGTTGGGAATATCTTCTTGCCCGCAATGCAAAATTACTATTTATGCGTGAGTTAGACACCCTGAAACGATCCAATTCACGATCCAGTCCCATGCCAACTGCTTCTGCACCTGATTTGGTTTTGGCTGCGGCTGCAGAATCAGAACCAAGTGGCTACTTCCAGAGGAATAATGTGCGCAAGTCTCGACTGGGTAGAGGCACTTTTCGTATGATTCAAAATAAACTAAGTGCCACAACTAATAAGTTCAGCACTCTTCAAAGATTCAGAAGTACAAGTTCCAAAAATAATAGTAATTTTCATCGATTTGGAAGTCTACAGAACTTGAAATATTATCAAGAGAATCGACCACGGCCACCACACTATCCTTTGGTACAACCAGATTTGACTGCAGAGATGCAAGAGCGACCTACATTAGACTCCTTGGAACTGGAAACACGCATGCATCATTATTGGCACACTGGTGTTACCAATTTTTGATGCCAAGAGGTTTGTAGAAATAATAGGCAAGTACCTGTACACATTTAATCAGGCAGTAGATTCCCTGAGATAATTACACGAAAGAACAATATTATACCGAGTACAGTATTTGGTTGTGTCATTACATAAAACTACTTGTAGGAAACAAAATACTATTCAGGCTGTGAGTTGGTTTTTACAGTGTTACCGAGTATTGCCCGAGTTAAAGATTAGTCTTCATATCAGTGACAGCGATGCTGTACATAGACTTGAAAGTTAATTTTTTTCTGTAGTCAGTCAGCATAGCACAATCCAGTAATATGTTTGCTTTGTTATGCTACCACTGTTGTGTATTGGATACGGTGATTGAATTCGATTCTGCTCATCCTGTCTATTTAATTATGCATATTAATGACTACTACTTCCCTAAAGTCATACCCATATTAGTCTGTTCACTTAAACCTTGCAGCTGAGGCTTAGGATCAGTTTGTAACATGGCAATTGATTATTTGGCAGACAGAGACCCAAAGAGTCACCACAGCTCTTAAGTATTTAATCTATCGTATTTATATTCTGTTTCTGTACAATGTTTTAAGAGAGAATAGCTTTTCTGTGTTACTCTCTGATAATTTTCACATCTAGGAAAGTAAAATTTAGCTTGTGAAACACACTGGTAACTTAAAAATAAAAAGAACAAGAAAAATATTTCAAAATTTCAGCGACATCTTCCACTGAGCTGCGTGACGGCATGCAGTGAGGTGGAGTTACATCGTTAAATTACTGTACATCATCATGTTTGTGTTCTCTTCAATATATATATGTTACTAGAAAGTTTCACATGCTAATTTTTGCTTCCCATGTGCAGAAATTATCAGAGATCAACACAGAATAGTTATTATCAATTAAAATATTTTAATATAAATACAATAGATTAAATACTAGAGAACTCTGTCTCTTCAGGTATCTGTCTGCCAGCCAATCAGCTGCCTTGCTACAAACTGACCTTAGGCCTCAGTTGAGTAGACTACAGTATAGTACAGTGTGTAAAATTGCTTGGAGTCTTTCATATTTAAAGACGGATGAAAAGACCACAATCTTTAAGACAGGAAGAACTTTGAGTGATCAAAGGTTTTGCAATAAAATAAATGGTTATTTGTTACTATTTTGTTTGCCATTTGCAAAAAATATATTAAAGCAGTTGATTTTGTAAATAATTAGCATTGCAATTAATTTCATGTTCCAATTATATTGAGATATTCAAGGAGAGGAGCGGAAGGAATCTCTCAATCCAGCCGATTGAAGGTAGCACCAATATTTCTAACTTATAGTTGGGTCGTATTTTGGTTTTCATTCTCATTTAATGACATAATCATACCAGCACAAGCCTGAATAATTCATTTTAGCCTAAAATTTGATCATATCATCATTGCTGTGTGGCATGTCTAGTAGCCACTAACACCATTATTGTTATGAAAAAAGTAATGCTTCATTGTCTGCATATTAGTGAAATATAGAGTTAATGGTAGATGCTGTGATATATCAATAGAATGTGTAAAATGAAAAAAAAAATCACAAGAAAACTATAGTGTGTTCACTCAAAGCTTGCAACTGAGGCCTAGGGTATATATAATCTATCATCTTTATACTGTACAGTACAATAAAGTATTTTGATATTTTAAGGGATAATAACTTTTCTATGTTGTTCTCTGATAATTTGCACACTTAGGGAAGCAAAAATTAGCTAGTGAAATGCTCTGATAACATATCTTGAACATAACAAGAAAAAGAGTACTGTATGTACAAAATTTCAACGACATCCTGTACCACTCAGCGTGATGTAGTTTACGCCCAGAAGTTGTTCATGATGTTCATGTTCTCTTTATGATATTTTTATTACCATTACATTTCACAAGCTAATTTTTGCTTTCTCAGTTGTGGAAATTATCTGAGATCAACACAGAAAATTATTATCCCTTAAAATATCATAGCAAATGCAGTACAATACGGTAGATCAAATACCAAAGAACTGAAGTGGGTCTCCGGTATCCGTATGTCAACCAATCAGCTGCCTTGCTGGAAGCTGACCCTAGGCCTCAGTCGCAAGCTTCGAGTGAGCAGACTATAGTTTTTTCTAAGCACTAATTAGATACTACATAATTAAGTTTCTATAGAAAATTTAAATCTTATAAGAAAGATATTATGTAATGATAAAATTTTAAGAAATACTGTAGTAAAACTGATCCTTATGCACTGAAAAGGAAATAAACCAAATATGTGATTTTACTTTCAAAGAGTTTTTATTAACCTTACATTATGTTTAAGAGGTGTTGTACTTATGGCTGTTCTTATGATAAACATTGAGCTGCTCCTGTGCTTAGCTAATGAGCTGTTTATTAAGAATGAAGTCATTCAGTTCAACCCAACTATATATGTAGGGAACACCATACAAAATCTTAAGATCACACACACTTTCCTTTGTAAAATACTGTACCAACAAATAATTGGGATTGTTGATAGGAAACTCCTGTGGAACGATTCCAGGAGTGTGGGAGGGGGAACTTGGCCCCACTAGCGGCTGAGTACTGTATTAGATTATCAACCTGCCCTATCACTTGTAGGGGCAAATCCAGGAATATCAAAGGAGGGAGGGGGGGGCGGGGGACCATGGCGAGCAGAGGGAGCTCACCCAGCCGGGGCTTGGGATGGGAGGGGGGGGTGTAAGCCCCCAGATTTTATTTTTTTAAATCTTACCAATAGCATGGGTATTTTGAAGCCATGTGCACTTGATAATAGGAGATATTCTTAAGTCAATAGTAATTACCCTTTACTATACAAAACCGCCTGAATACAATACTGCATTAAAGAAAAGTATTGGAATTTTCTGATAAAAATGGGGGGGGGAGGGGGCCGGACCCCCAAGATCCCCCCTCCCCCCCTGCATCTGCTCCTGACTTGACACAAGTCACAACAATATCGATGATTCTTGTTGATCTCACCTGACCTAACTCACAACGGTATCTCATGTCAACAAGTACATCGCTCTGTATTGACCTCAATTTTGCACATCACCCTTTGAGGGAGAGATTAGGTGGGAACGAGCTTTGCTGACAGAATAAGAGTAACTGGTTCAGTTTATTGTGACACCTCCATGTAAAAGTGAGAGCTTACCCAGGGTCACATCACCCCGACCTCTTTTGCAGTTTAATAATAAGGGCAACAGTATCTTTTAATTAAAAGGCGAGCGTAAAAAATCAACACAGATCACTGGCGGTGTGTCGTGTGATCTATAAGCTGGCCGCATCCTGTTGACTGTAGAATAGCATTAAGTATATAAATTGGCCAGAATCAAGAGGATGATTCAGTTATTTTGACTGGCATTCGTATTAATAAACTTACTATCACCAAGAAGAAGACTGTGGTGCCCATGTAAGATTTCAAGAATATAAAAGCACTTAAAAACCAGTAATTACTGTACAGTATTGCTAACATTATTATTAACGTGATTTTCCAAATAAAATCGTGACTACAAGCTACTGTATCATATCTTATTTAAAATCATAATGGAAACAAGAATAGTTATAAAGCAACACATGAAGCTCTACTGAATATTGAATATTAAAGGTACGTAAAATATATCTACTGTATGTCCCAGTTGTCGCATTTGTAACTTGTCTCAGGGAAATCCCGACGCCGCTGTCAGCACACCTAACAAGTGAGACAGGATATCCCTAACTCCCCCTCACACCAGCGATATATTTAACACGTCTTACTGATAACTTAACAAACTCACTAATGATGTAGACATTGTACTGACACTTGATACCTCAATATGTGTTCCCTCATATTTAATTAAATCCTTCAACTACTTTTTAATCAGGTTAGTTTATTTTCTAACACATTCCGATCTTTATGGCCATTCTTCAAAATTCAATATATTCTTTCATCACCAGCGCTCAACCTATTCTACTGACAAACATACAAATACTGTCAAGGAGGAAGAGAATGGGAGGGGGAATAAGTCACTAATACAAGTTCTGTCTGTATGTTTTCTAATTTTCATCCACACACACAATATCCTGTACATACTAATCAGTGGGTGAGGCAGTATGTCCAGATACTGTACTTCAAACACTTATAAATTCGTTCACTACAATCTTTACCTTAACAATATCGGCCCCAGTGGTCTGCAGTATTAGGCATAGTGCACAATAACTAGACATTGATAAAAACAACTGTAGCATTATAAACCGGAGAATAACAATATTATGTTTTCAGACTACATGACACATAAGTTATGCTTGAAGTCTCTTGAACACACACAATAACTGAAAAGGAGAAACTTGACAAGTGAACGTTGGGACTGGGTTTTAATTTCCGAAAATAAAGAGAAGCTGGAGAAACAATAAAGTAATAGCATAACTCACCCTATTACCGTTAAGGACTGAGACACAAACTGACATTCTTAACAAAGATTCTTCTGCCCCTATAATCTCTCCTAGTAGTCCTCGCTCCTGTTGCATAGATCAACCAATGTCATATTTTCAAAAGTTTCTTTGATATGAGTACATGTTTCCTCCAGCAGAAAGTAAATACACCTTACATAAGATAAAAACTTCTAATATATAATCGAATTACTTGGAATAAATATCGTTATTAATATATTTTTGCTGTCTTTAAGGTGCACAACGTCTGCTACAAACTGGCCTTTCGCGCCATATGAGGACAGACCCAAGACGCTCTCTGATTGGCTGGAGCGACAGACCGTTCCTATCTCGCTGGACAACTCACTACTGGCGGGCTTAAGGGACTGTGGCTCAAATTTCCTTTAAATAGTATATAGAGAGCTATCTTTCTCAGTATAAGTCTAATAATGTATTTTGTTATTATTTTCGTTGTATCAGAGACAATTGAAATGGTTTATTAGGAGAAAATTAATGTTTTCATCTGTATTCCTCTCGTTCCGTTCCTCTCTGTACCACGTGACATGTATTGACCAATCAGAATGCGAGCTTTGTGCCCACCGCCAAGATCATATAGCCACTCTCCTCAGGAAGAGTCTGCGAGAATGTGCACCATTTTCGGCTCATATCTCATTATCTGAGTCATTTAATGATAACTGGTCAAAACTGAATGTATGCGATATCGTGTCTAATCAATATTATTCCAAAATGTAGACCATACGAGGCAGATGTGCTGTCCGAAAAGGGAGTGATGAACTCGCCATTTTAGGAATCTGCTGTCGGTGAACGATTTGTTGTTGTTTTTCTGTGCCTAGTTTACGGCTAATTGGAAGAGTCATTTAAACTGTTGAAGAGATCCCGAACTAGCGGGAATAATCTAGCAGGCCAGGATGACACAAAACCAGCAGAATATCACAACACTGTTGATCCCGGACCCAAATGGTAAGTGGTGTTGAGGGGGAGGCCCAAGTCCCGTCCACAGTCAGTCATTTAAACCATTTTATACCTGTTATTCTTGTGTATCATGGTGGGCTAATGAAGTGATTACGATTATTAACCGTTTATTGAGTATGTATGGTGGACACAGCATGATACAACGTTACATTATCGTCAATGTCTTCTAAAATTCGTCGTTTGAAATTGAACTTCGTGTCCGAGGTCCCCAACTTTCAAATGTATTTTTTTACACCCTCATGCTTGATATGTGCACAACTAATATCTTGTTCGAGTAGTTACGGGTAAAGGGGCTATGTAACGTGTGGACAATGGGGGAGCCATGGAAATCAATAACTTGAGCAGTGAACTGTAGATGATAATTGAGGGAACTGTTGGGAGTGTTGAGTAGAGAAGTCACTGTCAAGGTCTCTTGGTTGTATAGATACAACAGTGAATTGTTGAAGGATTTTCTTGGTATATAAGGCGAATCTCGTCTTTTTAGTATGTACGTTAAACAAACAAGTGCAAGTGATTTTTCTCATTGAAAGTGAACTGTAAATGATAAGTGCTTATATGAAAATTTATAAGCTCCATCTGGGTGACATTTGTAAGTTTATTTTTTTATTTTTATAAATTACATATAACTAATATCCGTCAAGAAGGGAGTGACATTGATAGAGAGAGACGTCTTGTGATCCTCAGACATGTTACTGTACTGTACTAAAGCTTTACAGTACAGCTATATGATGAATTAAGTGTATGAGTTTGGGGTTCTCTACATGATATTGTACAGTGTTGAGTGTTATTTCATTTAGCAACTTACTTTTATTTTGTGATATTGAATGCTATTTGACCAAAAAACTGAGCTTATATTGTTTGGTTAAAGTTTATATCCCTTCCATGCCTCTATTTCTTGTCTCATCATCTTAACCTTTAAGTTAAATGTTTATTATGTTCTTATTTATGACACGTATGGTAATGATTCTGCATATTCACTATTTTTTATTATTAGGTTGGATTTAGTTCTAACTTACCTGAAATCCTAAAATTTTAATTCAAGTTTGTAGTACCAGATATGTTTTACCTAAAAGGTAATAAACAACAAATCTCTAATGTAAGACAATTAGGTCAGAAATAAATATGAAGGAAAATAAATTACTGCCTTTGTCTTTTATACCATTTTACTTTAACTTTAGGTTCAGTGCATAATCAGAAATTTCTAATTGGAAAAACAATTAACTGAATATTGAGTAAAACTAAAGAATCCCGACACATAAGAGGAAACCACTTTAGGGAAATATGCTCTAGAAGAAAACTTCTTCCTTACCTCACGAATAGAAATAAATGGATGGAGGAATTGCACTTTAATTTGTTTGTTTTTTTAAGAATGAATATGGTGTGTGTGTCACTTGAACCACCATGCTGGACTGACAAGTTTATATTCCTGTTGTTGACCATATATATAAGTCTAGGTCATATTCTTTATCAGATAACCCAATATTCTAGGACGTGCAATAAACAGGAGCCCAAAACTCAGTAGGGATAAAGTTAGATAAATGTTCTTTGCAATGTTCAGACTTTATTCCTGCTGATTTTTTGGCTCCTGTTAATTGCACATCCTAAAATATAGTAATTCCCTACATAAAAAAACAAACTCACCCTAAAAAACCTACCTAAAGTAGACAAGATAAAACTTTTCAATCCTAGGAAGTTGGGTCTGGTTAGGTAGTTATGGTTGGTTTATCTTATCCGCAATAAATAATTTATTTTGTCGTGGGAGAAAAGTCTATGCTGAGTAATATTTGTTGCTAGTTATTGTTAAGATGTTGAAATGTAAATGTAGACTTTGTATGTGTAGGTCAGAGTGCTACTGTTGATTGAGCGTTAAAAATT
Organism: Homarus americanus; assembly: GCF_018991925.1. NCBI lineage: Eukaryota > Metazoa > Arthropoda > Malacostraca > Decapoda > Nephropidae > Homarus > Homarus americanus. The sequence continues at coordinate 544,261 of NW_024745073.1, forward strand.
ACCCAACTGAATTGAAACGAAGTCACAGTGTACATTGCTCGATAAATCCTTATGGGCAGAATAAAGCCTTTGGAAGCAGAGTTGTATCTTCATTTATGCCATACAAAGTGAGAAGAGTTTGGAAATTTTAACTCAAAAGTGTAGAAATATTTGGTGATTTCTGTCAAGGGAGGGAACAGTGATCACATTAATGACCAGTACTGTATATCTGGAGCAGCAATATTTAGCAGACACTTTTGTAAAGATATTCAGTAGGGATGTGATTTTTATCCAGATTTGATAAAACCATTAATCCTTTTGCTGCAGCTACACTAAATTTGTTGTGCACTGTACAGTGTTTGCAACTTCTACAAGAAGTGAAAGTTCTCCGAAATATACTGTATTTTCATCTTAAAAAAAGAAGAAAATAGTTAGCTATGCAGGCTAATGGGTAATGAAAGAATGAATCAGTAATCTAGCTTGGTTTAGTCATAGTGAAGAGCTCCTGCACAGTACTGCATGAAGTGGATAGTTTTGTTTACTAGGAGATGGAGACAGACAATAGTAGCTACGGTATTTCCTCCACAATGACTGTGTACTGAATACAGAGGCACAGCTAGAGGTATAGGGGGACATAGAGCTCTATGGGACAGTCTAGAAATGCATCACTTAGTGTGCAGTTTAAAAAATCTTGGGAACCTGCTGACTTATTGCAGCCATAATTGCAGACCACTATAGTACAGTACTGTTCTGAACTTGCTTTTTTTTATCTGTAGTGTTAATGATGATGATGTGAAGCAACAAAACCTAACATAACTGAAATATAAAGTTCACTTTGGTTCCCATGCTCTGCACTAGCTCTGGGCAAATTTATAACAAATAAAATGTTTAAAAAGTGGAAGAGAACTGCAAAATCATGATGAACTAATCTAGCTTAACAAACTTAAGTTGGTGGGTAATTGTTTCTCTGAGGCTTATAGGCGAGTGCTTCCATGGACAATACATGCTCTGACAAATTGAAACAAATCATCACTGAACTAGCTTTAATTTGAGCAGGAGCAGAGTACTGATCATTGCCAAAGTCTTATCTGCTTAAATTTGACATGGATTAGTGACACTGATTTGCCACAAAGTGTGGAGACAAATGCATAAAGTACTTGTTGCTTTTCTAAATGAAACACATTACCTTATTTTGGAGGTTTATATAGCAACTGTCGTATACATACATTCAAGGAATTTGTGGAATCTGCTGGAATGAGGGGACATTAAAATAGGGACTACATTAGTACATATCGTGGTATAGTACAGTAGTATATACCATGTACAGTATACATGAGCAGAATAAGTTTTATGAAAAAAAATGCAAAAAGGAGGGGGTTGACCTATATATGCACAGTATTTTTGAGTAGTAAAAATTCATTAATTTCCTTGGATCATTTACAGTGCACAATAGCTACTCTTTATAATAGGTGGCAGAGAAGAGAGGAACTGCCATTCCTCCCTGTTAGGATATTGGGGTTTTAAGAACACTGCAAATTAGTGGTCTTATCATACTAGTTAGTGTTGCAAATGTGCTCACGTGAAATATTGAGGCTATATTTTGCTGGCAATAATTGCAGTAGCTACTGTACTTGACTTATAAGGTAGACTTGAAACATGAAAACAGTTGTCGTGTATGTTGTATGAACTGTACATACAGTAATACCCCGATTTACGCGGTCAACTGAACCAACGGAGGTCTGCGTAAAACGAGAAACGCGTAAATGGAATAACAGAACATGGGATTAATTGAAATAGAGACTGGGCCGACCCCCAAACTCCACTTTTTCCGACAATACCGACACAATACCTATGTTGTAGTAAAAATAACATCTTAATTTTATGATGGTATGCACACAATTAATATTTAAGAGAAATACAGTCGCCAGGTTAATGTCCATTCAAATAATGGACTCAACTCCCCCTCTTCCCACACTCACTGGCTCCTCCCTTTCTGAGAAATGTTTGGGTGAAAACACTAGATTTTAAGGTATAGTAATAAATAATACCTCAGACTAAAGTTAGGATAATATAATTGACTGCTGAATTCCTTGCAAGACCAGGAATATTTTGAATATACGCGTCATATATTTTGCACAAAAGATAACATATTTGCTCTATGTAAACAAAATTCTTACATTAGATCTAAAATTTGTGTATCTAATGCAAAATCGATGATGTTTTTATTTAAAATGATCATCATATTGTAAGAATTCCAGCAATGTAAATTATATTCTGGCTGGATAATTTGTATGAATTTTATGAGCTAAATAGAAAAAATTATACTTCACCCGTGTATATGAGTAGATGCACCGCATAGATTGGGCATTCCGGTTCTGGCGGGGACCGCGTAAATGTGGAACCGCGTAAACGAGAACCGCGTAAACCGAGGTATTACTGTACTGTATTATGGATTATGTTAATCTACCTCTAATTTTTGTCATTGTTTGGTGGTGGTCTGCTGCAGTTCATAGTTTAGGAGTGCCTTGTGTAATTCTGGAGATTCACAGTGTTTTGTCTATTAATGTTAAGTGGATGTTGTATGCATTTCTTTTTTTGCTTGGCCATTTGAGTTTTTATTACGGAGATAGAGAGCGCCTTCACAGGTTATTTATAGTAGCAGTCAGTGAGGTGATGATTATGTTGTGTTACACTCAGTCAAGTGTCATGTGTTGAGTGTTAGTTTAATATTTTTTTTTGTTTTAGTGCTTTTGTCCTCATATTGGACAAAGTACATGATGCAAAGACTACCAGAAGCTTAATTTTTACATGTTTTGTTTTTTTGTTTTTTTGTCTTGAACAGGAGGTCAGCCCCAGATGATTAAGGTGATGGGTGGCAAGGGTGGCCACTTGCCCATCCAACTGACTGGGATGAGTGCTGGTGGTTCTGGTGGCAATGTTAAAGCCACGTTTGTCAAGACTTCTGGTGACCAGGTAATGTACAGTACAGTACTCTCATTGTTATAATTTGCTTGGCCATTTGTTGTTGTTGCTGCTGTTGTTGTTGTATTAGGTACCATAGTCTGGTGGTCTGTTTTTCAAGATTTGTGTCTAAGCATTGTATTCCTATAAGAGACTTGTTAATAAGGAGTTCTAATTTTAACAACATTATCTTCATATTCAATTGGTCCTTGTGGTAAATACCAGTCACAAGTAGAGACCTTTGAGGCTGTGGTTTCAACTCACACTTGATGATTGCAGTCTTGCTTAATTCAGACTTTGTGCCAAATATCACGTTAAGATGAAACTAGCCCAAATTATTGAGTCTTTATGCGTATGCCAGGAATAAAATGAAAACCAAGGATACCCTATACTGCCAGCCCTCTAAAGGATGAAAACAACGTAGCCCTCGAGAGTAACAGACAAACAGCTGACACCTTAAATTAATATTTTGCCTCGGTTCACACAAGACGATGAATTACATACCAGTACCTAAGAGAAAATATACCTCAGGTGAAAAATTAATTGAGAGATAGCAATTACAGAATCATCAAAAGGAAAATATTGGTAGCTAGCTTGAAAGAATTCATAGGCCCTGGAGTGGACGGAGCACAGACCAAGGTGATAAAGAAAGTGGCAGACGAGATTTGTACCCCACTAAGACTTATTCTGGAAATCCTTGGATCAGGATAAAGCTCCCAGGGACTGGAAATCAGTCAACGATACCTCTGTATACAGCACATGAGAGGTAGGAAAAATGCAGCAGAAAACTACAGGCCAATCAGCCTAACATCCCATATGTGCAAGCTCTTTGAGAAAATTCTGAGGGACGCCATCATTCAACACCTTATCGAGCATACCGGGTAGTTTCATCAATGTATGGATAGTAAATCCTGCCTGACTAATTTATTTGCATTCCTGGAGACGGTTACAGACTATGTGGACCAAGGTGTTTGACAAGGTCCCACATGCATGACCAAACTCTTAAGATTCAGGCATACAGTGTCACAGGGAAGATTTTGAAGTGGATTGACATTTGGTTCAACGACAGGCAACAAAGTTTGGTAATAAATGGAGTACTGTACATTCTGAATGGGAAGGTTCTCAGTGGAGTACTACAGGGCTCTATCCTTGGACTCACCTTGTTTGTGATCTACATAAATGACATAAAGTAGATGAAAACATATGGAGCCATAATGTCAAGTTTGTGAACGATACAAAGATATTTGGTAAGGTAGCAAATCGAGACGATGTTGCAACAATACAGAAAGACCTGCATGAGCTGTTCAAATGGTCTCTAGACTGGCAAATACTCTGACATTACAAAATGCAAGACTACATGTAGGATACAACAACCTTAATCACAACTGTCTAAGGAGAAAGATCTTGGCATTTTGATAAATCATTCACTGAAGGCAGCACAACAAATGGGGGCAGCAGTGAGTATAGCAAACCGAGATTTTGGACTTATGAAACTTATCTTCAAATACAAAGATCGGAAAATTTTCCTTCAACTGTACAAATCTAAAGTACGACCTAGTCTGGATTACTGAATGCAGATATGGAAACCTTACCTCCAGAAAGGCCTAACATCCTTAGAAAGGGGCAATACAGAGCGACTAGGATACTTCCCGAACTACATCGATCTCAATTATCCAAGTAGACTTAGGACTAACAACCCTTCAGGCAAGGCACAATATGGCAAATTCTGAAAGGGATGGAAAACGTGAACCCGGGCCATTTCTTTGTGATGTCACGCACCACCAAACATAAGGGAACATAACTACAAACTCGCTAAGTTATCGTGGAGAATGAACATAAGGAAATACTTCTTCACTCAGATGGTGGTAGACCTATGGGATCATCTACTAGTCCAAGCTGTGGAATCATGAACAATGCTGGGCATCAAAACAGCCCTTGACAAAATAATAAAGAACAATGGAGGGATCCTACACAGGCCGCTGCCTTCCCTCGGCATGGCCACCTATAGTGGGTGGTCATTAGGTAAAATAAGGTAAATTCTTCCATTTCTAATGTCCTGGCCAGAGAATATGGAGGGATTATCAGTACTGTACTGTATGTGGTACAGTATTACCTCTTTCCCTCCTTCTGTCTGTTGACATGATTTGTTGTTTGTTTGATAAATTATGAAGGACTTTATGGGTTTACTGAATGTGTTATGCATAAAATGTTCTGATTTAATAATAAACATTCTCCATTTTTATTTACCCAAGTTACGGCTCCTTTTCAGTTTAAGAATTTGAGTCAGAGTATATATTGCTGTCCGTGCTACAAATGTGGTGTAGAACAAGAAAAATCCTGAATGACCACTTTCACCTTCAGTGAAATTTTTATATATTTGTTATTTTATTTTTACATACAGTACTTTTTATTTGTTTATTATTATTACTGTATTATTTATCATCAAATGTTCACTTTATTCTGAGGTGATGCATACTGTAGAGCTGTTCCCCAACAATCAGTTAAAGTGTTGAGGTGATAATAATCTACTTCCAGCACAACAGGAAGACGTGTTAACATGTTGGTCTCTCAACCTATCCAGTGCATTGCAGTTTTATTTGAGGCATTCCATTCTGCTTTGGTAGTAGAATGGTAGTGCATCTTAGTACCATTCTACTAACTGCACATGATCACAGGGCCCCTCGATCTGTTACCATAACAGTCCTGGTCAGATAAGAAAACATAGCACATATGTTGTCTTGTGTTTTCAGCAATTAATTTGTGGCCTTTGAACCCTCAACAATGCCTTACATCCCTTGAACGGTTATCAGTCTGAAGGACCTGTGCACCTTTATCAGTTCCTCAAGCCCCCACACTTATCACCACCATGAGACTACAGGTCCAAATGTATCTTCAGTCCAGCTCCAGGTTGTACTAGAATCCTTTTAATAGCTTCAAGGATATCCTTGAATATGGAGCCTTCACTACTGAATGAAATTTATTTTACAAGCTAACTTGGACTAAAAATACATTAGTATTCAAAATCCCCTGTGATTAACCACAACAGCAAGACATACACAAACATCAGTAACCTATAATTGCTTTGTGCCTGGGTTTTATAAGTAATACTGTACATTATCCAGTATGAAGAAAATGAAGGGGGCGCCCTTTCTACTAATGGCTTCTCTGCTCTACTGCAATAGTTTACAACCTATAACACTCAGGGTATCCCTTTGACTGGCTTAGCCACAACCCACCATGAGAATTCAAATATGAATTAAGCATTTTGTAAGGCTTAAACACTTTGTAGTATTTATACATTTTTATTTAACTTCTTAATGAAATTGAATATACAGGATAGGGCAGGGGTGGCCAAAACGTTGATCGCGATCTACCGGTCGATCGCGCACCAATTTCTGGCAGAGTATAGCCTCTCGTCAACAGTTGGTGCACGACCCTGTGTGGCGTACCGAGATTACCCACTGGAATAAAATATTGGGTTAGGTTAGGACAAATTAGATAAGATTATGATAGGGCAGATTAGGTTAGATTAGGTTTGGTTAGGTTAGCTTTTGATCGAACTCGCATGCCAGAACATTTTCAGCACGGTACACCCTCAGTTCATGACACCTGCCGTGGGCCACCATCGCATCCTCCATCGGTTATGTAAGAGATCATTAAAGTGTCACATACTTTTTTTATTGCATCACACATCAGGAAGGTAAGCTTGACAGTTTACATGAATGAAAATTTTCTTACTGGGGGCAAGGGCTGGGATGGTGGATCTCGCTAGGGGACTGGAAAAACTAGCTCGCACCTCACTAAAGTCTGGCCACCCTTGGGAGAGGGAATGAAAAGACAAGTTGCTAGGATGGTTGGGCTTGTTCTTGGGTCATCAGGTGATCAATTCTGGGTTTGGTGACAAGATGACAAACAGTTAATGGTTCACATCATTTCTAGTCTCTTGTCTATGGTAAGGATGGAAAACCCTGATACAGGTTTGTTGCTGGACACAGTAACAATCGCTGATTAGCTGTTTCTGACAGCTGGAAAGCTGCTGATCTTGGTCGTACAGTGTGCTCAGTCCTGAAACTGTATCCTTTGCTCCTGAATTATTGAGGAGACTTGAGAAATTTTACTGTACCATATCATTTGGTATATCATCTACTTGGGAGAGCAAATCTGCAATCATATATTTTCTCCAACTCCAGGAATTAGTATGATCAGGTCTCCTTTACAACCACCTCTCCTTTTAGAGATGGCTTCATGACCTGCAGGTTGAAAGCCATTTCTCTTGTGTCACCAGTAGTATCCCAGAATCCCTTTGAATATTTACTTAGGTGTTACTCATCCTTGTGAATTAAAATTAGTGCTCCTGTGTCGCCTCTTCTCCAGTAACCAAAATTTCCCTCGTCTTCTCTGGATCCCCCAAATATCAAATCTTCACTAGTACCCTAATATCCCCTCAGATCTTTACCATAACCTCGTAATTTATTTCCATTCTTTTGCCAATATCCCTAACCCCCATCTTGTCCAGTACCACACTGCCCTTTCAAATCTTACCCTCAGAATTTTACAGTTGCATCAATATTCATTGAAATCTTAGCCAGCATCTTGAGGTCATCCCAGATGTTCACCAGGACCTGTAAGTCTTCTCATATTGTCATCTGTACCCCAAGGTTCTCCCTAAATCTTTCATCCATGTGTAATTTGGTCTCAGAACTCTACTAGTACACCAGTATCATATACGTATAGATACCTGAGAGTCTTCAAGGGGTATTATTTTCTTGTAGCTCCGTTCATTCCTACCACTAATCTATTATCATATTCGAATTAGACGTCTAATTATAAGATAATTTTCATCTATTACATTACTGGCGGAAATGCATAATAACGGAGATAGCTCTTCCACATTTTTTTCTATTTTCTTCCATTAACATCCCGTCTGCCTCTCCTCCAACACTGCGTGTCTCCTGCGTCCCCTTCATAAATCATCCTGTGCATGCGTTGCTGTACACGTCATGCGGCCAATCCTAAGCCTTTTTTATTTTGAAACCAATTAAAATGTTTTTGGGTTTAATTCGCGGTATTTTTGGCCCAATCAAATTCGAGTATTCTTTTTGGTCTCATATTTTGAAATTCAAGTTCAGTTCCGACCATGGAAGTCTGCGATGGGTGTCACTTAAAGTATATGGAGCTGATTGCGAGTTTTTTGGGGGAAAAAAATGAAGAAACTAGCATTTTTTCGATCGCATGGTGTTCTTCCAACCTCAGTAAAGTGTACTAAGAGCAAGACTGAATGTAAATATCGCAAAGACCAACATATATGGCGTTGTGTAAGAATCCCAGAATGCAACGACGAACAAGAACCAGGCCAATAAGGTAAGAAATAGGTGATTCCATCATATGGTGAGTCAGTCAGGTCAGGTCAGGTTTGGTTATTGTTTTTCTAGTGTTTTATTGTGTATTTGTTAGCCGCTTAGGCACTTTTTTCTCGGAAAACGTCAAACGAAAAAAAAATCGCAAAAAAACCCGGCTAATTTCCGCCAAAAAGGAAGGTCATATTCGGTCTCAGCACACACAAATACACTAGAAAAATATATTTTTAACTTGCTACAAGTGAACAGAGCTACAAGAAAAATTTACCCTTCAAGGTTCTCTCTAGTACTCAGTCGGTGATGTTAAAGCATACAGTCTACAGTACAAGATATTTAGGTTAGGTTAGACCACTCGGTCACCAATAGTGTGTAAGGGAATTCCTGCTACTCGGTCTGAACAATCCAGGCTCTGGTCAATTTTTATGTCTCAAACAACTACCACTGTCAGGGACTCCCTTCTTCGAAACAGCTATTGCAGTATTTCTTTATGGTGTCTGAACCAAAACTACTACAGTATTGTGGTAGATTTAGGGTATTAGTTAAGTAAATTTGAGTTTCCTATTTTTGCATTTCACCATGATTTCCTCGTCTCCCTTGTCCAAAGGAGTCCCGCCTCCTACCTCTTGACCTTGGCCTTGGTTAGAACCGGTCGTGACTGCCGGCCGAGTGGGTGGGTGGACCTTTTAAAGCCTAGCCTTCAAGAGTTTCCACATCATTGATAACATTAAATGGGAGGAACCTGCTTGCCTGGGCTTTATCCCCATGGCCGTTCATTTGTTTTCTAATAAGGCTTTATTTAGGCAAAACACGGCCTGTCACGTACCATATGCCACTTTTACACAATTTTGGAGTAATTTAGGAAGAAATTTTATAATACAGTATCGGCCATGAACAAGTTTTGTCACAGTTATTAGTAGAGTATTTGTAAGAGATCCCCGTCACTCAGACTGCACAGTAGTGGTCATGCTCAATGAAGAAACTTTCGTGACAGGTTGAACTACTGTGGCAAGAACCCCTGGAACCGTCTTGAAGTAAAAAAGAAAAAAAATATGAGCTTGATGCATTACGAAAGAGTAAGAGCAGCGGTCCGTCCTACTTTGTGAAGTGTGATATTGAATGTTTCCTCTTACCAAGAAACTGCGCAGTGACGTAAAGGAGCCTGCCTTTAATGCAGACTAAAATAAATATTTAATGGTTTATTGTGGTGTCCACATGCTAGTTTTTAACTGGGGGGATTCATACTGTGATCGTATCAAATGCTTAATAATAGAATGGATATGATCATGGTTACCTTAGATAATTTGTGATGTGCAGGAACACGTTCATAAGGTGGGCGGGCGGCCTCTGGTTTTGTAGCAGTGATGTGAAGTGTGTGGGAAGCAGTGCATTTAGGGGGTTATATTGGGTGCAGGACGCGGAAGGCTTGGAGGTGCGTGGCTTGGTTGGTGGTGGCGGCGACGGCACAGTTGCTGACCAGTTGCTGCCTCCAAGCCTCTCTTGATTGCTTACAACAGTGTTACTGACACACGTCGGTTTGTGATCATGGGGTTAAATATTGTTAAGTGTATTTGGGCATGATATGAGAAGTAATATTATAATTCAAGCGACTTTTCGGGGCCAAAAATTTGGTACACCCTAGAAATATAAATTATTACGGCCATTACAATAGCTGTTAAGTATACCTCGCGTCTGCTCTGGTTTTGAGTGTTTTACCAGTTGTTTTGAGTTCTGCCGTTATATCTCTAATTATCTATACAGACTGTTCTGTCGGTCAATTGCTGTGTCATTAGCTGCCGTCTGTAGACAGGATGTGTTGCGTGTCATGCCTCGCCTGCGGGCATAGTGAATGAGGCTCGCCGTCTGTGTGCTGGTCAACCTCCCACTGTCTGATATATTCCCTTCCCAGAATTGAATTGAAACTTCTTATATTGAACGGTTTTCTTTATTTTTAATTATATCTTGGAGGTTAGTCAGTAATTAAGTATTATAATAGGCCATTAACCAGTTTCGGTAATTAAAGGCCCAGGAAGACGTCGATGCTCCCCTTTGCTCTATTTATAATTTTGGATTATCGTAGAAGATACAGCAGCAGCCTCCCCGCCCGTGTCGCGTCTTCAAATTCACGAGTATAATAGTATGATTTTGCGAGTAAAATATATGATAATTATTTAGGGTTAAAAGTTTGATTTCAGATAATTAAAACCTCGTGGACGTGTGGTGAAGGGTAAAAAGGTTGAGTTAACACTTCATTTTTAGTCTTCATCTATCATTTTAAATTTTTGGTGATGTGTAGTTATCGTACCCATCATAGATCTCGTTCGTAAGATTCACCACACTCGCCACTCTTCTCTCAAGTGGTTAGTAAGGGTGGGGCGTTAAGTGGCTCTGGTGTAGAGGAGGTAGCTTGGAGTTGGTTGCGACTTTGGTTGGTTGGCGGAGTGTGGGTGGTTCTAAGGTTGCCAAGGAGATGGAGTGTGGGGTAGGTGGGGGTGTGACTGAGAATTGTTATGTTGCTGTCGTGGCCTTGACTTTGACCCAACAACCAAGAGCGAGAGAGAGGGGGTTTTAAGGACGGTGTTGCACCTTAAGAAAATGGTCGAGTTAGGTGGTCTCGATTCTGTTAGTAAATACCTTACAGTGTGGATGTTTTGTTTTACGTTTGTTGAGTTTATCTTAAGATAGTGATATCGGTTTCTCCAGCCAACACGAAACTGCTACAGTACGTGACCTTTAACTGCCACAGTCAGCCTCCCAGCATTGATGTTCTTCGTGCCCGTTCTACACGTGTTGCAAAGTTATTTGCCTTTATACAGTGAATTCTTGAAACCTGTTTGTAGTAGTGTCTCCAAGGCTTTGACCTGTATACTGCCTTAGGGTGGACGAACAAAGTGTATTTACCTTGTCCTTGGCCGACAACCTTCTCAGCAATGTTCAGGATGTACCCGCAGATAGCGGTTAGCCTGGAGAGGAGACTTGAGATTTGAGGAGAGCACACACAGTTGAGAGGGTGGAGGAGGTTGCAGCACATTTATAAGATTATTGCTTCGTTAATGACTAGTCGTTTCACGTCGCAACAAGTCCCACTACTTTATATAATGCGCAGTTCTTATTTTTAAAGTTTTGCATACGTTCTTATTTTGTTGTCTCTCATTACTTATTTAAAAATAAAAGAAGTAATTCTACCAGTGGCCGCCATACATTAAAGGAATGTGTGCGGGTGTGAAGGACTGGGGGGAGGGGAGAGGAAGCAGTAGGCAGGACGGGATCATGATGGCTCCACACAGCCGTGGTCTTCACCTCAGGGCTGCCAATCCCCCCCACTTGCTTCAAAGTGACCTCGAATACATAGAGAACACACCGAAAGGACTTTGTTAGGTGAGATGGAAAGGGTTATACAACATTCCTGGCCAAGATGACAATCATGACTACTGTGACATCATTGAAACATGAGGATCGTTTCTAATTAAGATTTTGAACAAAAACTATTACTGAGTCACGCTTAGTATTTTATTGTCAACACAGTTTTCGTAATATTCCGAATGAATATCTTGTTTTGTAATTGACGCATTAGTTCGTCACCTCGTAAAGTATCAATGTTTCAATATCCTGACCGTCAACCGTATATCTATTTTACAAATTGATGACAAATCCTGAATACCTGGCTCTCCAATGTGTGCCTAGTTAGAGGGCTGCCGTCACGTTTATATTGTTGATGAATACACAGGCGGGTAAAATATAAATGATTGAAAAGCGACCATGTTTCACAAGTGCATTTCGTAATCCCAATAACATCTGTCATGACCATTAACGTGTGTTGTTGGACGCGGAGTGAGATGCTGAGGGTTCAACCTTGTTTCAGCTGGTCTGCTTATAAAGGATGTGCTGGGTGATGACTTTGGGGTATGTAGAATAATAGGAGGTGAGAACAACTTGTGAGGAGAACAGTGAGAGGGAGGACAGTATCCAGGCGTCTGGCTGGCCGGCAGTCCCCTCCACGTGTTGTGCCTGTGGTGTGTTAGACAACCTGCACTTGCTCTCACGCTCTTACCTTCCACTCTTTTGGTTTTTCTGTCGATAGCTCTTATTGCTCTTGTTGCCACTACGATTTCATCAGCTGTGTGCCCTCTTATCCGAATTAATGTTGATGTTTCTCATACACCTCAGCCCGCTGTTGTTGTTTATACATGTCTGTCGCTCTGCTCACCTGCTCGTTTTCTTCTGTAACCCTTTTGTTAGTTGTTGGTTCTCGAAAACGTTTGTAGTGATGGGCCGTGGTCGTCAGCACTCAGACCTGACGATGACACCTTGACTGATTGGTTTCCCCAAGACAGTTGCTTGCTACTCGTTCGCCACCCTCATTTTTTGCTTCTCTGCTGTTTATCATGTCCGGACTGTTGCTGCAATTGTCTTGCACCTTCCCTCTGGCCTGCCTTCCTCCCTCCCTCGTGTTGATCAGGTGGCTACAGTTAATGTATGTGTGCACGCGCCCAAAGGAACCTTCTTGTGTTGGGAATTGATACAAGGTGATATGCACTGGGAGATTGTCGTATTGACTCCTCTCAAAGGCGGCTTGGGGCTGGAGGGGGTGCACACTTGTGTACCTGAATATTGCATACATGCAGTAGTTGCGAGGAGTGCGTATGTGTGTGCGAGAGAGATTAGGGGGGTGTGGAGGGGAGACAGTATCGTTTACATGTGTGTGGGAGAGAATAATGTCCACGTGTGGGAGGAATATTGCATTCCGTCCTATGAGTGAGGGGTTCACATGTACAGCGTGTACTGGCTCATTCGTGATGGGGTGTAAATGGGAGGAGAGGTGTGTGATGCCTAGTGTATGAATGTGACCTGTATTCTTGTATATGCGAATGTCTGGGTATGGTAACACAATAACACTTATGTGGATTTATTAATACCTCGGTGAGTGCCCAGGTCACTGTGGCCATAAGCAACAGGTTGTGTTCAGGACGTAAGTTCAGCGTGGTGTGCACTGTGCAATAAGGATATTATTTTGTTTTGTGTAAGTAAGCTGTATTAAGAGGTACTGGTGCGGTATATGTTAGTCTACGGATATGACTGTGTAGGTGTTAGGTACATGTATAGATGGGAAGTTTGTTTATTTGGGTGTGAAATTTGCGTTGGGGTGACGTCTGGTTGTAGAGCCTTGAGTTGTCGTGTGTGAGAATGGAGTGTGGGTTCATGACAATTAGGTGTATACAAGATGATCCCGCCGGTGTGTTGTTTTCATTTGAACGATACATAAAATAATGGGCTTGACTATGGCGCAAGCTGGGGGCAAGATATCCCAAAAAATCGGCCAAACATCAGTGTTGATGGTGGCGAGAGTTGGGTGGCAACGCGAGACGCCAGCAGGGTGGGGCAGCTCGAGTCCCCATCACCCTCCCTGGATGACCACGACAAGCTCAAACCACATCTCTACAAATATTTTCCACAACATCCCACTGTATTGTACTCATGGTGGACACAAAGGAATTTTTTTTGCTTAAGTGGTCATTACTGTGCCACATCGGGATTCTTTATGAGGTTTATACATCACCTGTGAAGGGAAGAAAGTGTTACTGCACGTGAGTGAGAATGGAAGATTAAGTACTGTTCCCCCACAAGGTAACAAACTTCACCATGGTTTGTTTGGAGTGTGGGTAAAGCCTTCGGGAGGGTGTAAGTTCAAGCTGGCCTTCTCTTGCATCGTTGAAATAGTGGACTGTACAATGGGGCACATCGCGGAAAGTTTGACGCAGATGTGCAGAATTGACGTCATCATATTTTACACACACACCACCGGGTTTCAATTTTGGTACGTGAGAGATACTTCACACGTCCCCGACACCTCAATAACAACAGAGACATGTAGACAGTTTATTTATTTTTCCTCCAAGTCTCTCATATCTGTTGTGTAATACCTAACCCCCCCCCCTTCACTTCCGCTTACCCCCTCCCCTCTTATTCTCTCTCTCTTCCCTATCATCATCAATCCCACTGCTACCCCCACTCCATCCCCCCTTCCGTTCATGTCTACCTCATAACTACCACCCCAAAGCCACCACTACTATTATCACCACCTTAACCCACTACTACTATCACCACCTCAAGCTACCACCTTCACTTCTACTACTGCTTCCGTCCCAATTTAGTTCTTACTGTTCTTTGACCCCACTATCTGGCCCCCCCTACGCTTCTTCCTCCCATTCTCGCTCATTCTCTTCGTCTCTCTTTTCCTCTCACATTTTCCTTCCTACCTCACGTTTATTAACCCTTATCCCTCCCTCTACCTAATCTCTCTCTTTCTCCCTCTCATCTCTTGCTCTCACCTCTTCCTCACCTACCTCACTCTGTCAGCTCTCCTCGTCCCTTCCTCCCAGCTCCTCTCTCTCATTCCCTCCCCTCTCTCATTTCCGACGTACGTCACCTGTTTCCTCTCCTGGGGTCAGCTGCTCTGTTGCATCGTTGGCGGTATAACTTTGCAATTTCATCTGTTTTATTGAAGTGATGTATTCGTGGTTGCATTTTGAAGATGTTTGTAGGAGGTTACTGTATTTTAATAGATTTTGAAGGGAATTTGTGTTAGTGCACGACGCTCTTGGTTATTTTATTTATTCTACAGAATAAAAGTTGTTTATGCCTTCCTGTTGATGTCATATCCGGTGTTGCAATTCCGATTTTCAATGGTTATAAAGAACCGGCCTGACACTTGAAATATCCCCGAGCGACGCGTCACCGTCATGTAAACAATGCTACAAGCTCCAGTTATCATGCAGTTTTTAAGAGGCAAAAAACGAACCATGCAAATCTAACCTAACCCAAACTAGTCCAGTCTAACATAACCTAAGTCAATCTAGTCTAACTTAACCTAATTTCGGTCTAAACTTAATTTAGTCTTACCTAACCTAACCTTTACCATACAATCGTAGACTATATCCTTCAAATCGGGTGGGTAATTTTGAGATAGGTCAGCTTGTTGGCTCATGTCTGCCATCAACGTTAGACTGATTGGGGGGAAGTGATAGATGGCTATGCAAGGAAATATTTCGATGAAGTATGGCCCTGAATGTGACGTAACTTATATACAGGCGTACAGTAAGGTCATTAGGGGCTTTAATTTGGTGGCTCAAGTTGGGTGTCCTCTTGACTTGTGTTTTTACTGGGGTGACGTGTGGTTTAATATTGCCGGTGGCTTTAATTTGAACTTTCTTCTCTCGGATGCTGTGGTGGTTAAGTCAATGAGGTAATGAGGTTGTTTTGTATGTGTTGGGATCTCTCTCTCTCTCTCTCTCTCTCTCTCTCTCTCTCTCTCTCTCTCTCTCTCCTCGTCCTCCTCCTCCGTGTCCACATCAACAGTGCCCTTTATTAAGGTTTTCATGTCTCGCTTCGTTTCATCTATTATCTATCAACAAACCCCCCATCTTCACCCCATGATCCGCAGTGTTTCGGACACTACTTTGGGTCGGGGTCCCGGTACACCGGGTAGGGCTACCAACATGTGCAGATCGACAGGATGCTAAGAGTCAGCTGTCACGTGTAAACAAATGCTATGCGAGTTGATATTGTTACAATCTGTTTTACTTAAGTTGTCACTGATCCTTGGTTATTGTGCCCATTTGGTTCTCTGTTGCAGTGACTTTGTCTAATTGGAGGGTGAAATTTTTTATACGTATATTCATCGAGACTGTCGTGAGGCGGGTACCCCATCCCGATGAATTGTTCCAACGTTCCCGAAGGAGATCCGATCCATCGGGATTGCCTTCGGTCCTGTAAGCGTCTAATTAACACAAGACGATGTTCCCGATTGGTTGGACAGTGTAGTGACGGTGAAGGACCGTCTTTAGTCTGACGTCCGTTCTCGTTGGCTCACAAACGCGCTCCTCCGGCTCTTGGGGTCACCAACGCGCTCCTCCGGCTCTTGGGGTCAAACGGGACATCTTTGAGTGGGATGATTGCTGTACTAGTATGTGTGTGTTTGTTTTAACCCTTAGGATTCTTCTACGGTTTTGTCATAGCTGTATTTTCTGTCTGGTGAGCTAACTAGGGGGCGTATGTTTGGCGTTTTAACTCGTCTACTGGCTGGGAGATGCAAGACGTGTTTGTCTTATTAATTAGTGGATTATCTCATTGGCTACTTTCCGGTGCCTTGTTCTCTATTTTCTAGTATAACTTTTCTTCGGCTTATTCACCTTATGATCAACAAGAACTTCCCTACACATGTAGTCACGTCCTTCTCTTTTCTGGGACTTGCATTACCTCTAGCCAGTGTTGTGTGACTCCCCCCTGCCTCCCTTAGTATTTACAGGTAGGGAATGGTAATGGGCTGGGCGGAGGCGTGTAGGCGGGTCACAGCACAAGAGCTAGTGTTGTGTGTATCAGATTGCCGGTTGGGCTTAGCTTAGCATAGGTGGAGCGCGCACCACACACACACACTTATAACATGACCTTTATAGCTGACACCTTTACTAGTGGTCTCTTTACTGCTGTCCCTCACAAACTACCACCACCAGAAGGTTAAATTGTGGTAGTGAGTTGTGGTAATCTATGTCTGTAGTGTTTTTCCTTTGGCGTGGCTTTTGGCAATAGCATTATCTTATCCATAGTAAGAGCCTGTATTCTTAACTTACACATAGAAAGAGCCCCGTATCCTTGACGCTATGAAAGTGGCCATGATGTGCGTATGAGTGTGTGTATGTATGTATGTAAGGTCACTTTAAACAATGGGTTGAACCAGTGAAGGTGGTTTGGCGCAGTCGTAGCCAAGGCAGAGACGTAAATCGCGCCCACATCTTGCACCACTCACCTCACCGACTCCCTGGGCTGCCCCTGCCGGCCACGGATGTCACGGGTCTCGAGGCCGTTATCCGACAACAATGCTCACCTCCCATTGATACTGTGCCCGCTCTCATCCTCTCAAGATATTTTAAGCATGTACAGTTAATTACCGTTGGAAAATTAATGTTTAGTTTAATTTTTTGAATGGTTGCTTACGATTGAAACCGTAGATAATATATACTAGCTGTTCAAAAAGATATTTGACCACCCAAGGCCAAAGGTACTGAGGCTGGTAACACGTATATTAGCAACAAATTATATACGAATAACCACAAACGCTTATAAGTGCTCTTGCATTAGTAGAGATTCTCTGGAAACAATTATTATTATTATTATTATTATTATTATTATTATTCCGTATAAATCAGTTTGTCAAATCCCCAGTAGAGATTACTGGTCTTTTAGGAATCAACCCGTAGCCGACATTCGTGACAGGTAATGGCAAAACATGCTAATACCATTCTTTACCCCCAGGGACTACCAGCCACCCTGTATCAGCGGTATTCGGGGTATGATTAAATATATATATGGTTGCATCATGTAAGTATATATGTATGATAATTTTAATCATTTGATTCGTGTCCACGATTAAAACATTAAATAACGTGTCACTGATAATAGAATTAGTCCATGATGCCGGGTTGTTGCTGAAGAATATCATAAAATGCCTCTTATGCCAGATATTGCAAACAGCAGTAGAAACTAGCCTGGATGACGTGTGTGTGTGTGTGTGTGTGAGAGAAGCTTGTGGAGGGATGTGAGGTCTTCCCCCATCATCCAAGTGCTTTCCACGCGGCGCTGATGCTGGCCGCCCCAAATTCACCCCTCGAGCACAGCAGTCGTGATAAAAGGGGCAAATGTTATTCCTTGCACCGCTTAGGTGATAAATATACAAGTGTGGGTACTGTATATTTGAATTATTTTTTGTTTTGCTAATCAGAAAAAAATTCACCAGTTTGATCTTCGCCATGTACAGGAGGTGATGGGCTTTGAAGTCAACCCGGAGTGGAAAGGTTAAGAGAACGTATATTACTAGTTCCAGTTTACTTTCGCAAGAAAGCGCAATATCAAATCGGCTGAAAAATATTTCTAGTTGCGAGAAATGTGTCGGTATCGTTTAAAGATGATGAACCAATGATTAACCTTTTGCGGTGTAATCTCGGCGTTCCCTTCCCCCTCACCCCCCCCCCCTCCACCGATGAGACGTGTACCAAGTGAGGGACAAAAACAACCCCCCTGGTGACGCCAAATGTCTAGCTAAGCTGAGAATAGTCCGAGGAAGGGGGGGGGGGTGTTAGGAGCCCACCATGTGAAGAAAATAAATGCTTCCTAGATTCTGGGTAGACAGATTCATCATACTTCTGACCAACCCTATCGGAACCTATCTTCACGTCAGTTATAATTGCGTTCATGTCAAATCGACTAAAAGAACGCACGGTGGTGGTAGAGTTTTGAGTAGCAGTAATTCTTCGTTATTGGGTTTGAAAAGGGTTGTATACTGTATTCTAGATAGGAAACAGCACGCACTGTACACCTCGTTCTTCACCTTTACCAAGAATATATAAAAGTTAACAATGAGGATTTCCAATGCCACTGCCAGGTGTTTGTAAAGGAGGTGAAGATAGAAGATACTGAGAACAGTAACTTTGCGTAATGAAAACCAGAGGACGGTATAAAACCTAAAGTGATGTAACGACAGTGATTTTTGGAACCCCAACTTCTATCCCCTTAAAGATTAAACACTTAACAGTAACCTAACCCCCCCCCCCAGGTAGTGTTTGGGAGGGGTTTTGATCATTAGCTGGGTTCCTAATCTTTACGTGATCTTATTTTCATTTTGCAGGGTGCTAATGTACACATGTGTTTTACTGTCCCTTACTTCCGAGGCGTCGTCGCCGATACAGATAATAATAGAAGTTGGAATGTAAGAGGAAACTGCCAACCGGAAGAGGGAACGTGTAGGAAAATCATTTGCGGGGATCCGACCGCCAAAAAATGAAGGTGGAAGAGTCCGTACGTGTATCTGTTGCTCTGACTTGTATCTTCTGTTATCACTAGTTTTACCCTTTATATTGTCTTGTCGGTGAGTGTTGCAAGCACGTTTTGAGGCGTTTTATTTTATATCGGTTCTGGAGAGTCGCCACATTCTGCCCTACTTTGATGTGTGTGATGGTGACAGTGTTCCTGGTTTGTGTATAACAGTTGTGGGTATTTTAAATAGTGGCATGTTTGTTACCAGTGTGTGTGGGGCTGCCCTCTGAAGGAAGCCCTTGGGTTGTCCAGTTTGGAATTGTGACCGTTGTTTACCGGCCTCGGCTAAGGGCTTTTCTATGTCATTTAACTGCTTATTCGTGTTTTAGTTTTCTTTTGGGGCTTCCTGGTATTTAGAATATAGCCATTACTCATTTATTACACATTTTCAAATTAAAGTACGTAAAGTTACTTTATCTGGGTTTAATGTCAGTATCGGGGTTAGGTGTCAGTATCGGGGTTACGGCGAACAGATGATGTACTGGTCGTAATGGTTTGGTGGGATTTAAAAATCGCGATGTGGTGCTCAGAATAATTTAACTGCAGATATTAAGATTTATAGTATATATATTATATTGTAATGGAGGTGATTCTTCTCGGAAAACCTTATTTATCTTAATTTTCACATTGTTATGGTTTAAATGGCTGGATACCCCCTACTGGAGCAGGATATGCTGGGTGGCAGAGGGGGCAGCAAGGGAGGGACGTGGAGGAGGGAGGGGGGTAATCATCTGGCTGTGTAGTAGTGTTTCTCACTTGACAGTGTCATAACGTTTTAAGACAAAGTTCTCATATGTTTTGTATAGCTCACGTTGTATTTATTATTATTCTTATATTATCCATTAATATTGAAGAAAAGAAGGCTTAAAGCCATCCAATTACAGAAGTTAGCCATAAGTTGTTTTGGTGAGAAACCGCATGGCGAAAAGCGCGGGAACGCTGGGTTCCCCGGGAAACATGGACTGGCCTTAGGTTAGCTACGCTCTTGGCTCAGTAACTCGCATTGACAGTTCTTCGAGGGAGGCCTGTGAAAACTTATTTTAGTGTGACATTTATTTGGCTAAGTCATATTAAGTTGATAAGTAAATTATGGCTTTTATGGTATTATTTCAAAGTGAAAGTAATAGTTTGAAATCGTCCTTAGCAGAAATGAAGTTTGAGTATGCGTCCCTAAAGTAAGTGGATTAATGACAGTTGACTCGCTGCTGTCAGGACAGCTATATAACAAAGTGCAATAAACTAAAGACATTTAAATTTGTGGTGTGGTAGTCATTGGAATACATCAGCAATGACTACAGAGGGTGAGGTAGAATTTCTGCTGAGTGAGGCATTTGATTCATTCAGTGACTTATGGGGAGAAATCGAAAATATTACACCCAATAAACCACTTGTTCAGAGTTCGAGCATTTGCGGTACCATGCCTGGCACCGTTAAGAATAAAATACAGACCATCCAACCACATATTTACTGGCCTTCAACAAGCGGGATCAAGGTAAAATTGTAGTCTGCAGATTTTCTTTTATTAATTATAACTAAGGGTGTGGTAGCTCTTGAGACCGTGCTGTAAAAGGGAGTCTCTTTTACTCTTCTTGGCTGTGGTCTGAAATTTGATCTGGTCGCTTGTCCGAACAGTTGCTCGCACCTGCGGGAAGCCTCGAGGGAACTACAGGGATGGGTGTCCGTCCGCACTAGTGTAAATGTCTGGCCGGGCCCGTTAAACTGACAGCTAGAATTGTAAATACTAATTTTGCTGCTGCATTTGTATTACTGAAGCTGTGCTATATAATCTTCACTTGTATAAATATCGCGTTATTATTGAAAATAGAAAAATATTGCCTGTCAATTTAATAAAACTGAAGTTATCTGATTGCAGTAGGAATGGACCAGCTTGTTCCTGCTGCTTAATTCATATAATGTAGCTTTTTTGTCATTACCTTACCGGCATTCCGTGAAATATCTACCCATTTTTCTCACTCAATATAACTGAGGAAAATGAAAGTGACAGCTAGCAATATCCTTACTTTTAGCTACATATACTTATTATATTCAACCAGCAATAACTAAAGTCACCTACTTCCACTTGTAAGTCGATATTTTTTAAGCAAAGAGTTTGAGGATATTCTTTCGAGTCTAGTGGCGTCTGTTTAGATGCACCGGACGAATGGTTTCTGGTTCTACACATGGCCATGCATGCGCATTAATGCAGAGGTAGAAATTTTTGATGTAGAACTTTCGCAAAACACCGGATCCATTAGTCACGTTTATTAACCCCCGTTACTTTCAACCCTTTCTGATACCACCTTTCCTTTTCTAACACGTAAATATGGGTTCGTTGTCATATTTTGGTGGATGTGCACAGTATATTAGGTCGCTACGAATGAATGATGTAGAAAGGCGTGATTTGTTTCAACGTTGATGGGGAGGGGTTTAGTGAGAAACTGCTGCTTATCCAACTCCCGACATATGATGACGATAACAAGTCCCAAGAATCTACCGTACAATGTTTATTATTGACAAGCCGTTATTAAATAGAAGTTATGCCTTGAGCGTGTTAATTTATTTTCAATGGGACTAAGTTTATGAATAAAACGGAATAAATTCTTAACAGGAAAACACTATAACTATTTTTTTCGTATGTGTAGGAATATTTTAGTAAAATTTTATGGTATATGATGATATTCTTACAGTTGATGGTTAATATTGTATTTTTATCTTCTCACAGGGACAGACTGTGTTACAGACGAATAAGTTGCCCAGCGGCCAGATCATTGCCATTCCTGCTAAGCAGGGTCAGCTCAATGCCCAAAATATACGTAAGTGCATAATCAACCAATGCTGGGGTTTTTTTTCGATAATCATCGATAAGTTTAAATAGACAACTAAGTGAACTAATATGATATAACAATTTAAAAAATTAGAAACCGAAATTAAACACCGCGTTGGAGAGTAGGACAAGGAATTATGTTCGTATATTGTAGATTTTAAATTTGAAAAATCAATAAATTGGCGTTTCCATCTCAATTTTTAACATCAACTGGGGTTCATAAAAAGCAGCAAGCATGTTCAGTTCTTTAATAACTTAATGTACTGAGGAAAAAGCTTGAATTGTAGGCTGTAGCATTAAGATTCTGATACGTGGCGTTAGTTGACAGAATAGGTATATGGGAATAATGAGACTACATGCACAGACAGCTGCATGCATGCCTAGGCGCAGAAGTGAGTGCATGAGTGCGCAGTTTGATGAGACCCCCTCAAGGTCATTGAATGTCACTAGGCAAGTTCTTATCAAAGAAAATGTTTTCTCTTTGAGCATGGAGTACGTCTGGAGGCCACCAGCACACCAACCTACTGTGCGAGATAACTAGCACACCGACTCCATTCCATCATTGTTACCCCCTTCAGTTTGTTGAGTTCCTCATACCGACTGGCAATCACCACATACCAACCGCCATTTATTACGTATCACTGAAGGAATGACCGCATAGTAACCCTTGAATCACCTCAAAATAAGTAATGTTACCAGTGAATCGCCAACATTTTAATTGTTACATCTGGCATACCGCCATGATTCGCCATCCACATAATTGTCAGTCACCACATGCCGCCCATCAATCACCACATTTAAGTCAGTCACTCGGATTAACAAATAAGTCACTCAGTTACCAGATAACTAAATCACCACATACAACTGCCAGCCACAAAATACGGCTGGCAGTCACTTAAGAACAACTTGCAGTCACCACATACTGTCATTCTCCACAAGTGAACTGGTATCGTGAAAAGGTGCAAATACCTAACTTAATTAAATTTGTCAGCTGTCACCCTGTGTGCTAGCTTTCATCATATACAATACTGTATGTGTCATCCTTTACATACTAAGCCTCAGTTATTGCAAGTTAACAAGTATCACATGACGATTATCAAATACAATCCATAATAGATCTCTCAAAAATTTTAGAGCACTCTTGGTCATTCATCCATCACCAGCAGCAAGTAATGCCAAGAACCAAGGAAAAAATTGCTTGGTGTTTTAATGCATTTGCATTTGGACCATTTTATGTAAAATTTTAGTGTAAACTCTGTATTCATAATTTGTGGTCAATAAAATATCTATCTATATATATATATAATATATATATATAATATATACTGTATATATATATATATATATATATATATATATATATATATATATATATATATATATATATATATATAAAATTTAAAATTATGGAATTATCTTTGTTGACCACACCTGTTTTCATTACAAAGTATTGAACTTTGCTGCATAAATTTTTCCATTTAGCTGAATTATTGTATGTGTACAGGTGAATGTTAATATATATATATATATATATATATATATATATATATATATATATATATATATATATATATATATATATATATATATATATATATATATATTTATTTATTTAACTATTTCCAGGAGGAAGTCAAGTGATGTTACCAGTAAACAGTGCACACCTGAAGTCCCCATTAAGAAGCATGGATCAGCAGCAACACACGATGATGGCCAGTCGATCATCGCTCACTACCTCTCCAGTTGTTATTCGAACGCAAACGGGATCCTTAACTGCCAACCCAGTTGTAAGTCTTTGTTTTAAGATTTGCCTACATTGGGAAATGGCTTGATCTTTACAAGTTCTGTGTAGTTTAGCTGAATCTTTTATTGGGGTATATATACTTTAGCTTCAAAAATGAGGATGATTGCATACATTCAGCTTTTGCTGTCGAGTGGTGAAGGCTATCATGATGCCAGGAATGAATGTGTTAGTTATGTACAGTAATTCTGACTGATCTAGTACCATGGTGCTTTATCACATTTACTTATAGCTATAAAGAGTTCAGTACAGTACTGTATTTACTTTTGTGGCCTGACAGACTCTTCAAGCCCACCAAACAACACACCCACAGGTTCATCACCAGCAACAACAACAGCAGCAGCAGCAGCAATACCATCAACAGCAACAACACGGCAGTACGCAAGTCATAAGCAATACACCTCCAAAAAGTCTTATTACCACGCCGATATTGGATCATAGCGGTGCAAGAAAAAGACACGACTTCGATTTTGATTACGGAGTGGAAAGGTTTGTTGATGCATGGTTTAAGTAAATTTTTAATATGCTGTACTGTATTTTCTTTTGATTTTGTTTTAAATTTTTAATGAGTTTACATAAGGAGATCATAAACTGACAGTGGTAAAGGTTTATGCATATTAATTATTTCACATTGACAGAGTAGTGAAATGGAAACCTAAGTTATCAGTGAATAGTACAAGGCAAGGATCTTAATGCTCTAGAGATGATAAAAAGGTAAGACTGAATATTGGTTAAGGTTGTAAGCAATACAGGCACTGTTGCGAGACATAATGCAACCTTCTCATTATCGTTCATGCCAGTTTACCTTGCCTTTCTTAGTATGATGGGTAGTTAAGTATCATGGAGCATTGGAGATGACATAAGGTTTTTAAGTATGATAATAAAGCTAAGGGAATTTAGAAGAATACCTGTATATTAATAAGTTAAGATTGGTCAGAAAAGTAAAAGTTCATATGTGAGGTGATAGTATGTTGGGAATAATAATTTTGGTAAGCCATTTGCATTGTAAAACAGGGTAGTGAATTGAGTTACTGATAATGGTCCTTAAATCCACCTCGTTTGGTTTACCTCATCTGGTAGGATGTTTTGTTAGTGTATTATGGTTGATTGATTGAAAGGTCAGTAGAATGACTAGATTTATTTAGAAAGTGAGACTACAGGTACAGTATAGAAACAGGTTAGTTCCATTTCAAAGATGGGAGGGGGAGGTTCTTTTATAACTTGCCATGTTTAATGATAATGTAAATAGTCTACATTTTAAGAAATGTGGTCTGAAAGCTTGATTTATAAAAAGTGAATACAGTACAGTATAGTTGGTTTATGTAATGTTTTGTCTAAGTATCCCTGGAATGTCAAGAAGATGAATGTTTTAATAAGACTAATATTGTAGAAATAATACATATTGATTTTGAAAGTTTACTATGTTGCAATTGTTTTCTTTTTAGTAAACGGCGGAAGAGTGAAAAGGGCGGTAAAGGTCTTCGTCACTTCTCTATGAAGGTGTGCGAGAAGGTTAAGGCTAAGGGTACAACATCATACAATGAAGTGGCTGATGAACTGGTTTCTGAGTTTACAGATCCTACCCGGTGTGCATCGCCATCTGATGGTGCTAATGTGAGTCATTATGGCTTAGGTGTACTGGAGGCAGCTTGCTGTCATTTTATGGATGATTTAGCTGCTGGAGCAAGTGAAAATGATATTAGAGGTTAGATGGCATAGCTGGATATAATGGCAACTATATTTTGAGAGGGTAAAAAGGTTTTTCATGCTTTCATTCTTACAGAGCACAGACCTAAAGACAGGCTGAATTCTCAATAATCAGTGTAACTATTTATAACAAAAATGTCATGGTATTAAGTAATTTTCTGCTTACTCAAACCAGTGGAGTTCTTTATTTGTTTTAGTATGCATTTAAGTACAGTACAAGTATCGGTAACTGAATGGGCTTCAGTGAATTACTCCCAAAATATAATTCCCCAGCTCGAAGAAAAATGAACATTTGGAATGTGTTGTTAATCTTTGATAGAGTAACTGTGCCCTCGGTAAATTTCATGTAAACCTTTGGCTTGCCAGGTAATTATGAGCCACTCTTGACTGTCTGTCTGTCTGTGTGAATATGTAAGAAGATTGTGTTGTAATCTTGGCTTAAAGAAACTATTGTATTCAGGCAATTACACTACTGTAGTCTTCTTTCTTGTTTAGTTACCATTCTCTAGTTTCTAATCATTAGCCTCTTACAAATTTGGATTAGATAGTTACTCTGTCAATAGGGAAGATTGATTCAACTGTGGTCCATAACAGCAAGTTTTCATCCTTATTAATACTCTGGTGTTATTGCTTTTGTTTATCTTTTTATGACACATCTTGTTAAGGGTTTTATTAGCCTAATCTGTAGTTTGGGAAAAATAATCTTGTGAAGGAAATTCAATGATATACAGTATTCTTTTAATCAACTACTAATTGCTTTTTTTTTTTTTCCACAAGAAAAGTTTTGATAATTGAGGGCGAAAATGTTTTTATTTCTCCAAAGTATCATAACATTGAGCATGATTATATATTTCAGTATGACCAGAAGAACATTAGACGGCGAGTCTATGATGCCCTCAATGTTCTCATGGCAATGAACATCATCAGTAAAGAGAAAAAAGAAATACGGTGGTTGGGTCTCCCGACAAATTCAGCCCAGGAATGCCGTAAACTGGAGCAGGAAAGACATAAACGGGTAGAACGCATTAAACTCAAGACACAACAGTTACAAGATCTCATATTACAAGTAAGACATTACTTTTTATTGCATGTGAGTAAATTGAAATATGAAGGAAATGTTTGAAATTATTTGTGTACTGTACTGTAATTCTAAGTTTGACTGAAGAAGGGATAGAAGTGGGAGGAAGTAACACTGGGGGTAAAGAACATGGCTTTGAATTAGTTTTGGGGAAGGATGTGGTTTCAGGCTACTCTGCATTAAGTGGAAGAAGGCTTGGAAGTAGGTTAATGCTGAATCATACTGTGACTTCTTTTCCTGAAGCTTCATATTTTCCTCCAGCAAATTGCATTCAAAAACCTGGTGGAGCGTAACCGTACGGAAGAGCGGAAACATGGAGCTCCATCACCAAACTCTGCCATCCAATTACCATTTATCATCGTTAACACAAACAAAAAGACAATCATTGACTGTTCAATCTCCAATGACAAGTGAGTGGACTTTTCTAACTGGTACATACTGTATTGTATATAAGGATTTTTTGTTCATGAGGTTGCAATTCCTTTCTTGTACTGTATAAGATTAACTCAGAAGTCTCTAGGGCTAATTAAATTGAGATAGGTGGAAATGATATCATGTACAATACAATATATAATTTTTAATCTGTACCACTGGTTGAGGAAAAAAATTGCAAATGGACATTAGACACAGTATTACAGATGGTTATTTAAGCAAGTAGAAACTAAGTTTTTTATAAAGTTTGTCCTAAAAAAATAATAAAGTTTCCTTTAAAGGCAATCTTTCTTCAATTAATTGTATGTGTTTTGAACTGCATTAATATCTTAGAGATTTAATTATAGGGAACAGTGGGGGTATTTTGGAAGTTTTATTGACTTGTCCGATCTTCTTTGCAGAACTGAATATCTATTCAACTTTGATGACACATTTGAAATCCATGATGACATTGAAGTTTTGAAACGAATGGGCATGGCCCTAGGTTAGTACTTTGGTGGTACTGTTATTATGGAGTTATTTATTATTAGTGTTTAGAAAATTTAACATTGTTCATTTTACATGACAAATTTGATTAGTAGTTAAATGCTTCTTGAAATTTGAACTGATGCATTTAAATATTTTTCTGGATGTACATTTTTTTTATCTATTTTTCTTTAAAGCTTGTTCAGTAATCTGTACTGCTTTTCCTCAGGACTCGAGAAAGCTCAGTGTTCACATGTTGATCTTGAGAGAGCCAAATCTATGGTGCCAAAGGCTCTTGAAAGTTATGTTACAGGTATGTTTTCTGTATACAGTATTTAGATAGTTTTGTTATCATCTTGTTTCTTGTATTACTCAAATGATTTTTCAGGCATTGTAAAGCCTTTCTTCAGCTTTTTCTCCTATGTACATTTCATTCTTTGTCATGCACTCATTCTTACTGCTATAGTTTTTTCTGCTCTGTTAATCCTTTTCCATGGCAAGGCTTCAAATCTGGTTTGCCCGCCTCCTTGTACAAGCTGTCGTCACCCACCGGTGGCAAATCCTTACTCAAAAATCACTTTATAGTCTCTGCAGCCATCCACTCCCAGAAATGTGAAACATGCCACTTCTTCCATTCTATCTTCATTCATCATATTTTATCACTACCTTCTTGCACATTCACTGTTAACTTCCACCTAATTTACATGTACTTACCGACTCATTTACTAATGTATACTACCTTATTGGATTCGTATTGTCTGTAACAGTGGCTAATGACTCGCCTGTTTATATCCCATAATGTTAACCCAGCTTATACTTCACTCTGCTTGAACATGAAAGAAAATCCTGTCTAATTTGCATGATTTCATCTTTTAAACTAAGGTACTTATATTTTCTCTCTTTTTTACCATTGCTCTTATTCCGACAGATTTAGCGGAAGGTAACCACGAACCTAAGTTGAACCTACGTGAGGATCTAAGTATTCTTGGGACTGAAGTCTTTGGAGAAGACGACTTAGAAGTGGGTGCCATGACACATACGGGCAGTAGTGGTGCAAGTAGTGGATTAGGTGTTATATCCCGCCACTCCTCTCTCATCTCCCTCCAAAATGAACACAGACCAGAATCTGCATCCCCATCGTCCTTTGGAGATGAAGAAGACGAGGACATGCTCGATGATTCTGATGTTGATATCAGTTAATGTAAACAAAAAAATGGGAGGGTGTGTCGATGGGCTGGGGAGGGGGGCGGGGAAGGACACTTAACAACGAGGGTATTTAAAGTATTGTAATTAGTGTGACAGTGCAAGGCAGTGTGAAGATTGGAGGTCATTATCAAATATGGCCAGTGAAGTAGGTTACTTGTATTTTATTTTTGTTTTGTTTCCAGAATTGTGTGTTTGTTGCCCATTTTCAGTGTGGGTGGGTAAAATGATGGCGTGGAGTATTTATGCATAGGAAAAATTTCATTCCTTGAGTAGTTATTTTTTAAAGACCTCAAGGATTGATATAGTGTGCAAAATATGGTATTCCTCCCTACTCTAGAGAGTGGCTGCACCAAAGCCTGAGGTTTCTCATACAAGACTGGAAATGTGGGATGATGTGGGTCAGGCAAGACAAAATGCTTGTTGGTGAACATTATTTAATTATTGAAAAGAATCTAGTGCAGCCTGTGTGAAGTACAATTGCAGGGGTTGGCCCTTGGGTGTTGGCTCGTAAAAGTGATAACTGATTTTTTATTTTTATTATTATTATGAAAGTAGTGGGAGTGGCACTGGAGAGATGTAGTCTGTGGGGGGTTTGGTGTGATGTGACTGGAGGGGGGCCGTCTCAGCCTTGGGATTCAGTACAAAGTGAAGTACAATTTGTACTACTGCATCTCTAGTGGCATAGACATTTCTGTGACTGGACTGTTTATATGCAATATTTCTTCTTAAATTGAAACTTCACTTTTTTTATATATATATGATGGATAATTTTTATTATCCAGTATATATGAAGGATGTGTCTGCTCTGGGAGACTGGCAGGTGAGAAGTAACAGCTGGCCAACTGTCCATACCTATCCTGTCATATTTATACAGAGATAAATAATTTTATTAGAAGACCTTACACTTGATTTAAAAACATTTTAGTATAAAGTTAATGATATCAATCAAAAGCTGCCTTCTTTTACCTGATATTAGTCATTCTCCCCGAGTGGACTGTCTTGAATCACAAATGATAAGATAGAAGATTCCAGTGGTAAGATATATGTCCAAAACTGCTAATCATTGGAACGTTTAAATGCCATTAGTGATATTTAACCTTGTTGGCATCATCAGTAGCAACAATTTCAAAGACTACAAAGTGAGTTTATTTTTATGAAAGAGCAGAGTATATGTGGAAGAGATGCTTATTATTACTCTTGGCCAGAAAGACATGTAAATAAGATTCCCATTCAGCTCATGCAGCCATGATTTATGCTAAACTGTCTTTTTGAATGTGCATTTGGAAAGAGTGTGGATTGTGAACTTTGATCAGTGGGTTGACATGTTTATTTATATTTTATTTTACTTGTCTTCAGACAGGTAAAAAGTTTTCCGATGATTGAGGGACACAATTTCTGCTCTGCCCACAGGCACCTAAATTAAGTTTTTGTGCTTTCAATGAACTGCAGAATGGTCTCTTCAACACAATTTTTCTGAATACAAAATTGTGTATAGTACAAATTGTTTAGATAGGAGCATTAATATTTCTCTCATTCCCAAATGCAATTAACTCACAAAGAGAGAAATGCTGCCTGCCTGCCACTATGTTATGAACGAGGAGGTCAATTGTCTGAGGTCTTAGTTTGGTCAGCTCTGCATTGTCATGTTATTTTGTTAACCAATTCATTTTTCTTGAAGATAATTAGGGTTTTGTATAATTTGTGATAGTATCTTACATCAAATTTATTAAATTGCTGCTGATATAGGATTCTGATACAAGATGCACTTAAATTATCCGTGTACAGTTTACCATAAAATATTTGTGTGTTTACACACAGTAATGTCTTCAGATTAATTATTCAGGGAATTATCATTTTTGTTGTACATTGCTATTAAAATTAAAATATTTTTTTATAATGAGACATTTCTTATTGTTCACATTCCTGTGCAATATCTGGGACAATATAGTGTCTTTTTAAGTTATATCAGGTGTGAGACAATATTTGTAGATTTCACTATTTCTCTAACTAGTACATAAAAGTCTCAGATATATCTTGGTGTTATTTAAGAAATATAATGTTAAAATTAGTAATTTATTTTTTTAATGTTTGAATTGAAAAAAAAATGTACAGTACTTTGAATATTAGCGAATGTGATGGTTGAAATATTTTTCCCTGTTGATTTACTTCTATACTTTTCAAATAGGTTTCATTGAGACAAACATCTTTTGTAATGGGTAGTAATGTGCCTCATTTGAAAGTATTATCAGTTTTTTCTGGTTCAGTTGCAAATAGGTTACAATTTTGAAACCTAATGGACTGTTACTAATTTGTTAAGAAAAAAAAATTATACACTTTGGTAATTTGATTAAAGAATTTGTTTTGTTTGTTGCAATGCTTTATATTGTTAAAGGCAGGGTTTTGATGTCCATGGCAACACTATGACTTTAAGTCTTGGTGATGTGCGACCAAACTTGAGTGATCTGTGAGGACAGCTCCCGGGTGTAATATTAACTCATTTGAAAGTAGACATCTGTTACTTACATTTCTATTTTAATGGCGGTAAATCCAGCTCACAATAGACTGTGTGGACTAATTGTCTACTAGTCCAAGAATGTGATGTGTAAATGAGTTGAGTGCATGTGCTATGTACACATTAGTTTCTGCACTGACCGATCCCTATTCTTCATGTCTTCACACAAACTTTAAGGATCACATTGTAACATGTTGAAGAAAAATAGAAGGTTTTCTTTACACTTTGGTTTTCTTCATTCCACATTCATGATAGTTTGTCGGTGTCTTAACGTATGATGGGAAGTTAAATATGATTAATAATAACAATGAAGGAATTTTCTTAACAAAATCAGTTAGTTATATTAAAACTACAGCAAATGTAAGGTAAAATGGATACTTAAACAATAAGTTTTCTTAAGGTCCAGTCAATATTACAGTATATACATATTACAATATCACACTTATGTACAGTACTACATCTAAAATGTATAACAATGGTGGCAAAACTCAGTAAAATTTTGGCATAGTTTAGTACCTGAGTAGGGACCACTCCAACATACAGCATTAGGTAATTCAATTAAAAAAATATATCACAAGTTCAAGATAACCCTCAACTGAATAAATTCACTGTACAGTACCTCCAATCCAATGGTACAATCAACCAATGATGTGATGTTATGGTTTTCAGTATTAAATCAAACGGTGGTATCTGGCAACTTGGCGGGAGCCCAGCAAGCGACTGACTACTCTCCATTCATTTGGATGAATGTACAAGTTGGATTAATTAGTAATGCACAAGACTTGGTGAACCCCAAGAAAGAACTGCACTCTTCAATGTTCAAATTCAGTTAATAGGTTATTTACAGTAGATACAGGTAACCCTTGCTATCCAAAAATTCTATTCTTGCACCTTTCTTGGAAACCAAAAGTGATTTTCACTTACAGTAGTATATGAAAAACATGCCAATAAAAAAATTACATTGCACACACCCAGGAGATAGTATGTATGGCTTGCCATTCGCGTAGTGTTTGGTTTCAGTGCAGTGCGCTTGCTATGTGTTTATACAGTGGGGTATGCTATAATGAACGGATCCTACTACGAATATTCCTATAACGAACGGTTTTACCTATAAAATTGAGAATGCTATAACGAACGAAACTCTTACAACGAACATTACAGGTATTTAATTTTTTTTTTTTTTTTTTTTTTTACAAATTTGTTTTTTTATTACAAGTATTAATGATATTCTTTATTTCAGGGGTTTAGATGCATATGTATGCACTTTTTTACAATTTTATATTATATTTTTCAGTGTTAAGTGGTTGTATTTGGGGGCCTGGAACGGATTAATCCTATAACGAACAAGGTTCTAGAACCAATTAGATTCGTTATAGCATACCCCACTGTAAGTATGCATTGTGTTGATTCCTTGGCTACCATCACCAAAAGATCTTGAAACTCTGTGATCATTGAAATCAAGCTTGAAATGAAGATGCCATGACTGCAGGAAGGCCCTAGCAAGATCAGGAGAGACTTACCTCACATAAGGTAATGTATCAATTGTATACTATACAGTATACTGTAAGTATTTTACAATATTTAGATTTTTTTTGGTGATGCAAATTATTATTTATTTTTTGGGAGTACAGTATAATACTGTACTGAGGTTTATCAAACAATTTCATTATTTTTAGGTAAAATATTGGGATTTTCTTGTCGTTAGAGAACTGCACCCTATTTTTTCTATTGCTGTTCACTATCCAAACATTTTTCGAGGAACTTAACCCACCTGTATAGCAAGGTATATCTGTATAAAAAATTCTGAAAGTTAAGTGTCCACTCTATATTTCTCTTTGTCCAAGACTACATACAGGTTGAATGTGACTAGAACTACAGTACGTGGCACACATAAGCTGAAACAATAAAGATACTCCAGTTCAAATAAAAATTACTGGCCTTGAGTATTATTTTAAATATGAGAAAGAACATGCTTTATTACAAACACCATAGACCACTGGAGAAATGTAAAACTTTTGACCACTAAATACTATCTTTGATGCATTCCCAAATGTTCCATAGTGGAAATTTAACTAATTATAGTTAATGCTGATTAAAAGTTTTAAAATAATATGGTAGTACACTAGTTCCAGTTTATCCTATGGGATAAACTACATCTCAAATACCTGGTACTGTATAAAAGAATTTAAACAATACAGTGTATGCCTTAATGCTGTATTTTAATGGAATGCCCCCTCCCCAGCTTATGCCTTGGGGTTTCTACATTCATCAATGGGGGTCATGCCAAGCTGTCATAGAAAGCATTTACCACTGTTCATACTCTATTCAAGTCTTAGATGGGGAGTACATAAGTGAGTGCTTATTAAATTTACCAAAATAATAATGACAGCCAAACACACATATCATATCTTTTAGGTAAGAGTCAAATCACTGAAGAGATCTTTGCAAGTTCATCATACATGGAGGATTGAAGTATAAAAACACTTTTAGTGAGTCGTAAGTGGCATGTAGGAGCTCCCATCTCCTAAATACCCTCATGGTGCCCTGTTTCAGAGGACAAGGATTCTCTCCTCAATCTATATCTCAAGAAATTCCACAAATTGTTTAATTAACACATTCTAAAGAACATAGAACAATGGATTTAACATCTAACCCTGAAGGTTAAATTTTTTTCTTCTAATCTTCATGTGTAAAGGCTCACTTGATCTTCATATTTTCATCAAAGGTTTATTTACTTAATAATTACATAGGGAGAAATTATCTTAAGCTACTCACATATCATTGTTTTACAGCCATTTTCCACACTTGTGTGGGTTAGCTGGGATTACCCGATGACTTGGTGTCCCAGTTGCCACCAGGCAAGTTATTGATCAAGTTTTACTGCTAGATGCCTTTCCTATCATCCACCCACTTTTACAGAGTGGGAAATGGGGATTATATGTCGGGCTTCAGATACCTCTTAACTCCTACACTATGGAATGCTACTTTTAGCATTTTATTTGGCTAATGTCAGATCTTTATATTCAGCATAGAGAGACCCAAGTGGTTATAGGTACCGGGTATGTTCTCTTGGGCAAAAACTAAATTTCAAAAGAATCACTAATTTATACTTATCTACAAGCAATAACAAATTCCGAATGAACTGAGTGAAGTTAATTATAATAAATATTTTTTAGCTACTTAGTAACTTTGTCCTTTCTGATCAGGGCATAGAGGGAATTGAATGTTCAGGATCTCTCACATGCCACTCACAATCATGTCAATTGTATAAATCTTTATCATTTGATTAAATTATTATCTTTATAGGAGACTCTTGTACAGTACAGTACAGTATATAAAAATTAAAACTTCTTTTAGGCCAATATGAGGTGAGGGGGTTAATTAATTATTTTAAATTGTTTAATCAACAGGAATGACTTTACTTTCCCATCTTTATTTATGGAATTACAGTATGATAAAAGTAATTTATTCTTTATCAATGACTTTGGACACATTAATAAGAAAATTTTATCCATAATCTTAGAGAATGACAGTACAGTACCTGTACAGTATTAAATAATATAATGTACTTATGCTGCATCAGAAGGAAAAGGTTAAATTCATTCTTATATCTTTTAAAGTTATCTAGCAAGTAACCTATATATTTTCTCCATAAGATATTATGACCAAAGTTATTATGTCTTTTCACCCACAAATTTTTGACTTTGCATCCAATAAAGCTGTTGTGATAAGAGATACAGAGGTAAAACTCTTTTCTGGAGTGTTTTCAAAAATCCTTGACTTTGCATACATTAAAGCTGTGACGATGACCCCTGATGATGTACCACTATGAGAGCTGCTGTGTAAAACAACATCCGTTGTCTTTGAGGTCACAGCAGCTTTTGTCTGAAAGATAAATCATTGCCTCATCCACTTTAGTAACTTTAAACTGAGAACATAAGACCTACTGACTGTACACAGGCAATCTGCTCTAAATCTACAGTAAGAAGATCTTTTGGGGGTAACCTAACTAATCAGTGATGTGGTCACTTTGGTTGTACCTGTAAGAGAAATAAATAAAATAAAACTCTGAATACTGTACACAGAAAAGAAAATATTGTATGTAAGAAATAAAGAGATATCATCTTGGAAATAATAAAACATTTTGTGCCACTGGTCACCTGCAATGTGGCCAACTGCCTGCAAATGTGTAAGAGAAAGGAACGTTTCCTTCTGATATATCAGGATTCTGAGCCGAGCATCATCAGGTACGAATGTATTCATTTGAATTCCATTACCTTTGTTCTCCGCAATTGTTGAATTAAATTTTTTGCAAGTCTAGGTGAAGTGTTCTCAAAATTTGGGGGCACATTGACTTAAGGAAATGGATTTTATTTGAAACCAGCAAAAGATTAATAAAATTCCTGTATTATAATTTCTAATTAAGAATATTTTCAGTTTTCTATTAGGAACAGTAATCGTATCAATTTATTTAATGTCTATGGTTACTGTATTACGTGTGTATTTTTCTAAAGTCGAATTGTATGTAGCTAAGTTGGAACATGACAAATAATATACGTACATACAGTACACAGAATACTGTATTAGTAAATACAGTTTTAACACAATAGAGTATCTAATGTTAGTACTGAACACATACAATATAATATAGGAAGCAGTAAAAATAGGAACACAATAATTGATTTCTAACACTTTAAATCCTACCACAGTAGTGTCCCATGGTTACGGAATTGATATATGTGTTACATATTTGAAAAGAAAATCCGACTAAAAATTAAGGATTGATCGTCAAATCCCCTTTTATGACTAAGTCTAGATCAGGTGACTCACATGGAGCTTTCTGGTTATTTTGACATATAACAGCTGTTTTAATGTCCTTTTGTATTCCCAAATTTTGTTTTATTTTGATAGCCGGAAGGTCCAGTACAGCACCATCCCTTCCCTTGTTATTCAATTCGATGAAAAGGATTTTAGTAAATAAGTAAAACTGATACTTCTTTTTTGGTTAATAAAGTGACTATCCTCACTCCTTGGAGAACTCTGCTGTTGCTCATGATATACTTTGTGTATGTTGCAAACGAAAAAAAAAATTACATTTATGAAATGGTAATGTTGCAGTTGTTTGTGATGTAAAAACTTGTGTGCCAGGCATAGTCCACTGTATAACTGGGCAAATAATTAGAACCTCTGGAAAACAGCATTATTTTTACTACTCTTCCTTATTTAGACTGCATTGTTAATAGCCTACTTTTTTAACTTAATAGATTATACATTATTAAATTTTTTACCACTACAATACCGTAATTTGCTAGTAACTGAAAATCTGCCATTCGCTAGAGGCTCTGTGATACCCGTGACATTTAATGAAGAAGCTGTTCAGTCAGCATTACATACCTCTTTCATCTTGATTTGATGCTGCACAGCATAAATATTTCTTGTGAGTTCACGGAGTTTGGTGTCAAGTTCTTCAGAAGCAAAAGTTAGTTCGTTTATTCGATTCTCAAGACTGTTGATAAATGCTTGCTCATCCTCATCTTTCTTCTTCTCCTTCTCCTTCTGTCGTATTACTTCAAAAGCCAAAATTCCAACAGCAATTCCAAAAATAACTCCTTCTCCTGTGATGGTGGACAAGAACAATTTTTTTATAATATAAGTCAATCACTATGAATAATTTAGCTATTTAAAGTAATATATAAAACACCCTTTTAAAACAAAGTAATAAAAATACCTCAATAAATGTAACTACTGTACTGTACTACATGCCAAATAACCATATTATCAATTCAGTTCAATAAAGGTGTAGGGAATACATTGTGCTTTCTTCCACTCCATTAACATCAACACTTACCTAATAAATTTGCTCCTAGTTCTATGGCAGCATCTTCATTCAGCTTAGGTATGGTGCTGCTTTGTCCTGACCGACCTATGTTCATCACGTACATTTTCATACGTACTTCACACCAGTGGTAAACTGAAGGGTGAAGTCCATTTTTAATATCCTGTACTCAACTCATAAACATGAAAATACTAATACTATTTCCTTTGCTCTATTAAAATTCATAACTTGTACTTTACTAAATATAATTAAAAAGTATAAAAAAGTTAAAGAAATTGTAATATCTTTGCTTTTCAACTGCAAATTAAGTCATTCTTTATTCTTTATTAATTAGGTATGTTTCTTCATATCCATTCTGCCCTTTCTATCAAAATATACTGGCAGTAAAAATCCTGGGCTAGTAACACGGTGGGTGGAACATAAATAGCAAAATGCATGACGTTTTTAACAAAGGGTAAATAGCTAACATACTGTGATAATGATTGGCTAGGGACAAGGTAGGTGGAGGTTAATAGTGGATGCCTGTGGTCTTATATGCTTCTTCAAACACTAACATAGAAGATGCTTTTAAACAGCAACCCAACCTGGTTTTATTATGCTGCAAGCAATCGGTAATTTCCTTCACCTATTTCAGATTCTATACAAAGAGTAAGGAATATGTTGGACAGTAAGTATAATGGGAAGAGTTGAAATAAGTGTGTGTAGTAGTTAGTAAGATTTTGTATATTGTATAGACT
Source organism: Homarus americanus (assembly GCF_018991925.1). Lineage (NCBI taxonomy): Eukaryota > Metazoa > Arthropoda > Malacostraca > Decapoda > Nephropidae > Homarus > Homarus americanus. The sequence continues at coordinate 582,019 of NW_024745073.1, forward strand.
TGTGGGGTTCTTACTGACACACTCTACACCTTTACACACCAACAAAACACTAAATGGGGATTTTTTATCTAGGAATACTAGTTAGAAAATGTATAGTGTGCATGAGCAGCATTGCCTAGTTTAAATTGCCCTATACTGTATACAGTCTATACAGGTACAGTTATAAAGTTAACAATAAAGGAGCAGGGGAATATACAGTACAGTACTTAAAAGGATTAGAAAAAATACTCCCCAGCATGAAACAGTAATATTACTACTGTGGGACTTACATCATTATTAACAAATTTGGAAAATAATGTACAATATTCTGGTTAATATTTTGCCAGTAACACAAGTTCAATTAAATACTGATTTACTGATCAAAAAATAATTAATATGTTTACTAATAATATTATAGTACTGTACACACTACAGCACACCTACATTAACTTTCTACCTCATTACAGTACAGGTACCTGTATATGGTACAGTACAGACACTGGTACAGTATAACTTTAATCTTCTACAAAATAATTTTCCTCCATACTTTCCTTATTATTATTATAGTTCCCTACCACTCTCAGGCCTACAGACAAAATGTTACATACGTCGTGCAGGAGGAAGACAGAAATTTTCTTTAAAGAAGTGACTTCTACCAGCCTTGCGTTTTATTGAGCTGGACAGGGGCCGAGCAACTTGTTTCACAAACAGAAAAGCAAGTTTGGCAAGTGGGAAAACAGGAGCCATGGACAATGTCTGTGAGTTCAACTAATTACTTTCCACCTGAAAAGGGAAAACAACCCTTGAGTAAAGGCCAATTATGTGTGTGCAAAGCTTCTCTCGGTACAGTGCATAAATTAAAAAAAGAGAGGAAAAATAATCAATAATTAAATGTGGAATGGTATTCAATTGCCACTTTGAATAAGTAGAAGCAAAGCAAATTTCAATTACTCAGCATGAGCATTATGTTCACAGCTCCTATTTCCCTATGACCCTGTACTGTACAGTATGTTATCATACAACCCCATTATGGTATTATGAAAAGCCTTTTTGTTAAGGTATACTGTACTATACTGTACATAACTTTAGAAAATAGGTCTATTATATTGTTCAGTAAACAATGCATATATAGTACAGCACTGTACAGTATATGCAGCACATGTATACTGTACCTGTACCATACAAACTCAAAACAAATCATAGGAAAATATCCTAAGAAAACAGTTTGTGCTGTTTTATGACTATCTTCATTATTAGTGTTTAAACAAGGCTGTCCTCCAATTCAAAATTTCTCTTAAATTTATTCCAACCCAATTGAAAACTTACTAAAACATTGGCATAAAATTGAGGTAATACTAGGAGGCAGTATCACACCTAGGTCACCAACTTGAGGATACCAGGTACAGTATTTGTCTCCAGATAATAAATGCTTTCTTTCCCACGAGAAAGCCAAAACGTTACAGATTAACATTTTTTTAAATATTTTTATGAGTTTTTCTGTCCTGAACACTAATCTGTACTTAAAGTATGATACTACTGTTCCTATGCTCTACAGTACAGTATTGCAACAGAAGCTTTTTGGTTAATCTACAAGAAAACTTTTAACAAATTACCAGATACTGCTACAGTATTTTCTGTAATTTGTTGGTGACAAAATGAAGCAACCTATCCTTGGTTAGGTTAAGTAGGATAGATTGGTTCATTTTATGTCAAATTAGTCATTCAGGTGCAACACAATCTTCCAGTATTACAAAAAATGTGAGGGTTTAAGAAAATTAAAAGATAAATGCAGTACAGGTATGTATGAAGACCAATACATTTATTTAATTTACCTTTACCCCCGACACGGCACGTAAGCAAATATTATTCAGTCACAGCTGATATTAGTAGGAATGAACCACTGAGTAATAGGTACAATACAGTACTCAAGTGAAGCAGTTCTTGGTGGTTTAATCTTGGTAAATTATATTCTGTACAGGGTATACTGTATTTCAGTGATGGTTTCTCTGTAACAATTCAGTAGTGACCAAGCATGTAACTTTATACTGATTTGCATATAGGTAAATAGAGAAAAAATCTGCTGTACGTATAGCATTTTCATCAAATTTTAATTTTCTATTTTACTTTTCTATTTCACTTAAAAAATGCAATTTTGATCACACAAACTGGGCATGAATTTGAAGTAGAGGGAAATTATATGGTAAACACATGCAGGAAACTGGCGAAACTAAACCTAATAAAACTTAACCGAACCTGTTACAAAAACTTTAAAAAGTCCATTATTATATTCAAGAACATGTGCCCAGGTTAAGGAGCTGCAGTACGAAACTTAAATACAAGAAAGGTTCTGCAGTTTACCAAGAGCATCCCCAAATTGTTGGAGGATATAAATATTTTGCTAAACAAAAAGATCAAGAACCTAACAACTCAAATATCAGTATACATGTCTAACCTAACCAAACGGAGAAACCAGAAGAGCCTGACCTAACCTAACAAGAGAAAAGAAAATACATAAGGAACCTGAAAAAAAAAATGGAATCGAATTCGGAAAAATAAAAAATCAATTATAAATTCCGACAAGAATGTTATAACGTATATTTACTTCTTTGCTCTATCTCCTTATATAAGACCAAAATAGAGTTCCGTGCTTAGATACTACTGTATATTAAAAAAAATTCTCAGTAGTCAGGACTTCTTTATTCATACATAGTAATCATATTTTATTCATTGAACTTAATGTCAAAAACTCGTTAAAATGTAACAAAATTAATAGGACCACTAAGTTAAATTGAATCTTTCCCAGACATTAAAATGGTGTCATTTTCTTTAACTTTCATCACTTATATAAATGTAAGACAACTAATAAGGTACATTAACCCATAACATTGTTGATAAATAGTGTAGCATCAGCCGGCCAAGATTCACACTCTAGTTTCTCTGTTCTTTCACTTACACTGAGCAGGAGGCATCAACACATATGTCCTGAAGAAATGGTTATTCTTAGCTCGGCTTTTAGCAAAGTTTGCAAGCGGTTTAGCCACTTGCTTAATGACCAAAGCACCCAATTTAGCAATGGGAAAACCCACAGCCATCTCCCATTCACTGTTGTGTTCTTGACTAAGTTGTTATTATGAACCCGAGCATGTGGATGAACCCACAGCCCGACTCCTCAACAGATAAAGCTATACAGTATCTACTTTTTTACTTTTTTTTTACTTTTATCCTCTTCGCCACTGATCGGCTTGTTAGCCGCTTGGGCGATCGGTCACGTCTCTGTCACGCACTGTTGGCAAAATGCACCGGCTCCTGAATGTACCTGAACCCGCTCCAGTGTTGGTCAAGTCTTCTCTTGAAACAGCTCACACTCAGTGCCGTCACAACACTCTCTGGTAGATTGTTCCAAGAGTTTACAACCCTCACTCCGAAAAAGTTTGCCCTCACGGTTTTCTGGACTTGCGGCTTCTTCAATCTTGAGCTGTGACCCCTTGTGGGGCGAGCGTCCGCCAGCTCCAAGTAAGGACACTCAACTGAGTAGTGCCCCCTGAGATGCTTATACACCTCAACTTGGTCCCCCCTTGCCCGTCTGTAGTATAAGCTAGGCAAGTTCAGGCGCTCCAATCTCTCAGGGTAGCTGAGGTGCCGAAGTGCAGGCACCAGTCTGGTGGCCCTCCTTTGAACATTTTCAACCAACTGACAGTCCCTAGCATATCTCGGGGACCAGATGGGGTGACAGTACTCCAGATGGGGAAGCACTTCACTCCTGAAGATCGTCACGAGGGACGGACCGTCTAGATATCTGAACGACCTTCTTATAAGACCCAATAATTTATTTGCCTGATTTACCTTCTTCTCACAATGGCCCGAGAACTTCAGCTCATTGTCAACATACACACCTAGGTCCTTCTCACACACAGTCTCAACTAGTACATTTTCTTCATCCCGTTGGGACATATGGTACGCCTCCTTACCGTTGGTACGCCCCAGGTGCATCCTCTTACACTTCGTGACATTGAATCTCAGCAGCCATTCCTTCGACCATTCCTGGAGCCCACAGAGGTCCTTCTGCAGCTCTTCACAGTCCGCTTGGTTCTTAATTTCCCGAAATAACTTGCCATCATCGGCAAACATTTGTATGGAGGAGTGTACAACGTCAGGCATATCATTTATGAAACAAACAAACAACAGCGGGCCCAATACACTACCCTGCGGTACCCCACTTGTTACAGGTACAGATGACGATTTCGTGCCATTAATCACCACACATTGCTTGCGGTCATGTAGAAAGTCTTCTATCCACGCTAGGACATTTCCCCGAATTCCGTACCCTTCCAGTTTGATTTTCAGCCTTTCGTGGGGTACACTGTCGAAAGCCTTGGCAAATGAAAATAAAACCAATAAAAATGAACGCTATTAATTGAAATAAATATAAAATGTTGACTTAAATAAAATGATTGAGCTTGGACTCTGCACACTCTCGTCACGGGTGATTATTATGGTGTAACTGTTATAGTGCAATAAGCATAAATTGTAATACCGCGGTTTGAAGTGATAACGCTGATAAGTAATCAAGTGGAGTGATATACCTGTCAAGAACTGGTTATAATGTGATTGAATTATGAATTATATAGGCATACACACACACACACACACACACACACACACATATATATATATATATATATATATATATATATATATATATATATATATATATATATATATATATATATATATATATATATATATATATATATATATATATATATATATATATATATATATATATATATATATATATATATTGTGATTGCGGTTTCCTTCGTTTAATTTTCTAACGTGTGATAAAAGCTCAATAAAATGTAGTATATTGACTCTTCGTGAAAATCTCTAAGCATAGAGACAAAAGGAAAGGGATAAAGAGAAAGAAACAACACAAACACCTCCTCATGTTGATCCATTAGAGCCAGTGTCCCAGAGTAATGTACCAGGTATTACGATGAGATATACAGGTATACTTAAGAGGTTTAGTGATGTATGTATATAATATGGCGCATAAATAATATTATTGTTGTTACTGGACTAATTATGTGATTATAAAAGAGGCTCAGAATTACAAGAGTTTGTTTGTCATCAGTAAAGAGAAACGGACAAGTTACCAGCTGATGGACATAAACAACATGGCGGAGAGTCAGTCTGACGTTCTGGAATAAATTTCAAGTAGAGAAAGGAGGTTCACAAATGGCGTCCACGTGTTTCCCTGGGTCTGGGGACATAATTCATCTCAACGTTGGAGGGCAGAGGTTTGTAAAAGATATAATATAGAAAGAAATTGGTAATGTGTCGCCAAAAATTGTAGACTGCGTTTGGTGATCATAAAGAGCCTTTGTACAGTCTGTTCATATGCGAGTCCAGACAATGACCAAGAAATCGTTTTTTCTCCCATTTATGCACATTGTAACATTTTGATTGAACATTATAAAAACTTATGAGTATATTTTTAAGAAATTTAATGTTAAACGGAATTTTGGGCATATGTGAGACATTTAAAACAAAGGGGCACTTACTTATATCATGATAAAATACACTGTAGTAACGATTGTAAAGTCCTCTGTAGTCATTTTTTTTAAGATTTTGACACTGGTCAATCACAATGTTTGGTTTTGAATCTAAACATTGTGCAGTTCATCCTCACCTGGATAAATTGTTACAACTGCAATTTCATAATGAAACTATGTAGGGTTATACTTTTAAGGCTTGTTTCTTGGTAACTTAAATGGTGAACATATTATATTTACCTCTCGAGTTTATGAAATAGGTATTAGTGGGGAGGACTTTCAAAAACAGTGAAATTGTGGATTTCAATAAAACCTAATCTTGCCTAAACTCTCCAGCCTCCCATAGCACTGAGAACTAAGGATAACTGACGTGAGACATAATAATCCAATAGTTGCTTGACATTATTTATAATTTTTATTATTTGTTTATCCAGAAAAATTCTTATTAATATAAGGAGAATCTATACATGTTTTACAGTTAGGAATTTTTATTTTCTTCCAGATTCAGCACATCACGACACACTCTCACATGGGTTCCTGACACCTTCTTCACATCTTTATTATCCGGGAGAATCTCAACTCTTAGAGATGAATCAGGAGCCATATTCATTGATCGCGACCCTTCCCTCTTCAGCACCATCCTCAATTATCTCCGCACACGGGACCTTAACATGTCAATTGTTGACATCAGTGCTCTAAGGTACAGTTATACAGTATGAAATGCTTGATATACTCTAATTGTATATATAGTAATGACTGAATTAAAACTTTTGTGAATCAGATTATACATATTTAAATGGTTTACTATTGTCTTCTTTTATTAATAATATTGTCTTTTTCCTTGTTAATGAACCATAATGAGGTGTATCTGTCTAGCTACCACTGTTTTTTATATTACAGTATTTTAAAGGGTGCAGAAGAATGGGAAAGCGTCCATGCTGCCCAATTTTCAATTACTGTACTGTATTCTCTTGCATAGTTGGGATCACACTACAAGATTAATCCTGGAGAAACACAGGCTTGTGGTTAATGATATTTCTTTAATATTATTTTTATATGTTATCACATGAGTATTTTCTTTAACATATAGACATGAAGCTGAGTTCTATGGCATAGCCCCCTTGGTGAAGAGGTTAATGTTGTGCCAGGACTTACACCATTCATCATGTGGTGATGTCCTCTTCTGTGGATACCTCTCACCACCTAGTAAGTTCTTTCCCTATTTTTTTTAATTCAGGATAAAAGATGATCAAAGTTGATGACAATTTATTTGACATTTTCTGCATTTCACTGACCATCTTTGTTGATTCCTGCCAATTTTATTGTGATAACTTGAAATTTATTGTCTGCTCAACTTGTGATGTGTTTTGTTATAGGCATTCCAGTTCAAGATCCACCAACGTCCACGGCTTCAGAGTCTCGTGAGGGACAGAACAGACTACCCAACAATGCCAGTAACAATAACAGCAACAGCGGTGTGTCTGGGGGAGTCCTACGATTGCCTGAGGCAGCAGGAGCAAGTGCAGGCGTCCCAGGACCTGGTGGAGGGGGGTCTGTAGCAGTCCCTAGGCCAGGCCACTCGCGTAATTCTTCACTTGATATGCGTCACAACCCATCTCAGCTAGTTGGACAGGGTATGATCTCAATCTGTATTTACCTTTGTTGTTTTAAGAAATGAAAATAGTACTGTATATGATGTCTGGAAATGGGAAAGCGAAGTCTTTATACTGTATTTAAAACTGAGCCAAAAAATTTTTTTTTTATTAAATTAGGTGTTTCATGGAACTATAAAGCTGAGTGATGGAAAATATTGGGTTAAGAAAAAAAAGAGTGACATGCTAGTCAGTGATGGCTATGCTGTATATGGTATATACACTGTACTGCATACCTGATGAATTATTAATGTTAGTACTGTACCATGTGTAGGGTTAGTAGGTTATAGATCAGTTTTCATCGGTCTTTGATATGCTCATATGTACATACAAACACACAATGAAATTTACTTGTTTCTTTTTAATACATTTTACAGATAGGCACTAGATTTTTTCTTTATTACATAATCTGTATATAATGTGAGAAATATTACAAAATTCAACTGGTCTGCACAGCTATGGTAGTACAGTAGTCAATTAGCTTCTCATTGTTTAACATTATTAATACATTGTACTGTACCTTCCTCCAGGTCTACACAATGCTGTATATCCCGGCCACATGTCACGAAGCTCAAGTGATCTCCGTAGCCATGCAGCAAGATCACACTCCAGAACTCCCTCCATGGACCTCAGACACTCACGTAATTCCTCTGCCGACCTTAATAAATTCTTCAAAAATGAGATAAACGTTCTGAACAACGCTGGACCCCCTGGTATGTTATCACAATTTTTTGTAAAGCTATAACTGATGCTGGGGTATACAGTATATGATAGTTTAGTAAAAACCTTTAGCAGACAATGTAATCACTTCACATGTCCTAAATAACTTATGTACTGTACTTCCATTTTGTTGTCAAGTGTTCATCATAATGTAATGGGTAGCTATTGTTCATAACTAGATCACACTGTATGCTGGAATATTAGCAGCTTATATACTCTCAATTACCTGTCCTGGTGAATTGTAAAAGATATGGGCCCCAAACACACTGCCAAAAGGTTAAATAGACAGACAGAGAGACAGACAGACTCACTCTTATAAAATTAACTATATTCTCTGACATACGTATACAACCATGTATGATCTTTCTATTTTAGGGTCAAGCTGGGTGGATCCACTACGGGTTCGGATGGTTAAAGCTCATCACAATTGGATTTTAGTTGCATATGCTCACTTTGTAACCTGTTACAGGTAAGAGCTCTCTCTATTGGTGATAATCAATGTTTTTTTGTGTAATACCATTCACATTGTCATGTTGTTTTTTACAGTATTAGCCGTGATAGCATAATTACCACATTTTTATAACATGTGAAAAATATTATTACAACCATCTGCCTTTATACTAAATCAGTAAAAACAGTTCTAAACAAAGTGAATTGACATTGAAGCATTATTTGGAGTAGCACTGCCAGCTTCTCTGGATACCAAGACTTATGATAGCTTCTAAATTTGTTTATGGTTATCATCAACTTATGTTAAAAAAAAATGATACCATCCCTTAAGATTGTATATTGTCATCTAGAAATAACAAATTGCGAAGTTCATTTGCAAGGACACCTACCTAACAATGATCTATTTCTGTTGTAAAGTGGTGTTGCTGTGTGAGTGTGTGGTGGTGTTGCTGTGTGAGTGTGTGGTGGTGTTGCTGTGTGAGTGTGTGGTGGTGTTGCTGTGTGAGTGTGTGGAGGTGTTGCTGTGTGAGTTTGTGGTGGTGTTGCTGTGTGAGTGTGTAGTGGTGTTTCTCTATGAGTTTGTGGTGGTGATGCTGTGTGAGTGTGTGGTGGTGTTGCTGTGTGAGTGAGTGTGTGGTGGTGTTGCTGTGTGAGTGAGTGTGTGGTGGTGTTGCTGTGTGAGTGTGTGGTGGTGTTGCTGTGTGAGTGTGTGGTGGTGTTGCTGTGTGAGTGAGTGTATGGTGGTGTTGCTGTGTGAGTGTGGATTAAGAAAATAATGAAATGTTTAAGAAAAGGCAGTGCTAGATAATTTATTTTGTATTGTTTTGTTTAATTGTTTCTATGACCAGATTTATATCACAAACATTTTTATTACATGCTATCTGTAAAGTGCTGTCAACCGGTGGTGAGTAGATGGAACTAATACCTTTATCAGTGTATTGTTCAATGGACAAGAATCATATTTTTATTTTTATTTATACTGTACTGTACATAATATTGTTTCGATACTCAGGACTGATTAAGGAGAAGGTTTTTTTTGTGGAAGTTCTAATTTTTGGATGTCTGTATTGTGGTAGTATTCAGGAAGCCTCTCCCAGAAGTCAAAATAAAACCATTTGCACCCTCTTTTAGTTTGTGCTTACAAACATTTTTATTGATAATTTTTTTATGCTTTCTTGCATCCATATTGCTTTAAACTTGAAAATAAAGTTGACTAAACATTAACATAAAGAAACCTGAAGATATTAAGAGCCAGCCTATTTACATCTTCTGAAAGAGTAGTGAGTGAAGCAGTGAGTAGTATAGTCAGAATGGTTGGATGTCTTACCATACTGCATGTGTTTTTCTTTAGGTTGATTTAGCCTTTTTATGATTTTCGTAGATGGGGTCCATATGAACTTTCACTAAGTAACCTGACTAATTTGGCAAGAAAATGGAATGTGAATTTTAAGAAAAATTATTGTTTACTACATTCTCAAAAGAGTTCTGACTCTGAGAGGTCATCCATATTCCTGGATTAGTAAAGTGTGCACAGTGTTATCGAGTGGTTACTGTGCAGTACTGTATATTGAAGAGTATCTATCTTCACACATTTTCATTCTTTCTTATCTCTCTTGATGTATATTAGTCATTGAAAATATAATAACATGTATTTATATAACATAGCAAACATGATTATGTGCCCTATGTTTGTGGATACATAGTGTACAGTACAGGGTGTACAGTATATCAAACTACTTTACATACACTTTTTATTTTAACTGTTACTGTCTATACCTGCAGTACATACTGTACTGGGCAGAGTGACAGGCACTGCAGAGATCTTTAAATAAGTCAATACTTATTGTGAAGGTACAGTGTTATATTATCATTGATTATGAATTTAAATAACTTGTACTTTCATTATTCAAATTTATTATGCCATTTTCCACTGTTAATAAAGCAAACATAGAATACCAGGTAAAAGGAATAATTTTCTTTTCAAATGCCACATAAAGCAACACTCACTTCACAGTGTGTGGCCAGGTAGAGAAAAGTTATACATCTCTGCTCGAGTTTTTCTCTATACTGTACTGTACTGTATTTCATGTTCATTTTATGTACTGTGCAGTGTTATACAAAACATTATCAATCAAACTTTTGAATTACACATTATCATCACTAGGTTTTTTCTCACTGTCCTTGATATAATACAGTGATCTAATTCGCTCAGTAACTTAACAATATAAACAGTATGTAGATTCTATACTAAACCTCTAACTACTGTATTAGCACTCAACTATGACTTGATCTCCAGGAATAAAGACAGCACTGGTTGGCAGCTGGCCTTCACTTCACCTTATATTGACCAGCTCATCGAACGGGCAGCCCTGAATGCTAAGCTCTCTCCACCAAGTCAGGGAGGAGAAGCTGGACAGAAGATGCTTGCCATATCCTATGCATCTCATATTCGACTATGGGGTATCTCAGAGGAAGGCACTAGAAATGATATTGGTTAGTCGAGCTTTATTTCTCTCTCCGTCATTTGTATCATCATAAGAATTTAAAAAGTTTTTGCCTGATTTGACATAATTTTATTTGTGTGTGTGTGATTATTTTTTCCACTGTTCTTGCATGTTTTCTCTACTCTAATAACAAAGTATATATAAAGATTACAATTATGCTGTGAATTGTCTTGTATCAGTAATTAACACGATATACTGTACTATACTGTATTAATACTTAACTGGAGGGCAGACCTTTAGCCTTGGAATACCACTTTATCATTGGTTCACATTCGACAGCATTGATGAATAGTATTTTCCTCTTTACTCAAGGACCTTCAGTACCTGGGTGTTAGTGATATACCTCCTCTTTATTGGGTTGCAGTTGATTGTACTAATGATTGCCATTTTACTCTTCATATACAGGAACCTTTAATCTTGGGGTGCCAGTTGAGTACCTCTTCTTTATTGGATCACAGTTGGTGGCACTCTCTTCTGTCGGGAAAATTGGAGTCTGGCATGCCATGACACAACACTGGCAGATTCAGGAAGTACTACCCATTGCATCCTTTGATACAGCTGGTTCTTTCCTCCTGCTAGGGTGCACCAATGGATCTATTTATTATATTGGTGAGTTTGTTCTCTTGTATGAATATCTCATGTCAGTGATCTTTGCTCTGTTTTTCTGTATCTGTACTCCCTCTCTCACAGTTTTAGAGTTACTGGTCCTGCATTTTGGAAATGTGCAACAGATGAAATGTTATATTTATGTTTTATACATATACTATACTGTACTGTACTTTCAGGCGTTCATAACTCGAGTTCTGTACTGTACAGTGTGTACACCTCATGATTTTAAAAACTTCCTATTTATCCAGTTTATTTAGTTGTGTTCTCTGCATGAAGGCTCTATGACTGATGTGCAGTAGGTCGGCTTTACATTTGTCTCTGACAGTAATAAGAGATTCCTTTCCCTCCAGACATGCAGAAGTTCCCCCTGCGGATGAAGGACAATGACTTGTTAGTGACAGAGCTGTATCATGATCCATCAAATGATATCATCACTGCTATCTCAGTCTACCTTACACCAAAAACAAGTGAGGTTATATGCTGCTGTATATTTATTTAAAGTCCTGTAGTATCCAGACATTGTATTATTATGTCAGTCCCAGACTGTGGAAGCTTGGCTGTGTTTCCCTTGTATAAATATCAGTAAAATTTTTAAGAGTTTCTGTAAAGCATCTCAGTATACAATACCTAGCAACAGTCTTATTTTTATGTATTATAATTAATGTTACTTCTTGATTTATTAAGTATTTTCAACTTTTCTGAATATTTATTGTATTTGCTATTCCTGGCAACATCACTCTAAATCCTTTTTACTGTGTCTGTTATGCCATTCTATTGACTTGCTCCTCAACTTTATGCATGCGATAGCTTAGAACCATCTAACTAAGACTTTCATCATAGATGTATGTGGAAATTGGATTGAGATCGCATATGGCACCAGTTCTGGAACAGTAAGAGTTATTGTTCAACACCCTGAGACAGTGGGACATGGACCTCAGCTCTTCCAGACTTTCACAGTCCACAGATATCCTGTGACTAAGGTTAGATATTTAATGTATGGAATCTTTTGAGAAATCCATAAATACTCAGTTACTAGGAAGAAAACTTGAAGAGATGTTATTCCAGAGTTGAAATTTAATTTTATTACCTTGTAAATTTTATATGTATTGTTTTCTTATGATTTTTTTAATGTTGCTTGTCCTCATGTAGCTCTTAATTTTAATGAGTCAATCCAACGCAGTCAATTTTTTTCATTTATAACCAATCACCCTTCAGTGGGTGGCTTATGTAGTTCACTCACTAAGTATGATTGTTGCAGCAGTAGAAGACACTGATCATAAGATTAGTCCTGATGACAGGTCTTGTGTGTCTAGAACAATGGCTTAGTGTTGCACTACACAAACCACCAAGTTCCAGGCTTAGCCATGGGATGGGATTTCATGACCAATCTTTCACTTTTTTAACTATCAGAGCAAGTTACTGCAAGTAATATCTTCCTGAAACATTTCATATACTTAACATCCTCTTACCTCGTACAAAGACCTTTTAACAATCCTACAATGTTTATAAAAGAGTACTGCATGTTAGCTTAGCTGCAAGATTTGTAACCAAATACTGTACTCATTATCTTTTTATAAGGTTACAACTTATTCATAGATACATCAGTGGAATAAATTTTGTTTATCACCTAAAAGGTGATAAATCAAAAGCTCCCTATACCTGTATTAGTCCATGAATAAGTTTATCTAAGAGATATCTTAATGGATTGTCTTGAATCTTTGCACCAATTATCTGCACCTCCTCTGGAAGTATACACTGTAAAAAAAGGGTATTACTCATTTTTGTGTTGGACAATATGACACCACAGACAGTATTTTAACAACCCTACCGTGACAACATGAGCCGTGTTGTTCATTTCAAAATTCATTAGACCCATCATGGAAGATATTGTACTTTTCTTTATCATGTATGCTTATAATGTATTTCTTTTGAATTTCAAGAAATCTAAACAGCTGAAAAATAGATTCCCTCTTCCCCAAGAAATAATTGTTCATTTCAGTAATTTCAAGTACTGTATCATTTGGCAGGGTATGTGCAAATGTTAATTGCTTTCCTCTCTCACAATAGTGCTTGTATGTATAAATGTGAACAGTTGTGTAGGACATGTTACTTTAGTATTAATTTCTTTTAGTATTAATGTTCTTTCTCTTTTTCACCCTAAGGTAACCCTCTCGGAGAAATTATTAATCAGTGTGTGTAGTGAATATAATCACGTACGCACCTGGTCCGTCACACGCTTCAGGGGAATGATCTCCACCCAGCCTGGTTCAACACCACTCTCCTCCTACAAAATTCTCACTATTGACGAGGTTGATCCCAACATTTACTATGCAATTGCTAATGACTGTGGTAAGCTTACATTATATGTGTATAACATTATGCTTATGTCTATTAACTTTTCTTCATTACTAAATATTGTATAACTTTTAACTGTCTGTCTAATCCTTTGTGCATGGGTTTGTATACTGTAATATATTTTGTACTTAAAACTTAGTCCTGTACATTTTAATATCCCCTTGAGATCATTGTGTTTTGCATCATTCTCTAGTACAGTATCAGCCTTAATTGTTGTTCAGGTTTCAATAGGTACAGTATCTCAGATAATAGATACTGTATGTGTTATTCAAATGATGGCTCTTCTTCCTTCTGCGAGTGTTTGGAGTTAAGCCATCACAAGTGGCCCCTTCAGGTCCCTGTACAGGTATCCTTCGTTTAGTGATAATTTGCTTTACTGCTAAATTTGTTTGACACCTTTATTGGTTAACATAAGGTCAAAAGCATCACGGTGGTGGTGTGGGTGGAAGGCTTGCGTGGTTGGAGGGGGTAGCAGGAAAACATGTTGCTACCTTATATCTGCTTCTTTGCCCTGCCAATTAAGGTTAGATTGTAGTATGTAAAGTGTGCGTAGTACCTGGGGTATATTATGCTAAAATTTTTATGTAAGGTAAATACCATACTGAAAAGTAACATAATTATGTAGAAAATGAGACAAAATTACTGTACAGGTTTACACTTTTAATGACTTGCTGTTTTTTTTTTCCTTGGTAAAACTTATTTGTCAGTACTGTCTCTCCTCGACTTACGACAGGGTTCCGTCCCGACGACCAGTTCGTAAGTCGAATTGGTCGTAAGTTGAAAAGGCAAAAATAATAGTACATAGAAGTTCTAAAATGGGTGTCTCTTTTTCTTCTCAGCACCACAAAAACTCTCACTTTTACGCTTGCCAGCCATTTTAAAGGGAATTACAAACAAAAATTTTGTCAGTACACAGTGCGATCTCTAACGTTGGGACTTGAAAATATGTAATTTGAAAAATATTTTATACGACCATGGCCGTCGTATGTCCGGGTTGTCGTAAGTAGAGGAGAGACTATATCTCTATTTTTCATCATTGTCATGAAAAATGTTTCACATATGCATCTTTTAGAAAAATAGAATAGTTTGAGTGTAATATGTGTATATTTCTCGGAGGAAATTTATGTTTTTTGTGACCATATGAATTGAAGGTCTACAGTAATTATTCAAAATGCTTTTGAGAGTGAAGTTTAATGCTTTTGAAATATTATGTCTCTATATGAAGTCACCAAGTCATTAGGGCAAGAAAAACTTTAGTTTGAAAAGTAAAAGGCAACATGATTAAATGGAAAATTAGTCTATATTCGTGAAAAAATGTACTGTATATAAAGGGGATTAAAACTTACAAGCATAGTCTAATTGACATTTTAAAAGGGAAGATTTCACTTGCAAACTCAATGAAGCTCAAGCAAATCACAACACTATCACGATGGTCACTGGTATGAACCTAATCACAGCTGTATTATTTCAGGGCCCTATGGAGAGCAAGACGATGAACAAGTGTTTATCCAGAAAGTCGTTCCGGAAACAGACCAGCTTTTTGTTCGTCTGGCTAGCAATGGCAAGAGGTATGTGCCCCCCAAAATATGGTTTACAAAGTTTTGGGGACAGATCTGATCATGGGTGACACTACAAAGATGTCAAACTAAGGTGTTATAGGTTAATTGCATCAGAAAGTAGACCAAATACTTGTGGGAGAGGGAGTTACTTTTTTTACCAGTGTTATACAGTGTAGATTGTTTAAAGCCATTTGCTTTAAACCTTTTTTCTTTTTAGCAAACATTTTTTTTTTCATTAGCATCTATTCCAATTGTTAAAGAGAGAGAGTCTGTATGCCATTGACTGGCCACCCTGCTCCATCACAGGGGAAGACTGAAAACAAGAGGGTACAAAGACTTTTAAAAGTTTTTCATATTATTCAAAATTGTCATCACTAAAGAAGCTTGAATGTTCCTTCCCAGGCTCACAGTTGATTGTTTTTCTCAGAGTTTGCGTCATAAAATCCGTGGATTCCACTACAATCAGTGGTTTCTGCGTACACGAGTGTGAGGGAAGCAGTCGCATGGGGTCAAGACCAAGAAGATACATATTTACGGGTCATTCCAATGGGGCTATTCAAATGTGGGATCTCACTACTGCCCTTGAGCTAAGTAACAAAGGTGATTCAGGTGAGTACAAACGACTGATGAAGATATCCATGTGGTTATGTTTGATGATAATGATGAATGAATATAAGTTGAGTGAGGATGTTGGTGAGTGATAAAAAAAAGAAATATTGAGATATAAATAAGGCTATAAGTAACAGACAGAGTACAAGTGGGTGATGAGTGAACATGGAGTGAATATCCAGGTGACAGAACTCAACAATTTGGTAAAGAATATCATAAAATGAATACTTACCATAAATACATTAAATTAACGAAAAGGTAAATTAATATTCACCAAAAAGAGTGGAGAGAGCGCTTCAAGGTCTATGGACGTGGGAGTAGGTTGGTTGGTTGGTGACTGAAGTTTGTCTACTTGTTGATAGTTTTCAGGGAGGAAGTGGATGAAGTTTGATATTTAAAGGTGTGAAGAGAAGTTTGGACAGCTTCTCTCTTGCTCAGTTCTCTTGGTTTTAGTGCATGACCAGCTCTCACGCTTCTCTCCATATTTGGGTCGTCTTCCATCATAATTGCTTTTGTTTCCTCAATATCAGTGGTGTACATTTGTTGTGACGAAAAGGGTAATGACTTCCAAGACTTGTAAATGAAGTATTATTTCTTTGAATATAAATATACAGCACTGTATTCTGTAACTATAAAACTAAATATCTTCAAGCATGTTTATTAGGCTTTAAAAAGAAACTACTAAAGTAAGAAGGCATTTCTTCTTTTTTTTTTTTTGCATTATTCTACATTGCTCTTATTTCATCACTAAAATAATTAATTGCTGTACCAGGATAAACATCCACCAATTACTTTTGTGTTTAAAACTATTAAAATAATTAAAAAAACATAAACTTACTAATGGTGTCCTCTCCTGGGCAACTTGAGCTCAAAACTAACTATATATATATATATATATATATATATATATATATATATATATATATATATATATATATATATATATATATATATATATATATATATATATATATATATATATATATATATATATATACGGTATATTATTTTCTTAAATCTCTGGGTTCTCATTGGATGTCCCTTCAAAATGGTGGAATCTAGGAAATATTGTGGAGGGGGATTCTTAAAAGAATGCCTTGAGTATTTAGCTCTAGTTATCATTATATTATTAACGTACAAATTTCAATAAAATATGGACAAATATCACAATAATTGTTTTTATTGTTTCAGGAGTAATTGTTAATGGAGGTCCAGAGCCAACAGAGCTCCTACGCCTCTTAGACGTGTGTGATCTTAGCAATTCATACTGCACGACCCCCTGTCTCTCCCCCTCCCCACTCACACCTGCTAATGTACCACCACCTCATCAGCGCCCATTCCCAAATGCCAGCCACCTCCATCATGGATCAATATCTCATTTACACCAGCCCAGCACTAGTTACTTAGCAAGCCCCTCTGCAGGTGGAGGGCCACAGGTTCATCCTGGCCCTCTTTTGAAACCAGCAAATGTGGCTTTTCTATCCCACAACCAAGCTTCAGCGGCAGCAAGAAGCACTCCTCCAAATACGTCCAATGATGATGAGGAGGAAGGGACTGCTTGTTGATGGTTTACATCTGATATGGTTGTCAGAGTAGCCCAGAAAATGGTTCAATAAAGACTTGTAAAAAGGCAGGTGTTGGGACATAAAATTATTGCCATGGTATTTTAGGAATCAGACCAGTGACTGTACAGCACCTACAAAACTAAAAAAGATGCAAATATTAAATGAGTTTGTCACATAAATAACATGGTATAATAAATACAATGTTCCCTCAGTACTGTTGTGAATCTCAGTTATCATGAGCTACACAGAATCATGAACATTTAAAATAATTAACCAATTTTTAGGTTCAGCTCATGGCAGTATGTTAAGCATACTCCAGTGTAGTAAACCTTGTTATGGATAAATTATAATGTGTTTAACATGCTGCATCATCAGTATAACATCATTTGGTTTTCATGCCATATGTTTAGTACTGTGTATTGTATATTAAGATAAAAATTTGTAACTTATCCATTGTATGCCATATGTCAGTATTTCTCTATGTTCTAAAGTATTTAATTCAATGCATTCTCATCTTCCTGAAGTTGAAGTATCCTGTATTCATTATGTTGGAACTGCCACTGTAATATCTTCAGGATACCATTATAGCATACTGTACTTCATTTGTTATTTTCTTAACAGTATCATGTTTTCATTGTGCTGCACAACAAACAGTAAACTGTGATATATTTACCATACTATGATAAATTTGGCAAGCTATTACAGATAGTTCGTTGAATTACCAGACACCTGCACGTCCAGAACATCCTAAGACTGCAGATTCCCCAGTAATTATATTCTGATAAATTGTATTTCTGGAATATAATACATAATAAGAACAGAGCAAATTTACATAAACTCATTGGTTCAACTGGACACACGTATGTCTAGGATGAACAAAATGGTTAGAATACCAAATAAGGCAAAGAGTTGTACCTAAATTCTTTAAACCATATAATGTTTAGTAGTGTGTTTGTATTAAGCAAAAACAATGGCCACCTCAGTTGAATACAAATAGTGTATGCTGGAAGGGATATTATCTTGTAAACATTTCCTAAGTTTAGTGGTGAGGTTGTACACACACACACACACACACACACACACACATGTTTAACAAATGCAAATGGTCAGACTACTTATTGCTGTATATATTTAGTTAAATATCATACTATCTCTTCTGTTTAGTGTGCACTGAACTGAAAAATGAGATTTACATTTCATTAACATTTTTGTTCAGTATTAGTATACAGTACAGTATTTGATTACTTATTGTTACATTTGTTAATAAGTTTGCATTAAACAAAACAGTTGTTTAAATTAATTTTTGTTTAACACAGATGTATTGAAGGAAATATGAACATAGGCATTATACTGTGCCATACAGTACTGTATTTAGGATCTGACCAGCTGTATAGGAGGCAGTCAGTTTACCCAACTGTATTATGTACTATACAGTATTTTTAATGTTATGAAAAGTAAGGCTTTACTATACTGTATACTGTAAATCTCCACATATACTTTAAATAACTGTGTTGAGGGGGTGGCAGCCTCCCTCCCTCCATTACATCACTGTTCTCTACTTTACACACCTTCCCCACTCATTGTGGCAACAATATTTCATTATTACAGTTTCACTGAATAAGCTAAATTACTTATGGGGATTAACTGAACATTTTAAAATGTTATATTGCTTATAATATTAAGAATACAGCTTGGGTGGGATATAAATGAGTACACTCAGTCTCAAAATCTAAGCACATTTTTGACTAGCTAGCTGTTTTCAACACTATGCAAGGTAACTGCTGGTGGACACTTAAATCTTTGGTGATCACCTGGTCAGTCTTGCTTGGCAACCATGTGACTGCCCAAAGAAGAGTACTGTATGTGCTTTGGTATATTATAATACTTGATCTATCTGGTTTCACTGCACAATAATTACTGCAAAGTCCACATTTCAGTATTAAATGTTTTTTTTATCACTTGATACTCTTGAAGCGTGTCTTTAGATAAATAAATATTAAATTTGCAATAATGCAAACATTACACATTGTGGAACAAGTTTCTACCCCAAATAGATTAAGTATGCTAGGTTTTACTGTATGTTATAGTGGGGGAGAGAGCCATAATATTTATTTTACCCAAATTTTCAATGCTGCAGATCTATTGCAATATATAGTACCTGTACAGAAATTAGTCCATTGAAGCAATGTACTTTTGTACAGTACAGTATCAGTACTGTATATGCATAGTATTTGAAACATATTCCTTTTATCTAAACGTCAGATTTCGTTTACCAATCTCCTGAGAAACTGTTCATCTCGACATAATGTGTTCAGTGTGTTGTAATACAAAATGTACTGAATTACGTAGCTAATGCTCTTTGTTGTGTTTGATTAATCTAGATATTTTTTGGTGCTATAAGGGTTAGCTATGTAACCATTTTGAAAAGTAATGAATAGTGCTGTATCACAAGTAATATTGATAACTTAATTTTATTTTCTAACATTGTTCAGAAGTGTGAGTCCATTTTCTAAATAATTATGTATTTATTTCAAGAGTGTAGAGTACAGTACTGTAGTCGTGTTGTTATCAGTGTTGAGCTGTTTATAAATTAGTAATAATCTTTTAAGATAGTGTATTCAGGTTCATAAAGTTTTGGGTACAGTATTATGATGAGCATCGATTTCTCTTTCTCTCTTGAAGATAGATGAAGAAAAAGTAAATTTTTATCTTATAACTGAAGTTTTACTGAGCAATCAATCTGAAATATTGGTAGATACACTACATAATAAAATACATTAATCAACATTTTTTTTAATGAAGTAATAATGTAAACAGTGGAACAAAAGTCTGTGATATAAATTTGTACTCACTAATGCTAAAAGTCTTTTATGCCATTTGTTCATTGTCATCACTGTTTTGCAGCTTTTCCCATGCTTGAGTCAAACCAGAATGGTGCCCCCCCCCACATTCATCACCACGAACCCAAGGTGCCAGCCCAGAAAATACAGCAGAGACCTGGGGATGGGCACTTATCTGGTGACCCCGTTGCCATTAGACATGGCTGGATATCCGTCCTAACACTAACCCACAGGGTGGAAACGGCTGGCAACGCAAGGTCACAACTCCCAGAGGTAATCCAAGCAAATTTTAAAACAACAACAGTCATACTATATCACAATTAGTACAACAATGGTTCTTATACTCTTGATACTTTATGGACTTGTAATACATCTCAAGGTTCAAATTCTTATCGGAGTATTAAAATCAGTATTGAGAATAAGGTTTCACTTTGTACTGTTTGTATAAGTTGTGGATATGAATAGGTGAATGTGGAGTGCTCTTGCTTACTGCATCAGCCACTTCCTATTACTTTTTACACCATTTTTTAAACATTTGCCCTTCTTATTTCCTCCCTTTCTTCAGGCTTCTCTTTCCCCTGATCCTCTCCACAGGTGAGAGCCATTTTCAAACTCAAACAATTTCAAGGAGGTTTCGTCATATTCGTCTTTAATAAGTTCTTCAATCAGAGCAAATTAACACAGAACAGCCATACCATGAAACACCTCCACCTTGAGAAAGATAGTTATTACCAAAGGGGGAAATACACTGTATGTTTAGAGATTAATTCTAATATCTGTTAACCAAAATGCAATGATTGATAACTAGACACCAGACAAATAATTCTTACTTTCTTTATTCGAGACAACGGGATTACTTTTATATCCATATATTGTACAGTAGAGCTGTAAACAGTATACGATGTAAGAAACAACTTGATATACTGTATATAGGTCTTTATATAGGGAGTTTTCTTGTCTAGTCCTCTACACTGGACAAGCATCAGACAGATCAAGATTGAAATGTATGATCACAGAGTTCTAAAATACTCATACATTTGAATTCATTGGTCCACTCTCGGGAAGTACTGAGTTGTGTCATATAATCATATAAAATGATCTGGACATAGCAGGCATTGCCCCTTTTGTTCAGAATTAAATAAGTAAGAAAAAGTAGTTTCTATGTCTGCTGTTAAGGGTCTAAGTAAGATAAAGTTCAATTAATACATGAAGGATTTAGTGTTTTATGTTGCCCTAACATTTTTAGAGTCTGTTTAGCTGGACAAAAATTGTGTCATGGAAGTTCTTCATAGCTTTAGTCATATTTTGGTTAACTTTACTACAAGCGAGTACAGTACTGTACACCATAGGATGTAGATAATAATTTATTAGTCACAATTTTTTCTAGCACTGTACTTGCTAGGATGTTTTTCATGCTGTTTCTAAAGCTATACATAATATAAAAATTAAAGAAAAAAGTAGTAATTGTGGCATACTGTACTGTGAAGTGTGCATGTAGCTGCAATCGTGTCAGATCTATACCGGCAGTCCTCACTATACAAGAGGGACCTATTTAGCAGAAGTGGTGGGTAATGCTAAAATTCATAAAGAAAAAGCAATATTCCAGTGTGTGCAATGAGGACTGCCTGTACAGTATTATTTTTCCTCATGAACAATAAGAAAAATACATTATCTAGAGTGCATAACATCAAACTTAAAATTAGAGAACATTTGGTTGAAGAAACATATCTTGGCATTGTGTGCAAGTATTTCAGGGTGTCCAAAACGAGTGTAGTTATTATGCAACATTAGTATACAGTAGTATAATTGACTTGAGCTCATCATTAAAGGATGCCATTGATTCAGTCTGGCTACATAGTGTTTGAGAAATCATACCTAGTGTGTGTAAAGTTTTACTCTCAGGATGAGATCACTTTGAGAGTTGTAAGTCAAGAGTAATATTGTTTTGTTTGATCAGTTTATGTATATTATTTAATATTATATCTCATAATTTGTTAATTTGATAATACATATGTACAGTAAGTGCCAAATACTAATATATTTAGTATAAATACCTTTTTGTAGTTTGGATAAGCTTTCTATGAAGACTATATAATTTGTATATAGTTTGATATAAGACATACTGTAATTGAGAATATAATGCACGTAACATTTACTGTAAATGCATTACACATCAATCAGTCTAAACAAGCTGGTCTTTTCCTTAAGCAGATGGTGCTTATAGGACACAAGTTGTTCAGTTTGACTATGAACAATTTTTGATGTGCAGGATGATGTGTTATCCAGTATAGTAATGTAAATATGTTCCATCATGATAAGGAGCCTGGTGAGTTATCCTGTAAATGTTTCATTATGATAGGCAGAAGGTTGTGTTACTCTAGAGATGTTCCACCAGGATAGAGAGAAGGTAGATGTTCCATTATGACAGGCAGGATATTGGGTTATCCTGTAGATGTTCCATCATGTTGTTCCTGCCCATTTTGTAGTATACTTTCTTCAAACTGTACTTCCAGTTGCACTAGTAGCATTAGTTATGGCTGTAGGGTTATTATAATGCTCACTTATAAGCCTATTTATAAATGATAATACTCACAACTTAATTTATTATTTTGTTTAGATATTCATATGATTGTATACATTCTTTATTCCTCTTTGTCTCTGTGAGCCAATATCTCTCCATGTTTTACTGAGCAGTTACCAGTCACTTGTACGCTAATAATCATTTTTGACTTATACTATTGTATTGTACTATTAATTAACCTGTACTCACAGAGGAAGCTTTGGTATATTGGCAGTATGTTTGCTTGTCCTGTGATTATTTTCCCATGACTGAATATATATAAGGATAATGACAGAATAGTGTTAGGAGAGTAGGAGGTTGTGTTTGTAATTGCTTTTCATCAGATCTTTATGGAGTTTTATAAACATGTATGTTTATGAAATGTGGCTGGCTCCTGCCTATTACATGGTGTTCATACTAAAAAAAAGAAACAAGAACTATTAACATACCATTATCTCTCAAGGCACACTTACTGTCATGCATTGTTAACATTTACAATAGATGTATCTCAGTATGTTCCTCTTGCATAATATAAATCATATACTGGTAATTGTAATAACAAATCTTAAAAGACACTTAACATTTCACTGTTGCTTTTTTGTGGTACAGATGAAATAAAGCTATACAGTATGCACATAATTGTAAGTTTGCACAGGTACAGTACTTGGGTTACTAAATGCTTCTGACCATTGTACCTTAATCACAATCATGTTTTGGACTAGAGCCAGTAAATCACATTCATACTTGGATACTGTACGCCAATACCTCAATTATCCAGGACTCGGACAACTTGAAGTCTCGGTGATCCACATCCCGGATAACTTAAATCTGCACTATGCACGACATCATTTTCTGGCACTTGTGTGTAATGATCACTTTAGTTTATGCTTTTCAGTTGCCTTAAGTTAGCATAATTAACCCATTTTTATCAGAATCTGATGTTGGGGGTATTTGCAGTAAGGAGTATTTTTTGCTTCTTCTATTAATGTCTAATGATCATTATGGCATGTATATACTCTATTGCCAAAGCTGTCGTAGATTATGTTGAAAATTAAATAATTGTCTTTGAGCTTAGGTATACCGGTAATGTCATGTAACAGCTCCTCTTGTTAGTGAGACAATGCTTTGGCTTTGTTATTTCTTTATTATTGCTTCTTGAGAGTAACCTTGGTTGTGATTGGTGGAATTGGTGACTTAGCAGCATAATAATCTTTATTACTGATAGAGTTTTAAGGCTATTGCCTGGAGTTTTAATCACCCTTTTCCATTGACGGGGTCATCGTGTTTACAACCAGAGTTTAAAAAAATTGGAGTCATGAAGGACCGCACTACAGCACTCAACAGGGAAGTATGGCAGTAAAATCAACTTATAATATTGAAAGTAGTTCATTTTATGCCACACCTCCTTGTCAAGCACTGAAGTGTGGTGTCTTTATTGACTCAAATTTTGTAAAACTCTGGTTGTAAACAGGATGACCCATGTCAACGGAAGACGGTGATTAAAATTCCAGGTGTATGACATCAACAACACATTACGTAGTTAGTTTTGTGTGCAAAGAAATTTATTGAATTGTATAAGCCTGTTCTATACTCAGATGATCACCAAAGTAAACCAATGCCTCAGCATCCATAATTGAACATTAGCACAAATTTTAAAAAAATTTGCACATGTGTAGAACATATGTAGTAATTTTACTTAATGTAGATTTTGGAGCTCAGATGTTTGATTATTCCTTGGACTTAATGATATAAAAATGGTATGTACTGTATGACCAATTTTGTCATAAAATCAGAAATGGTGACAGAGGCTACCAAGGATAGTTTTATAAATAATCAGCTTCAAATGCCACATTCCTTCCTTAAGTCTCTGTCACCAAAGAGAAAACTCTTGTATATTAGTATGTAATGCAAGCCAGTAATTACAGTTTGTGTTGGCTGTTGTTACCACGGAATCTAGTGTCTGGCACGCTTAACCATATTTCTTAGGAATAGCTTTTGTGCAGTCATTTTAAAACTCCAGATTAGTTGTAAGCTATTCCTATAATCAATGAATGTAAGTAAGAACTAGAACAGACTTATAGTTCCAATACTTTTTATCTTCTCAATGTCCCATGCATATATTTGTTTGGTTGTTTAAATATATCAATGGCTGCTTTTAATTCATCAGCTATTTAGAGAAGGTTGTGCAAGTTGTTCACAGGACCTGAGGTTAGCTTCACTGTGAACTGTAAAAGGATCTTAAGATGTGCATGACTAGACAAAACAACAAAGTAACAACAGAATATAATTGATCTACCATGTTATGAAAGTCCCATACTGTAACAAGAAGGATATCACATAAAACTGGCCTAATGCACCAGGACCGTGGTCTCTTGCTGCATCATATATCTAAATTAATTTATCCTTGACTGTCTAGATACACAGAGGACACTGATCCTTTAATTTAACTTTAAAAAAAATTATAAAAAGGATTCTGGAAATTCATAAACAAGCAGAATTTATCACCACTCATCATCAAAATGGAGATACAGTACATTCATAGTACAGTATTTTAAAAAATTTTTGGTTTTGTATCCATATTTACAGTATAAAACCTTCAAAATATTTTATAATAGGTAAAAATAGATAGGCAATCATGTCTTGTCTGCACTGTAGGTATATTTTTACATATTATTGTATACAGTATCTATATATATTTTGACCAGAATTTATTTTATCTATTACTAAGCCATGTACAATCACTCAAAAAACTATTTATACAAAATTGTGCTGAAAAAGTACTATAACACGTTGGATGAAGGAGTCGCAGTGTTCTTTCTGAAATTCATCGCCCCCACCCCAAGTAGAGATAGTTTTTTGAGTGAGTGTACTGTACATCATTGGTTATGAACAATTTTCCTGGTTCAAATAACCAGTCAGTGTGTCTGAGCCATTATGTAGTGTTCATTGGAAATTAATGAAACCAAATCAATATACTGTAGTGTACAGTACATTGCAGATATATATCACATACAGTATATCATTGACACTATTTATCATATTGAAAGAACAGGTTATCCACTTTGCTAGCAATAAGTATTCATGTGCAGTACTACCATACTGTATAATTTAAACGAAAGATATTCTCTAGGATGGGTCTTCATTTTCATCTCCATCAACCATGTTACTTACTGTGTGCAACATGACTCAAGGTAATAGAACTTTACAGATACTTGTATTTGTGTGTCTGTTGTTTTACTTTAAAACTACAGTATAGCCTACATGGAATCTACATTTAACACTTCATATGTTTGTATAACTGCAAAGCCAGTACAGTACGGTATTCATATTTACCTTGAATTACATTTTCATAAATTTGCTCACCTAACTTTTATGCCAGACACCTACTTTACCAGAAAACACAGTAGTTGACTCATACATTAGATGTCTAACAGCAAACACTAAGTTTTCACAAACCTGCTTTTTAGTATGAGTTATTATTATACTGTAGTGGAATACAATAGAAAAACAGTTCATTGTGTTCCTAAAACACATACAGTCCTAAAAGAATTTTATTTGATGACAATTATAAAATATACAACATTAATACTTATTTCTGTAATGTCTAAACTTTATTGGCTGCAAGAAGAATCCGCTGGGCAACGCCAGATACCTTTTTGAGTGCACTAGCTCATTTGTAAATACAGTACTACGTACATGTATTACTGTTGTCACATCACTATGTGTGTGTTAGTGTGTAGTATAACTTTAAAATATAATAATTTCCTGCCAGTCAGTATTATCTTGAATGCTCCTCCATTGTCTTCCAGGTATGCCCTCATTAATCATATCTACAGTACGGTAGTTTCAGATCTCAGACATACAGTATTTCAGGAATCTATCCCAGGGTTCACTTCTGGCTCCTTTCATCCTCTACTACCTTTCTTATCTTCAGCATTTACAGCCCATTCTATTTTATAAACATAGCAGTTGTATCCATCTCCCTATTCCAAACATTTGGCTTCTATATACAGTAGTCATTGTAATGTAGTACTGTACTTAAATTGATGAAGTTCCCCAATAGTGCCATGGTAATAATATCTTCACATCTCATAGTACAGTCAAATGAAAACACAAAAGTCCCAAGCTTTTGTCTTTACTCCATGACCAGTGGTGCAGTAGTATAGTATCACTGAAGAGGTCATGGAGCAAACATTTTCCAGTGAGTTACTCATGTTGGCATTGTATTGTAATTACAATTATGATACATAGTCAGGACATGTTAAGACATTTTTTTGTATTTTTTTCTGCAGTCACCTGAGGTCTTTTTTCTAAGACCTGGCTGACTTGAGACTTCCTTGTTTCTTACAGGCATTATCAGAAGCATTAGGAGTACAGGCATATGCTTTTTTATTCATAATTATTATCAATTTAACTATGTCATCAATTAATTAGAACTAAGTTGTGGGTGTTTACATCATTCATTATTGTAGTACTGTATTGTATTGTTATCCTCAGTATTACTTATTAATGTACAGTACCGTCTCTGATGTTTCCCTTGTTACTATTACCTACTATCATAATATATTTTAGCAAGTTACAGTGTGTCACTTAATGGTTTTGGAAAATAACTTTTCTAATTGTTAATGTTTCATTTTCTCTCTTTGCCTGCATGTTTCATTGTAAACTAATTTTTTTTATGACTAGTACTACAGTACAGTAACCAGAAAGCAGCAACATAGACCGTCAACCGTAGACATCAAATGAGTCTTTGCATTTTGTATATTTGGCACTTTTGATTACAGTACCTATAGTCTTGAGTCATTATCAGCAAGAAATAGAAATGTTTGGCAATACAGTGCTGAAGATTTAACAAATACCCAGTACACATTATTAAGAGTTTTCATAAGAAACTTGACAGTTAATACCAATGCTACATTACCCTTATAGAATAATATACAATAGTTTATGATAAGTTACAGTAAAACTCCCTAGTAGATTTTTTCATACAGTTTTGTAATATGGCATTGTAACTCCCTAGTCATAATGTATCATTTAATATACCTTAATTTCCATTTCTTCTAACCATTTTATTTCTGAGTTATTTTTCTCATGTATTAATACTCCCCCGGCTAATGCTAGTTAAGTGGATAACCTGCAGGATATCACGTTTACTCACTCACTTCACAACACAATAGTTTTGATGTCTCACACTGGGCTGTTTAGGGACATTATTTACCATTATTCATAATACCATGTGATTGTTTCTGAAAGGTTGGATACTCACATTTACAGGAA
The DNA here is from genome assembly GCF_018991925.1 of Homarus americanus. Taxonomy (NCBI): domain Eukaryota; kingdom Metazoa; phylum Arthropoda; class Malacostraca; order Decapoda; family Nephropidae; genus Homarus; species Homarus americanus. The sequence continues at coordinate 610,253 of NW_024745073.1, forward strand.
ATTTATTCTTTGTTCCTGTTCTTTATTTATTTTATTCTTTCCAGGGTCATCATTATGGTAATGTATTTTAATTGTTATGTGTGTGTAAAAATATACGTTTTCATTTGTTACTCATGACTTTCATTTTAATTTGGAACAACCTCAATGCCTACCAGGAAACGACTGAGCACTAAGCGACAGAAAGTTTCCCAGTGACCTTTCCTTATGAAGGAACAGTACTTAACCAAACATAGTGTAATTTAATCAAACCTAAATTAATTTATATCCTCTTTACTTTGGTAATTTTATCTTCTTTCCCACTGATAGGCTTTTTAGCTGCTTGGGTGATCAGTCATGTCTCTGTTATGCACTGTTGGAAAGTAATGGGCATGCACTGGCTCCTAAATGTATCTTTACCTGTGCCAGTGTTTGTCTAGTCTGGTGTTGAATGAGCTCACACTCACTGCCACCACAATGGTCTCTGGCAGATTGCTCGAAGAGTTTACAATTTTCACAACGAAAAGATTGCTGAAACAATTTTCTGAACTTGTGACTTCTTCAACCTTGGGCTGTGACCACTAGTGGGCCAGGCATCTGCCAGCTTCAGGTATGAACACTCGACCGAGTACTGTCTTCTGAGATGTTTAGAAACTTCAATTAATTCACCCCTTGCCTGGCTATAGTAAAGCTAGGCAACTGCAGGTACTAATCTCTCTGGGTAACTGAGGTTCCATAGTGTGGGCACCAGTCTGGTGGCGCTCATTTGAACCTTCTCAAGCAACTGACAGTCTCTAGCACATCTCTGGGACCAGAACTTCAGATGGGAGCACATCACTCTTGTAAACGTTACGAGGGAAGGATCGTCTAAATATCTGAACAACCTTATAAAACCTATAGTACTACCTTAGTTTCTTGATTCACCATCTCACAATGGTCCAAGAACTGCATGCTACATTTTGCTCAAGATTGGTTCTGTCACTTCCTCTACACTGACTTTCAAATACATTAATTGTGACCTGCAACATGTTTCGATTTATTATGTACTTAAACTGACCCTAACTGTTTACTCATATCATCTCATCCATAATAGTTTACTTATATAAGTTATCACCAATACTGCTACAGTGTATACTACACTGCTTCATGCACACATATTCCACCAGCCCCCCCCCCACACAGTCCACCAGGCTCCCCCACACACAGTCCACCAGGCTCCCCACACATAGTCCACCAGGATCCACCCACACAGTCCACCAGGCTCCCCCACACAGTCCACCAGGCCCCCCACAGTCACAGGCCCCCACACATAGTCCACCCCCAGTCCACCAGGGCCCCCCACACACAGTCCACCAGGACAGTCCACCAGGCCCCCCACACAGTCCACCAGGCTCCCCACACACAGTCCACAGGACCCCCCACTCCACCCCCACACAGTCCACCAGGCCCCCCACACACAGTCCACCAGGCTCCCCCACACACAGTCCACCAGGCTCCCCACACAGTCCACACAGGCTCCACCAGGCTCCCCACACAGTCCACCAGGCTCCCCACACACAGTCCACAGGCAGTCCACCAGGTCCACACAGTCCCCCCCACACACAGTCCACAGGCCCCCCCACACAGTCCCCCCCAACACACAGTCCACCAGGCTCCCCCACAGTCCACAGGCCCCACACACAGTCCACCAGGCTCCCCACCACCAGGCCCACACACACAGTCCACCAGGCCCCACACACAGTCCACCAGGCTCCCCACCCCTCCCCACACAGTCCACCAGGCTCCCCCACACAGTCCACCAGGCCCCCCACACACAGTCCACCAGGCTCCCCCACACACACTCCACCCTTACAGTATATAAAAAAAATGCTTGATCATGGCTTAAATTTTACTAAGAAAATGTAATTCAATGTTTGAGACCAACTGATGCATAAATCTACAATATTTTTAATGTCATGTATTTTGGTTCACCTATTTTTCCAAACAATTATATTTAGCTACAGAGCGGGAGAAGGGTGTTGTGCTAATGTGATCCTCCCAAGCATAACAGAGGGTTAAAGGGTTTCCTCCTGTACTGGGTAGACCAACTGCCCGACGGTTAATGAGCTGATAAATGACGAAAAAAATTACACTATGTTGTCCAATGTTGTATAAAAGTGGATAAACAGAACCAAATGTTAAATATAGGATGTCCATGAAAACAATAACAATTCCGTTTTTAAGGTAATTTACTATTTTATATCAATTAAAGCGAGAATCTTCTGGTCATCAGTGTTAAGTTACTGTTTTTTAATGTCTCAAATTTTTTTAAATGTTAAGCATAAAGGCTTTGTAAAACTATCTGGATCACCTAATAAGTTATTGATTTCCAAGTACAAATTTCTATTTCCTTTGAGTAAAATCCTCCATTTTTTTATCAATTATCCCAATACAATGCCAATGCAAAATATAATAAATTATTCTGGAGAATTAAGGCAAATAAACTTTGAATTAGCTCAGACATGAGTTAAGAAGTATAAATCAGTAAAGGAATAGTCATATAGTAAATTAATGCAAAATAAAATCTAGAAAATGTATTATTTTAATCTAGAATAAAGCATATTAATATAAAATTAAAGTTAAAACAGTGTGCTCTTGTCGCCTTCCAGATGATTCTCGGTTGTTTGGTGGTGTAGTTCACAGACCGCCGACAGAGGGGGCCTGAGTCACCGCTGCAGGGAGGAGACCAGAAGGCGGCACACACTCCTGCGACTCATCTGTGAATATCTTTATCATCTGAAGGTTGTGACCTCCCTTGAGGCCCTATCTTCATCATGACGGCGATGGGGCAGCTAATATTCGATGAGTATGGGAAGCCCATCATCATCCTCAAGGACCAGGACCAACAAAAGAGGCTGACGGGAATTGACGCACTGAAGGTATTGATGAGGGGCGGCTGGCAGGTGCTGGGTTTTATTGTTCTATGATCGTTAAACAGAGTCGTATGGGGTAGTTGACCACCTGGTTTTGATGCTTACATGGGTAATTGGTTGTCTCAAGTCAAAGAAGTAACGCTTTCATTTTAGATATTAATATGAAAGGAGTTTGAGGTACCGGTGGTAGGTGATGACTCACTATTTGACGTTTCCATTGAGTCTTGGCAAAACTTGTTATAACGGTTGTGATTATCTCTAGTAAAATTGCAGGGTAAAACAGTGAAAAACTGGTATGACACTAAAATGATGTCTATACATACTTTGTACGTGAAAATTAGGTATTATTGCATTTTCACACACCACAATCCTACCACTAATCTATTATCATATTCGAATAAGACGTCAAATTATAAGATAATTTTCTTCTATTACATTACCGTCACACATGTATAATAACGGAGATAGCATATCCAAAATGTTCTCTATTTTCTTCCATTAATCTTCCACCATTATCGCCTACCTCACCTCCCACACTGCGTCTCTCCTTCATAAATCATCACACGCATGCATTCCCGTACACGTCATGCGGCCAATCAAAAGCGTTTTTTTTTTGCAACCAATTACAATGATTTTTGGTTTAATTCTCGGTATTTTTGGCCCAATCAAAATCAATTTTTATTTTGGGTCTCATATTTCCCAATTCATATTCATTTCCGACCATGGAAGTCTGTGATGGGTGTCACTTAAATTATATGGAGCTGATTGCGAGTTTTTGGGAAAAAAAGCGAAGAAACTGTAGCATTTTTTCGATCGCATGGTGTTTTCCCGACCTCAGTAAAGTGTCTTAAGTGCAAGACTGAATGTAAATATTGCAAAAAACAACATATGTGGCGTTGTCCTAACTCGTCCCTTATCCCAAAGACAAAGAAGAGACAGCAATAAGGTAAGAAATAGGTGATTCCGTCATATGGTTAGTGTCGGTTAGGTTAGGTTTGCTTTATATTTTTGTAGTGTTTTTGGTGTATTTTGTATTCGCTTAGCCATTATTTTTTTTAAAAGTCCCACCAAAAAAAAATAGATAAAATAACGGCATATTTCCGATGGAAATGAAGGTCATATTTGGTCTAAACACACACAAATACACTAGAAAAATATATTTTCGACTTTCTAACAGAGTGGGGTGCGCTTATGCAAATTTACCGAAAATTAATTATTTACTGTATATATTCCTCCGAAAAATCTGCCGTGTCATCGCTTGTTGTTCTCTGCCCATTTTTGTTTCCATGCAACAGTCGAGCTATTTGGTCTGAGCGTAGTCTCACGTCCACAAAAAACATGAAATTCAACCATGCCATGCCAACCATACTCTCACAAATAATCAAACAAATTTATTAAAAATGTGAGTCTACCCTCAAGTCCATGCTTTATTAAAAAGCACGGACTTGAGGGTAGACTGTCACATCTTTAATAAATTTGTTTTTGATTATTTGTGAGGATTTTCCAATTATTATTTATTTGTACCTGTATGTGTTTTGAGTGTGTGTGTCTACACACACACACACACACACACACACACACACACACACACACACACACACACACACACACACACATTTACAATACAGGTAAAGGAAATTACTGTATAGAACCAATGGCTCCCTGTCCCAGCCTTGAAAATGCCTGCAATGTTAAAACTGCCCACAAACATTCTTGGGTATATCAATGGTGTCATCTGTGAATAACAGTGGACAGCAAAATAAAAATCCGCGAACTTGGGGGCCCCCTGTACTACAGTATATCAGCAAATATAAAACAAAACATGTATGCTTCATATCTGAATGCTTATATATGTAGAAATTTTATGGTTTGTGATACATACAGAACAGTACTATGAAAGTCAAAGGTGTATGTATATCTTTATTGTAGGTGGAATATTAGTCAAATTTGGGTTTTGTGAGGCATTCAGAACCTAAACCCAGAAAATGACATTGCTTCTATGGGCAATTAGAACTTTTAGTAGATTTTGGATATTTTATTTTATGGTTCTAATTGTAATGATGTTTAATACCATTTCAGTCTCATATCTTGGCTGCCAGGAGTGTGGCATCTATCCTTACCACATCATTGGGTCCTAAAGGCTTAGACAAGCTGATGGTGAGCCCTGATGGTGACATTACGGTGACAAATGACGGTGCTACAATATTGAAGATGATGGATGTGGAGCACCAAATAGCTAAATTGATGGTGCAACTTTCCCAGTCACAGGATGATGAAATTGGTGATGGAACTACTGGTGTTGTGGGTATGTTTACTGTGTGACTGTATAGTACAGTACAGTACAGTACTTTTTAATTGATACCCATGTTCCTTCCACTGTTTGACAATAGCCAGCCAAAGCACATGAAAATAACACACTACTGATTTTCTTTTATCGCCCCATCATTCATTCTTTTGATGCTGTTCTTTCTCTCCATACATTTCTCAGTGTCTTATAATTTCCTTCCCTCCATTACTGTTATTTCATTCAACATGGATCTGTTTGCTGATAAACCTATTTCCAAACTCATTCACAATGTTTTGAATGTTTAAAATTTCACTTAAAAAGGACAGTCATGTTAAGTGCAACAAACATACCCGTACTTCCCATATGCATCCCATATCACGATTTACCAAACTTGTTCTCTAATCTATTATTATTATTATAGCTTTCAGCTTGCCTCTTACCCCATCCATAAAGATGCTGAGTAACCATAATAGCAAAGCATACTGTATATACAGGTACACCACCAATTTTCCAGCACCCTTGGGTCCAAAGCCTTGCCTGATTATCCGTTTTGCTGGACCAACCGAGGTCATGTAATAATAATTCAACACTGCACCTCTTGTGTCTCTAAAGCACCATGGACTGCTAGAAATGTAAATAAAAAAATATTAATGTAAATCAAATGATTAAATGAAATACCTGTACAAGAGTATAAATGATACAAGTTTATTAGTATCAATGAAACTGGATTATTAATTAAACAAATGCTAAATGTAAATAAAATGTGAAGTAAATATTTTAATGAAATACATTAGTATAAATGATAGTCTGGCAGTCACGGGAATTTCAAATGCCCTCTAGTAAATTTGTCTGGACTAAACAATGTGCCGGACCATCAGTTTCCGGAAAATCGGTAGTGTATACTGTATATATAAACTATTCATGATCAGTTTGGTATAAACAAAATTTTCCAATTTTATTTGAACTGATGTATTTATTTAATTTTTTTACAGTTTTGGCTGGAGCATTATTAGAAAAGGCTGAATACTTATTGGATAAAGGTATCCACCCAATTCGTGTTGCTGATGGGTACGAGCTAGCTGCTAAGAAAGCCATTGAAAATTTGGAAAATATTGCTGACGAGTTCCCAGTTGACATGAACAACCTTGAACCTTTAATTTTAACTGCCATGACAACACTTGGCTCCAAGATTATTAATCGCTGCCATAGGCAAATGGCAGAAATTGCTGTGAATGCGGTAATGGCTGTGGCTGATATGAGTACCCGGGATGTTAATTTTGAGCTCATTAAGGTGGAAGGGAAAGTTGGTGGTAAACTGGAAGACACAATGTTGGTGAGAGGTGTTGTCATAGATAAAGACTTTTCCCATCCTCAGATGCCAAAGGAATTAAAGGATGTCAAGATGGCCATTCTCACTTGCCCATTTGAACCTCCCAAGCCTAAGACAAAGCATAAGCTTGAAATTAGCAGTGTGGAGGAGTACAATGCTCTACACGTATATGAGCAAAAACAATTTGTAGATATGGTGGACAAGGTGAAGGCAACTGGAGCTAACCTTGCTATTTGCCAGTGGGGCTTTGATGATGAAGCCAACCACCTTCTCCTTCAAAAGGAATTGCCTGCTGTGAGATGGGTGGGTGGACCAGAGATTGAACTTATTGCCATAGCCACTAATGGTCGGATTGTTCCTCGGTTTGAGGAGCTGTCTCCAGAGAAGTTAGGTACCTGTGGAACAGTACGTGAATTGACCTTTGGAACCACCAAAGACAGGATGTTGGTAATTGAAAAATGTCCCAACACTAAGGCTGTGACAATTTTCATTCGTGGAGGAAACAAGATGATTATTGAGGAAGCTAAGCGCAGTATTCATGATGCCCTCTGTGTAGTAAGAAACTTGGTACGCAACAACAAAATTGTGTACGGAGGTGGTGCTTCAGAGGTCTCTTGTGCTTTGGCTGTATCGGAAGAAGCCGATAAGGTAAGCTTTTGCTGCATATCTTCTTTTACGTGATTTTCTCTATTACTGTATTGTCTACCGCCAGTGTCAAGGGAGTATGACAAATAGTGGGTAAGGGAATTTAGTTAACTTTGCAAACATGATGCAGTACCTCAACAAGCTCCCACTTGTGCCAGAATTTCATAAGTATCATCCCCACCCCCTAAATCCCCTCTCTCCTCCTCTTTTCCAGAAATAATTTTGGTACTTTAAACGTGGGTTTCTCATACAAAGACAATTGTCCTCAAGGGATTCTTTTTCTTCTTCCATAGGTGAATTGACAGTTAAAGATGGGGGTAACCTTTTGGCGGTGATCAATGGTTGAGTGACTGTGTTACTCTAGTTTGAAAATATTAAAAATGTGACTTGCATGGTCACTATCACATTTTTTATTTGTTGATTTTCTTCTCTCAGATTTCAACCCTGGAGCAGTATGCTTTCCGTGCCTTTGCTGATGCTTTAGAGAGCATTCCACTTTCCCTTGCTGAGAACTCTGGTCTGTCTCCCATTCACACATTGGCTGACTGCAAGGCCCGCCAAATCTCAGAAAAGAATCCATCATTAGGCATCGACTGCAATAGCAAGGGAACATGTGGTTGGTATCAGCTCTTTTACTAATTGAAGTGAACTTTTTACTTATTCTAATGTTAATTTCATTTAGTGTTGCACCTAAGCTGTCAGTCCCATGGGTACCACACCTTAATTGTTTGGGTGTGGGAAGAGGCAATAAGTAAATTGAAGGTTTTAAGTCATAACTTTTGAGATGGATGTAATCACAAAAATGAAACACCCACTGGGCAATTTTCCATTAATGTTTTCAATGTAAAGCTGTCAAAACTAGAGATGTGAACCATAAACCATAGCACTAAGTATATACAGTATGGTTTTCCCATCTTGGTCTTGGACATGTATTTTTGGTGGTAAAAATTGACTTAATTTTTATTGCAGATATGAAGGAGCAGCATGTGATTGAGACACTGCACAGCAAGAAACAGCAGATTCTTCTTGCCACCCAGCTTGTGAAAATGATTCTCAAGATAGACGATATTCGCACTCCTGGTGAATCCTTTAATGGTTAAATTGGTTGATCAAATAAACAAAATTATGTAATCTCTGAGAGCAGAAGGATTGATGTAAGCTAATCTTGTATGTCTAATTGCTTTACCTCACATCTTAATTTCTTATATTTTTTGTGTGTGAAGTCATGACGAATGCTTAAAAGACTTCACAAGTTTATTTGCAACATGCTTTAACATTACTTGTCACCCTAATCCAGTGGTTTTAATAAAAAATGTTAAAAGATTTTGTTTCAATGGTATGTGGGTGATAATGAGATATCAGACTATTGTACTGATTTGTCAATAAACTAAAGATACAGGTTGACAACCCTTTATCCGAAATTCCAATTTTTTTTTTTTTTTTTTTTTTTAAAACAGGGATTAGCCCACCCGGGCATAGATCACTGACCCACATCGGGGCCTGGGGGCGAAAATGTAATAATAATAATTATTCATAGTAAATAAAAATTTTAAAAAATATGCCAAAAGAAAATAATAATAATAATGATAATAATAATAATATTAATATTAATAATAATAAAATTTGATCATAAAAATAATAATAATAACAATGATACTGTAATAATAAAATAATAAAGAAATACAAGAATGAAAAAAAAGATCAAAAGTGAGAAACACGACCTAGACCTATGAATTGTTAGTTATTATAATTTTTATTATATTTTTGCCACCCAGGCCCCAATGTGGGTCAGTGACTTGTGCCCGGGTAGGCTAATACAAAAAAAAAAAAATTCCGAAAACCGAAAAATTCCAAAATTTGAAATGCCTGTCCCCAAAGATTTCGGTTGAGGGATTGTCAACCTGTATTACGATTTTGTACAGTAATACTGCATTAGGCTTTCTTCACGGGGAGAAGTGCAGGGCTGGTGAGATTGTGGGGGGGTGGGGGGTCATGCCTTTACAGGTATAGATTTTCGTGTACCTTCCTTACTTTACATTTGGTATGTATGTGCGTGGTCATTCAGGTTTTTTATTTTCCGTTTTATCACAGGTTTTTTATTTTTGTTTACATTGTGTTTTTTGCCTTTTTGAGCAGTTATGGTTTTTCGAGTTTTATCGCGTACTTTCACTCTTTTTGTGACCTCTGTAGGACTATTCCTTACTCCTCAGTAGGTCAACAAGTCCTCCTGTCACCCCTATACATTACTGTAAGTTCTTCCCTCACTCCTTTACATTGCAGTAAGACCTTCACTCACACCACAGTAGGTCACCAAGTCTTTCTGTCAATTTACATATCCTAGTGCATATTTTCTTCACTCCTACCCAACACAGTACAGTATAGGTAATCCTGAGCATGCTGATACGGAATCTAGTCCACGATTCGATTGCGGGGAAATTCGTGGCCGAAATAATGCTTGAAATATTTTAATGATATTTTACAGTGCTAATTACTTGCCAACTATGGGTTTCCAAGGTGCAATTTAGGTGCTTTTTTGTTGTAGAAGTACTCAATTACTTAACCCCCTTAAATTTCAATTCCGAAAGAAGTATATTTCTGCAGTTTCGGCCGAAAATTCGATTTTGCTGACAATTTCGGTAATAATGTAAGCATCAGGGTCTCGCTTGATTGGGAAATGACCTAGAAAAATACAGACTAAAGAACAGGCGGGTCCTGAGCTCTTTTAGCATTTTTGTAAGTATTTGTGATCCCGTTTTATAAGGTGTGTAGACGTTTTTCAAATATGTCACTGAAGGACAGTAGAACATATGGGGGGGTACCTGTCCTCACGAATGAAAAACAAAAACTCGCCCTGTCCTCGTGTGGGCTAATCCCTGTAAATAGAAGAAAGTTGTCCCTCATTATTGCTTCAACTGACACAGTACAGTACAGTATTTCTAATAACAAATAGGCCAGCTTGCTGATTATGAATGTGGTCCACGATTCAATTTCAGAGTAATTAGTGGCCAAAATGACCCTTGAAAGATTTTACTGACATTTTTCAATGCTAATTACTTATCAACTATGGGTTTCCAAGGTGTGATTTAGTGTTTGCGTGTTATACCAAAAATATTTAATTACTTAAACCCTTTAAATTTCAATTCTGAGCAAAAAGTATATTTTGGTCAAAAATTTTGTAAGGTTATAGACTTACATTTTTGGTGGTTTTTGGCCAAAAATTAGATTTTGCTGAAAATCACAGTATGGGTACTCCTGAACTTGCTCTTTATGAATATGTGGTCCACGATTCGATTGCAGAGTAATTAGTGGCCAAAATGACCCTCGAAAGATTTTACTGACATTTTTCAATGCTAATTACTCACCAACTATGGGTTTCCAAGGTGTGATCTAGGGTTTGCGTGTTATTCCGAAAGTATTTAATTTGTTAAACCCCTTAAATTTCAATTCTGAGCAAAAAGTATATTTTGGTCAAAAATTTTGTAAGGTTATAGACTTACATTTTTGGTGGTTTTTGGCCAAAAATTAGATTTTGCTGAAAATCACAGTATGGGTACTCCTGAACTTGCTCTTGATGAATATGTGGTCCACGATTCGATTGCAAGTAATTAGTGGCCAAAATGACCCTCGAAAGATTTTACTGACATTTTTCAATGCTAATTACTCATCAACTATGGGTTTCCAAGGTGTGATTTAGTGTTTGCGTGTTTGTCTTATAATAACTGGGATCATTCAGCAGCATCATTATCATCATCATTATTCATCATTCCATCATTATCATCATTCATTATTTATCATCATTCATCATCACATATACGCCATCATTATCATCATCATTCATTATTTAACATCATTCATCATCATCGTCGTCATCACATATACGCCATCATTATCGTCATCATTCATCATCATCATCCCATCTATCATCACACACACTACACATTACCACACACACCACACATTACCACCCCTGAGCCCTCTCCCCCGCCCTCCTTGACTACCAGCATTGTCAGTTGGTACAAATTAGTGGTTATTTCGGTTCGTTTACGCCATTTTGTAGATTTTCTCATAGAAATAAATATATCGTAATATACCAAAAAAAATATCTTTGTTTGGCATATGCAATAAATTTTGATTATCTACATGACATTACGTGTAATTTATTCAGAATGTATTCATCATACAGAACCTCTACCTATGGGAATATGTCAACCTGTCGTTTGTATCATGAGTTCTGAGTGGCTGGGCACCACAAACGAAGCGCTGAATCTGTATCAAGAGTTCTGAGTGGCTGGTCACCACAAACGAAGCGCTGAATCTGTATCAAGAGTTCTGAGTGGCTGGTCACCACAAACGAAGCGCTGAATCTGTATCGAGAGTTCTGAGTGGCTGGGCACCACAAACGAAGCGCTGAATCAGGAGTCGAACTTGGAGCCACATTTCTCTGAACCATCTTTGATTTTTGTTGATCAGCTGAATAAAAAACGTTTCCCATTACGTCTTGCAGAAGCAACTCAGTTTTTCTGTTAATGAGTATTTACATGTAATATCTGGTCCTTATCATTACAAGAGCGTCGGTTAGATAGAAGTTTCGATCGGGTGGTTCAGTGTCTGGGAGTCGAGCTCTCAGTTATCACTTTGGGAGGTATCGGCACTTTCTTATGGTGTCAAATTAAGCAAAACAAATATGGCCACGCCAGCCATCCGATTAAGTGCTATTACTAAGGTTCGCAAGTGACGCTTTATATCATGTGCTTCAACACCACAACAGCGTATGTTCGTACTGGAGATGGTTCAGTGTGTGGTGGACATGTGGATGAATTTTAGACCAGAGACAGCCAGACGTGGAAGGAGGGAGCCGGCCAGTAGTGAGATGGTCAAGGCGATTAGTGGATGTGTGACGGAAGTTAACGTTTACAAAATGCTCCTAAATTAATACATCCAGTTGTCAAGGATTATAAAATACAGACGCCATCATGTGTGTGTTGGTGTTGAAAAATATAAGGTATGTCGCTGTGTATATTTCCCTTACAACTTATTTCTCTCTCCAATCTACGTCAATTCGATAGCCCATTAATTGTATAGAAATGTTGATGACTGGGACTTAATTATACTGAATGATCTTGACAGCTTCACTGGGGTAGAAATCCATTTCAACGTGATTTGGTTGTAGGAGTTTAAGGTTAGGTACCAGAACAAGGCGACCACCCACGGTGATTAACCCGACCTTCTCCCCTAGACCATTATCCGGTTTAGCATTTATACGGAGTCCTTTAACACGGCTTTAGAGGATTATGAACATTAGATTAACACCTAATCGTGTCCATGATCAAACCTTATAAGTGGTTGTTCCCAGTCGGCGTAATAGAGATGTCTCAACTGTGTACATTATGCCTTCAGTCTTCATTGGTGTATTCATAAGTGTTCTAAGTGGTCTATGATTGTCGGGAACAAAATGTAAACAGCACTTTTAGGCTAAAACGTATGTAACAATATAAGCAACTAACCACTCAGCGCAGCCAAACTCAGCTCGACATTAGCCATCACGTGAAGATTAGGCACCCAATCAGATTTTACTTGTTATACACAGAAGTGCCACTTTTGGTGGGGGGGGGGGTGTTAGGGTAGTTAATCTTCAGGTGATATAAGATGGGCTGCTGCCATATCTTCGTGATTTCATAATTTTATCTTGTTTAAACCAAACACGATTTCTATGAGCGTTTTAAATCCCAGTGTAAGAGGCGGTGTTACCTTGTTCACCTGACAGTCAAATATTGTAGCCAGGAACAATCAGATCCATCTAGAGTACATCAGTTGGTCACTGTGGAGGAATGGTGGTGGTGGGGAACTGTGTGTGGTGGTGGCGGGAGGTAACTCACTTGCCAACCTCCAATCACCAGTGTAAAGGTGATATTTTCGACAAGTAGAATAATATACTTTTGTGCTATAAATTATTACATAGTCAAGTGAAGTATAATGGTCAAATAAATAGTTTACTTTCCATTATCACCGTATTTACTGTTGGGAAAAAAATATTTGTGACCTTCGCAAGATATTCACTGATATTTAGGGAAATGAAGAAGAGAAATTAAAGAATATCACTATCAGAAAAGAGGATGTTCCTAAGAAGATAAATAAATTAAAGAAGACAAAATCCCCAGGGCCGGATGAAATTTTTCCTCGAGATTTGAAAGAGTGTAGGGAACAGATTAGCGGACCCCTCGTAAATTTATTTACAAAATCATGAGAAACGGGAGTTGTGCCAGACTTGTGGAAACAGGCAAATGTAGTACCCATATTCAAAAAGGGTGACAGAACATCAGCGTCAAATTACCGGCCGATTAGTTTGACGTCAGTAGTGGGGAAATTTCTTGATTCAATTATAGCAAATAACATCCGATCGCATTTAGAGAAAAACAAATTGATCTATGATTCTCAACAAGGGTATACAAAGGGAAAATCTTGTCTAAAAATCACCTGACGTAGTAGATAATGACGAAAATTACTTAGACTTTAGCAAAGCATTTGACAGAGTACCGCATCAGAGGCTTCTGAGAAAAGTTAAGGCTCTTGGTATCGAGGGAAAAGTTTTAAATTGGATAAAATCATGGCTTACCGATAGAATACAGAGGGTCAGCGTAGATGGTGTTAAATCTGAGTGGGGTTGTGTAACCAGTGGGGTTCCCCAGTGGTCAGTACTGGGCCCACTCTTGTTCATAATCTACATAAACGATCTAGATACGAGGATCAGCAGTAACATAAGTAAGTTTGCGGATGACACCAAAATAGGGCGGCAGATTAATTCAGGGAAGGATGCAAATGCCCTACAGGAAGATTTAAATAAACTGCAGGAGTGGTCAGTAAAATGGCAAATGAAATTCAACACCAGCAAGTGCAGCATACTTAATATTGGAAGAACAAGTGCTGTCAATATATACAGCCTTAACAACATCAACCTAGAGAAGTCGACTTGTGAAAGAGACCTAGGGGTACTTGTAAGCACGGACCTACGGCCTAGAAAACAGTGCGTTAATGTTCGAAATAAGGAAAACATGAACCGGCTGGTTAAGTCAAAGTTAACCAGGTTGGTTCATGTATATTATTATTAGGCGTTAGTAACGAAACCCAATTGAAGTTTCTTCTTTTATTAAAAAGTATTATTTGTATAATTCCTGAGTGTAGATCAACCGTAAGTTCCACTATTTATGAGTGTGATAAGAAAGGACGGCGTCTATGTAAATAGACGTGAATCAACGTCCGTTCGATATAAGTTTGTGAGTGAGACTCTGAGTAGTAACCCATCGAGGGAGAACGGAATAGACGCATCGTCCTCCCTGGAGGGAAGACGGAACCATCCACTGCGGCACTCAAATAGCGTCTTCTTCCAGTCAAGGATATCAAGCTACTGCTCGCTTCAGGTGGCCAGGAGCCGGCTACTTTATGCCTTTACTCAGCATAGTATGACACAGCTTCCCGTGGGCACTCCTTATCACGTGCACTGAACATGTCACCTCATAGCCAGTGGAAAGTTACAGGGGATGAATCAGTATATAAATCAAATGTAATTAACCCATTTATATAATTCTTATGTTTATGAAACATGGGCCATTACAAACAGGTTTTATATCTAGAAGTGTAAGTAATAAGAGTGCGGAGGTCTTATTGCAACTATATCTTGCGCTAGTCAGGCCGCACCTCCATTATGCGGTTCAGTTCTAGTGCCCCTATTATAGAATGGATATCAATTCACTGAAGTCAGTGCATCGAAGAATGACGAAAATGATTCCGGGGACTTAGAAACCTTCCATATCAAGATAGGTTAAATAAACTAAACTTGCATTCCCTAGAAAGACGAAGAGTGCGGGGAGATAAGATAGAAGTATTTAAGTGGGTGAAAGGAATCAATAAAGGAGATATAGATAAAGTTCTTATAGTATCCGAGCAAGATAGGACTTGTAGCGACGGATTTAAGTTGGATAAGTTTAGGTTTAGGAGGGAGATAGGAAGGAGCTGGCTTACAAATAGGGTGGTGGACGAGTGGAACAAGCTTAGCAACTTTGTAGTAAGTGCAGGAACGCTGGAAAGTTTTAAAAAGAGGCTAGATAGGTTCATGGATGATAGAGAGTGGTAGTAACTCTCGACAGGAGCTGCCATGCACAGGCCAATCGGCCTATTGCAGACTCTTTATGTTCTTATCACTTTTTAATACCTGTTGTGTATCACATTAATTGTTTTAAATACGTTCTGGAACTCTTAAGTGGCAGGGCTGAGGTAAACACTTCTTTTGGATTTTTTCTTTATTGTTGAAGTAATTATATACACAGTACTTAGTTTGCCACTATTTGTGCTGGGCCGAGTTCTTTACTGCATATTTTACCATCCAGATATTCTTTTCTGCTATTATTCTTCAATTCTTTATTTATAAATATACTTTATATTCTTATTTAGTATTCTTATATAAGTAATTCTCTTCTCAGTTATGTATGTTTTTTTTATATTAAACTTTCATGGTGCATTTATATAATAATTTCTATGCTGTGGCTTTAGTTCCACAATGTACATACAAGTCTTATCTTTCTTTTCTTCTACTTTCCAAGTCTTTCATGTCTTTCATATATATTATATTTACGCGATTTCATTGTTATTACCTTTCTGAAGTGTACTCTGTTTTACGTCTATTCTTATACATGGATTAGTCTGGGAACAATGTTATTCTTCGTACACTTATTATACTTACAAGTAGGCTGCCACCACCAGACTTTTGGGTTAGAATATAACATAACTCGTGGAAAGCTTATGGGTAGTGTGGTAGATGTATAGGCACGTGAGTAAGTATTATTTTCTGGGAACCAATGTTTAGAAGGAAAAGAGAGGTGATACTCGTAGATTACTAATTCAGTATTTATTAACACAGTGAGTGAATAAGATGTTACTTAAGTTCACCCAGACAAACTGGACCCTCAGGTTTTACTGTACCATTGATGAAATAGATCCACAATTACTCATTACTTCAGTAAACAACTTCAAGTACTTGGTATATCATTTAACTATTTCAATACTCATTACCTCATGAGACAACGGTTGTATTACTTCTCTGACAAGTAAGATTCAAGAGTTACTACACATGGTCAGATAACACTGGACCCTCAGGTCGTACTTTTATAAGTAACATATCATTTCTTCAATTCTTGGTTATAACATTATACACTCAGGTTATTATTTCATGGTCACTACCGATAAATACATAACACACTGGACAAACTCCACAATTATAACACCGTACAATACCTCCTGTTAGTTCGCAAGGAACAACATGGCACTTTAACTCTCATTCAGTGGTTCAGTACTTAACCTGGGATGACTATATTTCTGCTAGTCATCTCCAAGCATGGATATTAATAGGGCTCCATACAAAGAAGTGAACAATATTCATCAAACATAATTTGTTAACACTTATATCATGAATTGGCGCCTTCATATAGGTGAAAATGCGCGACTTAGAAAAATAAAATAGGCGAGTGTGGAGGCACGGATGGTGGGCAGCCTCCAGCAGCTCGAGGCAAACGTGTGAGATGATGATGGGTAATGTAACCTGTTGTACACTGAAGAGGAAAAATAAGAGATAACTGTATTATATACTGATGGGAAAAAAGAACAAAATATTGGTATTGAGGGAAAGGTGTTTGTTGATCAAGTAACCCAAATTAAGGAGCACATTTCAGTATTAATAGTATGGATAGATCTACGTAGTATTAGTTAAGGGCTGCAAATTGGTGCCATCTTTTACTGTAATATTACAAGACTAATACCATATGTTGGAGCTTGATAAACTTTATATAAGAGCAACTTTTCTAGACTATTACAAATTCTAAATTGCAATTTAAAATATGTATGCCCTTTTTGACCCGATCTAATGTTGACACTGGTGTATATACTATTCAACACAGTATGGTGGCTCACTGGCAAGGTACCTGTTGTAGATGATGGAGGCCTCGGGTTCGACTGTCACATGGATTGAAGTCGTGTTGAGCTGGACGAGGCAGAGACAGGATTTTGAATGGTTCGTAAGTAAAATTTATATTTTACCAGTGATGTTGGGGCTGGTGCAATGGAATTACTCTACTATACAGAAAGAGGTGTGACTCTGCTTATAGCATTGGAAAAGTTTAACATATATCTTGGCAACACCTACCAGAGAATTGTAGTTTACAGTGACCATAATTTATTACAGTTCAGAATTCGAATGAAAAACAAGAATCTGAGACTTAATAGATGGTGATTAACTCTGCAGGGAAGGACTTGGTATGTTGTGTAGGAGTGAGGGAAGGACTTGGTATGTTGTGTGGGAGTGAGGGAAGGACTTGGTATGTTGTGTAGGAGTGAGGGATGGACTTGGTATGTTGTGTGGGAGTGAGGGATGGACTTGGTATGTTGCGTAGGAGTGAGGGATGGACTTGGTATGTTGTGTAGGAGTGAGGGAAGGACTTGTAATACTGTGTAGGAGTGAGGGAATTTCGTAGGAGTGTGAATTGCAGTGGTGTATACTTTGTACTTTTCTAGTGTATGGTGAGGCTGAGGTTCGGTGTGGTTAATTTAGGCTGTGGTCATCTGTACTGTACTTAAATTGTTCCTTTACTTGACCTTTGTTTGTGGTCTCTAACTTATAATGCTAAGTTATGCATTTCATGATTCATCTTCAACATGATACCTATATTTTGAGTTAATCTGAGGGTTATTATTGAGAACCTGGTGGAGATTATATAGGAGTCATTATAGTGTTTATCCTGCTTGTTGTTGTGAGTACTCGTGTGACTTGACTTGACCAGTGGTAAATTCTGATAAAGAGGAGTGCTGTATAATAGTATGAAGAAGAGGATTTAATTATAATATAAACTATTTTTGGTTAATAAATTTTATTTACAGGTATTAAGAGAAATGCAACTCCAGGAGGATGAGGACCATAACTTGGTGTACAGATGACGAGGCAATATTATGGGACAAGAGGAAACGATCAAGAGTACAGTAAAGGATGAACATTCTCTAAATAACTCAGTCTACAAACATGAAGGAAGTTGTATTGTATATATGTGTTTGTTAAATACGTCCATAAATACTGAAACAGATTATAACAGTGTGTTGAAATCTTATCTACTGTCTGCTGTGAGTACTGTAGCACTGTGGGTGAGGAAAGAACAAGCAATATTATGTAGAGTGAGGGAAGGACATGTGGTGTTATATGGAGAGGGAAGGGTTTTGCAGTGTTGTGTAGGAGTGAGGAATGGGAATGACTTGCAGGGTTGTGTAGAAGTGAGGGAAGGACTTCTATTATTGTGTAGGTAGAGGGTGGACTGCAGTGTGTTGTAGAGAAAGAAGGACTTAATTTTTGTGTAGGAGTGAGGGAAGGACTTCTATTGTGTAGGAGTGAAAGAAGGTCTTGTAGTATTGTGTAGGAGTGAGGGAAGGCTTCCAGTGTTGTGTAGAGTGAGGGAAGGACTTGTTTTGTAGGAGTGAGAGAAGAACTTGTAGGTTTGTGTAGGAGTGAGGAAGGACTTGTAGTGTTGTAGGAGTGAAAGAAGGACTTGGTGTTGTGTAGGAGTGAGGAAGGTTGTGGTGTTTTGTAGGAGTGAGGGAAGGCTCAGGTTTGTGGTGAGTGAGGAAGGACTTGGTAAGTTGCAGAGTGAGGGAAGGACTTGGTATGTTGTGTAGGAGTGAGGGATGGACTTGTTTTTTGTGTAGGAGTGAGGATGGACTTGGTTTGTGTTGGATTGAGGGTTGACTTGGTATGTTGTGTAGGAGTGGGTGAATTTTGTAGCAAATGCTCTTGTCTTTCTATAGACTGAAAATAAAACACGTGTTTTGTCTTTTGGGAGGAGTTTATAAGGCACTGAATATATTTGATTGGAGGTAATTACTGTGCTTCTTCAGTAGTTAGACTATATTTTATATTTGTTCCTGTATGTTAACATTGTTTAGTATGTTATATATATTAATTTATAATAATGGTAATAGTAGATCAGCTTAACGTTGTGCATTTGTTAGGTAAAAATGTGTGGTAATTGTGGTATGGTATCCACATTGTGTGGTTCACGGCAAGTGCAGGAGTGTAGTCGAGACTGGCTGGTGATAGTGTGTGGGTGTGGTATATTTGGTGGATATGATATATTTATATGGGAGATAAGTGGTGATACTTTTGTACTTTTCATTGTATGGTGAGTTGAGGTTCGGGTTTGGGTATTTAGGCTGTGGTATCTGTACTGTACTTAAATTGTTCCTTTACTTGACGTTTGTTTGTGGTCTTAACTTTATAATGCTTTGTTGGGCATTTCATGATTTGTCTTCAACATGATACCTATATTTTGAGTTAATCTGTGGGTTATTATTGAGAATCTGGTGAGATAATATAAGAGTCATTATA